>NC_090444.1:18714200-19041700 GCF_031143425.1 Pleurodeles waltl | reverse complement strand
TAGAGAAATCTGGGGTTTTTGGTGCAGGTCAGCACTCCATTCACTCTAGTAAAAGGAGCACATTTAATATTTGATTGCTTTATCAGACACATAATCAAAGCTCTTTGAAAGGCTCTGGCTATCTGACCTGGAGCAGTGAGCAGCCAAACAAAATCAAATTCCGTTCAAACATTAGGCAAGTACAACAGACAATCTAGTACCTCTATCGATGATAAATCAAGAAGTCCCTCAGGAGCAAACAGCTGCTCTGCACCTATTTCACTGACTTCAGCAAAGCAGAAAACCTTGTCATGAGGACTTTGCTTGTTAAGTACGACCCGACTTGCTACGTACTGTGCAACTGCTACAAACCAACACCTGGATCCATAGAAAGCAGGACAAAGTCCAGTTCAACAAACGTTTGAGCTCAAAGGGGCCTTGAACAAGGGTGCACGCTCAACTCAACGCTATCCAGCATGTTCATGTCAGACCTGAGCACTAACTTGGGACAAGACAGGAAAAAGGCTCCAAAAGCTCTAAAACACCCTGGACAAATAATGTAAAAAGAAACAATTAAAAGTGCACTTTGTGCACAGTGATTTTAGAAACAAGTTGAGAAAGAAAAGGTCACTGGCCTATGGGAGGCAAGCTGATAGCGATGATCAAGAAGTATAATATCTAGAAGTATAATATCTAGAAGTATAATATCTAGAAGTATAATATCTAGAAGTATGGCTCCAAGGTTAAGCTCCCACCTTTTGCACATTAATCCATTAAGACTGAAGCTTGCACCACTTATTTCAGCATTTCAAAAGCTATCCTCGTGCCTGTCTCCCATCCCTTTATGAAGTGATGAAAGTAAATTGTCAATTGTCTCTAGAACTGATTTAAAGTTAAATTACTTATTCCTTGAGTTTCCATTAAAGGGTGATATAAACATGGACTGTATGTGGCATCCACACATTATATCTTACAACAAGTTGGAAAGACTAAAATGATGTTCAACTTTTTCTTTTTGCAGTTTGTTTCTTTATTTCTTCAGCAGATAATATCTCTCCATCACAATTGAACTCCTCCTTTCTGAGATAGGCAATTTAAAATGTAATTCCTCCTTTCCTCCTAACTAGTAGCAAAATCCACAGTATAGTTTGTGAAATGATGTAATTTGTTAACTATCAGCTGGTGATGTTGTGTCTAGTGTGGACATACAATGCTGGATCATATAATCAACTTTGAGGACATGCTTCATCCGTTCAATTTAAATGAAAAACATTCATGGGAAATGCTCTTGGATTTAAAGAAACATTGGCATATTAACGTGTAAAATTTTCATTTATCAATAAGACATTTCAGCGGAAAAAACATTCACTTATTCATTGTTTCCTTCTTTTTTATGAGTTGCTATCTATGCATTATTTCTCATACACTTGGTCTCTAGTGTAAACCAAACAGAGAACTTTGTTAATTTTTGTTTGGTAGATTTACTGTAGACAACACTAAGGACCATCACAGTAGTTAATGGTTGCCTCTCTGCATAAGAACTTCATATTATACCTCAGATGGTCTAGCAGTATCATCTCAGAGATACCTCTTTTCAAAACAATGGTGACAATGAGGCCCTCATTATGAACTGCTTAGTGCTACCCAGATAGCCACTTCCTAGTCCTCAAGCATGGGCTCTTCTATGGGGTAAGCGAATGCTGTGGTAACAGCAACGGGAAACGCTTTAACCAGCAGTTTCCAATTCATGTTTTATGTAGAAGATGGGTTCTGTCAATATTACCCTTTTATTTATTAAAAAATGGTTTCATAGGGTTAAAACATGCTTTGTTTCACTTTCAAATTAAAAATTCACTTTGAGGTGTGGTAAAGCCAAAATATATTTTTTTAAAGGGATAATCTTTATGACTGTGCTGTAGGCATGAGCATTGGCACACCAGGGCATACTGCTATCACTAATATTGCGCATTTTAAATTGTGACTATTATAGTGCCTCACTTATGAAGTAAAAGGAACAATTTACTTTGATTTGCTACCTGCTAAAAAGCACAATGAATTATAAATGAAAAAATGAATTCCATCCACTTAGTAATAAGCCAAAAGCATGAACGTTAGCACATTAGAGGAGCTTGATCTCAGCTACATCATACACTTTCTATCAGGGCTCCCTGTTTATGGTGTTAAAGTAGTGTTCTTCTTTGATTTGCTAGCAGTACAACCAACATGATCTATAAAGGTGAAAATTAATTTGAGGCACTTAATGAACCAATAGCAAGCAATAGCTAGAAAAGTGGCACATTCGGGTGCACTTAACTGAATAATATTATGCAGTTTAAATTGTGTCTCTATCATGGTTCATTAATTATGATATAAGAGGTGCACTATGTTAGACCTGACAGCCTTACGGTGGTCGCCCATAACTCTTTGCCTGCCCCCCTCCACTTTTTAGATACTGTTTTTGCTGGTTTTTAGACTCTGCACACTTTACCACTGCTAACCAGTGCTAAAGTGCATATGCTCTCTCCCTTTGAACATGGTTACATTGGATCATACCCAATTGGACTATTTAAATTACTTATAAGTCCCTAGTTGAGTGCACTATATGTGCCCAGGGCATGTAGATTAAATGCTACTAGTGGGCCTGCAGCACTGATTGTGCCACCCACTTAAGTAGCCCCTTAACCTTGTCTCAGGCCTGCCATTGCAAGGCCTGTGTGTGCAGTTTCACTGCCAATTCAACTTGGCATTTAAAAGTACTTGCCAAGCCTAAACCTCCCCTTTTTCTACATATAAGACATCCCTAAGGTATGCCCTAGGTAACCCATAGGGCAATGTGCTGTGTAGGCAAAAGGCAGGACATGTACCTATGTAGTTTACATATCCTGGTAGTGTAAAAATCCCCAATTCGTTGTTACATTGCTGTGAGGCCTGCTGCCTTCATAGGCTAACATTGGGGCTGCCCTCATACATTGTTTGAGTGATAGCTGCTGATCTGAAAGGAGTAGGAAGGTCATATTTAGTATGGCTGGAATGGTGATAGAAAATCCTGCTGACTGGTGAAGTTGGATTTAATATTACTATTCTAGAAATGGCACTTTTAGAAAGTGAGTATTTTTCCACACTTAAATCCTTCTGTGACTTACAATCCACGTTTGGCTGGATTTAGTTGACAGCTCCTTGTGCTGTCACTCAGACACACCCCAAACACAGGATACTCAGCCTCAATTACATACATCTGCATTTTGAATGGGTCTTCCTGGGCTGGGAGGGTGGAGGGCCTGCCCTCACACAAAGGACTGCCACACTCCCTGCTGGGACCCTGGCAGACAGGATTACACTGAAAGGGGACCTGGTGCACTTCTAAGCTACTCTCTGAAGTCTCCCACACTTCAAAGGCACATTTGGGTATATAAACAATGCCTCTGCCCCTGCCAACTCAGACACTTCATGGAGAAGAAACTGGAACCAGAACCTGCATCCTGCCAAGAAGAACTGCCTGTCTGCCCAAAGGACTCATCTGTCTGCTTTCTTTTAAGGAGTGCTGCCTTGCTGCACTCTGGCTATGATGGAGAAGTGCTCACCAAGGGCTTGGATAGTGTTTGAGGTCTCAGGACCAAACAGACATCATCTCTAGAAGGAGGACTCCTTGTGCGGCAAAATTAGACACACAGCCTGCACTGTGGTGAAAATTTCACCACACTGAACCGGATTGACGCAGCCTGACTTGTCAATGAGAAGATCAACAGCGCCAGAGTAGCAACCGGCAATTCAACGCATGGCCCACTAGATCGACGCACAGCTGAGTTGTAACAACGCAGTCCAACTTCCAGAGAGGAATTGATGCAGCACCTGCCGTGGGGGTAGATAATATGACGCAACACCCACCAGATTGACGCAGCTCCTGTGACTTCATACTGCCAGTGCAGAAAATCCATGTATTGTCCCTGGGGCATCTGAAGAGGATCCACAACCGAGCGCCGGAAATTGACACAGGCACCCCTGAATGAAAAATAAACGATGCATGGCAGTGTGGGGCCTGAGAACATCGACGCACACCCCTTTGTTTCCATGCATCTCCTCCTCTGCGGTTCTTTGCTGAGATTTTTCACGTGAACCAGGTACTTTGTGCTTCAAAGAGACTTTGCTTCTAAAAAGACTGAAGACACTTTATATCACTTTTCAGTGATCTCAACATTTATTTATTGCATTTTAATCGTTTTGACCTGCATTTATGCAGATAAATTATATATTTTTCTAAACACTGTGTTGTGCTATATGGTGTTATTGTATGACTTATTGCACAAATACTTTACACATTGCCTTTTAAGTTAAGCTTGACTGCTCAGTGCCATGGTATCAGAGGGTGGGCACAGGATAATTTGGATTGTGTATGACTTACCTGGACTAGAGTGAGGGTCCTTGCTTGGACAGGGGATAACCTGACTGCCAACTAAAGACCCCATTTCTAACACACTACACTTTGTTTTGCTTTATACCCAAAAGCAAAACAAACTATAAACTCCAAATATTAATTTGAGCCATTTGGCAATAGCCCAGAGGCAATGAAAGTGGCACACTTGGACGGAATGATCACAACAATATTATGCATTTTAAATTATATATGTCTTTCTTTTAAGTTTTGTGAACTGTCACAATATGTACTATGTTCTTTGAAGACTTTGCAGAAGAAGAAAAACCACATAGAATTAGATGTCTTAACAGAAACCTATATTGTGGCAAAAAACATTTCCTTTTGGATAATTATCTTGATAACTGGAGACTTCCAAACTGCAGCACAGATAGCAATGTAAGCGGGGGGCAGCAGAGGGTAAACTTATCTGAAGTGAAGCCAGAACAGAAACCACATGTCCTATTGGTATGCATGGAAATAAAGGATAACTTGAATCCAGTAGTGTATGTTGTCAAGAAATAATTTACAAATATGAATGGAATTGCTGGGCTGTTTTTCTTTGTGGGAGCAGAAGATTACATCAAGTATCTACTAAATGTTATAAGTCTTCCAAACTGCAGGAAAGTATGTATTTGGAATTCTCCAGTTGCCATTTAAAATGATGATTTCAACCTAAAATGTTGACAATGCTTAATACAATCAAAACTATTTTTCAGGAAGATGTGCATCCCCTTTGTTTCCAGAGTTTGCTTAAAACATACATTCTCCTTTGCTGCTCACCTGATGAAAAGATGAATAAATAGCTGTTTCTCAGAGGTTGGACAGCTGTGAAGTAAGCCACAGAACAGGCGGTCTCATCTGCATCATGGGCAGATGTTTTTAAGGAACTCTTTGATGAAACTAACAGAAGAAACAATAAGGCTCTCCTAGAGTCGAGTGGATGCTTTATTGATGGGAAGCGTAAAAAGTCACTTTCACTGTAAGAAAAATAGACATTGAGACATTATATGTAAGCGGCAAGTCCAATATACATTTTTTTTTTTAAGTTCTATTCTATGCTTATATATTGTTTTATGCTCATGCCAGTCACAACATCAAATCACACTTTTACCTCATGTTTTTAGACTTTTCTAAGCATCCATTTCCTATCAGTCACAAGTAAATATTGCAATATAAAACTGACACTGCTCCTCAGTTCACATTTTAATTATTCCATATTAATGACTTTACTAACCAAGTGATCAGAACCTTAAGATGAAAAAGCAAAAGCTAGGAGAAAGAGATAATGCAATGTGAGAAAGTTCCTGAATTCTAAGTTCTAACACTGCTCAAGACAGAAATTAAGTGAAGATGCCTGGTGAGTTATTTCCCATAGTGGTGGCCTTGCATTTGTGGGAAGATCAGTTCTGTAATCACTCAGTAACTTTTTGGTTACATAGCATGTCAGTAGTGGAGTCCATTAACTCTCAGCATGCACAATGGAGGAAGGTGCTGGGGCGCTTGAGGAACTAGTACTGATTTGTTTAAGGAATCATTTTGTTCAGAGCTAAACATGTCCCTGGTATTCGGAATACCGCAGCTGATGCATTATCTCGTTTCAAGTTGCAGGATTTTCAGCATCTTCATCCGGAAGCGGAAGCAGAGACCATCCCTTTTCCAACATTTCTATGGAGTCTTGGTGCCCGGCTTTATCACAGCTAATCATTGCCAGTCTCGCAACCAAAACAAGGAGGGCCCATGAGAGGCCCTTTCAGACCTGTATGGCATGCACTGCAGGACATGTGCAAGTGCAGCGTTTCTCTTTGGGCAATTGGTTGCTGTTTATAGAGCACATGTGCACGCAAGGCTAGTCAGCCACTTACGGCAGGCAACATTTCTGGGGTGGTCTTCTTTGCCAAACTTACGGGGGCATCTAACCATTCACACTCCTTAGTGAAGAAGGCTCTCTCGGGTTGAAAAAGTTTGGAGGGGGGCATCTGCCGACAGGAGGGACCTAACTGTGCAGCAAACTGGGGGCCCTTTCGACGGTCTGCAGGACACCCTAGAACACAGCAATGTTTTCAGCTACCTTCTCCCATGACTTCTACAGGGATCAGAGCTAGTGGCTGGATCTATATGGGACATCCATGGGGGTTTGTTACTAGATCACTTATCTGGGTTTGTGGGGGGGAACCTAATTATCACTCTCTCCCACTCAAAATAAATCAGCAGTTTGGGAAGGGGGAACAGGTGATCCAGAGAAGGGCCGAGGGCACAAGGAAATGCCCAGTAGCCACGGTGGAGTCCTTCCTATGTATTCAGCCATGTACAATGTCCACTTCATTGTTTGGTCATGACTCAGGTCTGCCTCTCACAAGATATGATTTCACTTACGTCATGCAGGCTGCATTGCAGGTGGTCGGGCAGGTCCCACAAGTTACAGCTCCCATTAATTTGGAATAGGTGCAACTACATTGGCAGTGGGGGCTGGTCTTGATGCCGGAACGGTTAAGAGAATTGTGAGGTGGCGGCCTAGCTGCTACAAAACACTGTGTTCCAGGATATGATTTAAAGACAGCTTGGTCACCAGAGACAGCCTGCTAGTATTTCTTTCCTTACCTTGTTCTGTGTATTTAGGGCACATGGCTACAGCCAGTGTATGGATTTTTGGCCATTCCTTTGTTCGACGGGCTGCTGCAGCATTCAGGAGAGCAGTGTCTTGCGCAAAGCAGCTGGGGCTGGACTGCTATTCGCTAAGGTCGTTAAAGGGGGTCTTCGTTTGGATGGACGACGCCAGCTAGTGGAGGAGATGGATGGCAGGATGCTACAGCCATCGGCACTCATCATTCTTCGCATTGATTGGGAGGAGACATTTGGTGGTTGGTGGAGATCTCATGGTTAGCTAAGAGATTTCCAGAGACTGTCATTCCTTGGTCTCATATTATCCCACGAGGGTGTGGGGTGTAGGTTTCCCTTCCTAGGGTCCGAATGAGTCAGTGAGGCACCTCAATAGTAGGTTGAGGAGGCTCCTCAACACAGCCAATTTGAAGACAATTCCCCATGGCCACCTGTGGAGCGGGATGAGGGGGGGGGGGTGTGGAGGGCCTGCTTCCAGAAAGATGGAGTTCACCTTTCTGCCCAGGGAAATGAACTGTTCATTGAAACTTTGTTGGCCTTTGCAATGCAACATATTGTCCAAGTCCCAGGACAGCCTAATTGTGGGGGAGACGCGGATGGTCAGTTAACCAACCGAGCCTGAGGTAGGCACCTTAGCAGCAGGTGACAAGAAGGCAGGCAAATTCCTGATGCATTTGTTTTTCAACTACGGGCAACTTTGACAAGCTATTTCACAGAACACTAACACAGTTCTGTCTCATATTTCAGTTCCAGTGAAAAAAGTTACCAGCATCTCTCAATGCCCAAGTTATAGAAACACAGGAACAGTATGTGTAAATATGTAGTACTAAATTATAAACAATGTGTGCTAGTGTTTTCACAAAATAAGAATTTGTTATGCAAGTATATTTCAATTGTGTATTGGTATTTTTCAGGAAAAATTGCCACACAAAATGAAAATCAACAATTGCAGCAGCAGCTCACTATTTCCATAAAATGGATAATGTATCAGCTCCTAAAAGAATGTTGAAAGTTTCCTGTGACTCTGAATGGGCAACCACCAAAAAAAGAAGTTCTGTGTTGCACTGGTCTGGGGACATGCATGGTACTGCTATTGGGATTGGAGAATCATACAACTAACATTGGAAAAGGAAGAATTTGTCACTTCCCATGAAATCTTGTAAACAGGGTGTAGATATGGTGCTGAAATATATAGCGTTATACAACACTGAAGTACAGCCTTTTTTTTATCTGCAGAGCATTTTGAAAGACGACAGCCAACAGAACACCAAATCATCCACTTTACAAGAAAATGCAATGGAGCAAGAACCTTCCAGGAGTACAAGATATCATTGAGGGATGGATATCTAAAACAACAACAAAATGGGACATAAGCGATCAAGGAATAGCATCTTTGGTGGAATGTCAGTCATTGCGAGGGCTTCATGTCACAACTGATGCCATAAAGGGTAAGAAAGTCATCTCTACACAAATCTTCAAGGAGAGATTCTCTGATTACCATGGGATGGTATTACCTGGGAACTGAATGATGCAAGAGACACAAGGAGATCATACTTGTTCTTATTTCATGAACCCTCACAAAAGAAACGCTGCATGGATTAAAAAACCCAGCCATGTGTGTCAAAGAAACGAAACAATTTCAAAGATGTTTTTCACTGCACTGAGAAATTAATGTTGAAGAGCTGTGGAGTTTCTAGGAAGTTAAGGCAGAGGGAACAGACTTATGCTGGTTAAACACACGAGCAAGAAAAGGTCAGAAAGCTCAGACCCAATGCATTGAAGGGGTTTTTAACCTTATCAGGGTCCATTATTAAATCAACTAATTTTGGCTACACCTTAGATAACTTTAAATTGTTCCCTTCCAACAATATTGAGAGATCCCGGATATCTGTCTGAGCCCACCCAAAAGAATATTTCTGGTTGAGGGGATCCAATGATGAAGCATTACATGATGGAAATGTGGGTGAGGGCCTCTTTATAACCCTAAAGGTCTGTTCGATGCAGGTTAGGCAGTTTCTTGAACCATTGCCATCTTATCTATTTCTGCTCGCATTTGGGCTACCTCGTCTCAGAAGATATTGTCTGATTTTATCAGTCCTTATGACACTTTCTGGATCTCTGTGGATATTTGAAAATCATATTACTTAGGGTTTTGACATTGCTGGCGGTGAACAAAAACTTCATAGAGTTGAAGAAGCATAAACCCCTTCAAAGTATCAGATCTCAGCTTTCCAACAAATATATTTACGTAGTAGGTACTCAAATTGTGACTCTGAAAAACAGGTCACTGCTATTTAAACATTTTGCAAAACCACTCAAACTAGTTCACATAAGTGTGTATATTAAAATATCATTATATGCAGTGTTTCGGAACGGACTCCACGAGTACTGCAGTAAATATAAACTTAGTATGCAAACTCCTACACATTAAGCAAGGTGTACAGTTCTGTGATAAAATTCTAGTATGCAAACTGTCCTTGATCATATACGGCCCTCTGTGTTTGCTGGCTATAGGAAATATTCACATGTAAGATGGCTTCTTTCATAATGAATTACAATACAAAGAACATAGCATGTTTGAGTTTTCACATTTATGTTTATTGTCTCTAGAATTGGTTTGAGATTAATTCATATATCAAAAAAGTAATTCTTTTTAATCTTCCTTGAGTTTCCGTTAGGGTGTGATATAAACATGGACTGGTGGTGGTATCCACGCAATATTGTATCTTCAAACATTTTGTAAAAAATAATATTGTGTTCAACTCTTTCTTCTGACAATTCCCTTAGCATCATTCTTTCTTCTTCAGATTGTATTATCTCGCCATGAAAATCTCACACCTCCTTTCTGAGAAAAATAATTTGAAATGCCATACCTCCTTTCCTCTTAACTAGTAAGAGAGTCCATTCTACATGATTTAATTTGTATAATATCTATTATGATGTTATTTACATTGTGAGGGTCCAATCCTGGATCATATATTCACAATCTTGGACATTCTTCATCCATTCAATTTAAACAAAGAACATTGATCTCTGAGATAGTTAGTTGCTGCATATTGTAGGAAGCAATCATCAGGCAGAAGGAACCTGCTAGCCAATTGGCTGGTAACTGCTGCATCTGCAAGGGTACTTTCTGGGCATAAATATGGCAAACAGATCATGTCTGCAGTAGAGAAAAGACTGACCGGCTGTTCCTTGGACCTGCAAGACAGGCTGAACCAACCGCTCGACTGTACCTGCTGCTCCTTGGGATAGTAAAGATATGACTACCTGGCTTGTGGTAAAGTCATCCCCCAGACAGAAGAGGTAAACTCCTAGAGTCAGTTGGTGGACTTTCTGTTCAAGCTACAGGGCCGCAAAAACAGAAGTAGAAGTAGTCAGCATTGGCACATCAGTAACCACAACCGCTTGACCGCTGACATCCAACCTGGAAGGCAGAGTATCGACACTCAAAAGTTGCACCAGAGTCTGCTTGACCCGGGACATTCAACCAGTGCAGTATGGACACTCAGAGGGAACACTAGCCTCCACAAAGGGGAATCTCTGATTTCACAGATTAGGGACCAGTGTCAACTTGACTTCTGCTGGTCCCACCCGGACATAGACCCCAATGGCCAGTCGCCCCACTCAGGCAGAGGAGCGCCAGGATCACCCTCCCCACAACATACAGCATCCTGTATCCCTTGCATTTGGAACTCTCCATTGACGTATTAAATCCTATGGATGCCCGCCCATAAAACCTGGACTGGAGACTGCTTTGGCATTCCAATGTTTCAACTAACAGTAGTTGCCAAGCATTGCATTTTGAGTGAACCACTGTGATTTATATTTAATTAAAAAATTTATCTCTGGAACCCTCTAGTGCATTTCAATGTCTACAAATTTATAAAAATAAGATCTATTTTTATATAAATTGGTGCCAGATTTATTTTGTATTGTGCGTCATCTTTATTTTGTTGTGTTGCTACTTCTAAATGCTTTACCCTTTATCCTTTAAGCCAGAACTACCCGTGATTGAGCTAAGGATTAACAAACGAGCCTGACTGGACCCAAGTTGGTATCAATAATGCATTACACTGAGGTCACACAACCTCAACATATAATACGCAACTTTACAGTAGCACTTAACCGCATTGTAAGTAAAGTGTGTGTCACGGTTTCGGGTGGGTCTGATCAGGACTCTGGTTGGGACATCCCTTGAGGTCACCTAATACCCTAAAGAGGTAGTGTGCTGGGGCAGAAGAGCAGCTAAAGGCATACACGGAAAGGACAGCTATGGACAGACACAGGAAACAGGAAAGTAAAAGCAGAGCAACCCTTGTGTGAACAAATAGGAAATGGATTACTAGTGGACAAACACGTTGGGGTTGTACACAGTAAGGCGCAGAACCTCCCACAGTGACAGGGAATCTCAATGCCTCTGTTCAGTTTGCTCTTACAGATAGTCACCCTGCCAGCCCCATAGAAAGGAGGCAGCAGAAGTGATTCTGTCTCTGGACCCTAGAGCACAAACAAGGATAGTACTTACATACACAGGACACGCTCTTGTGGGTCCAGCTGGAAACACAGTTGTGATTCCTGAGAAAGCAGCAATAGCACACTGTCACTGTTAGGCACGAAAGACAACGTATAACACTAGACAAGGATGGGGGCTGGAATTGCCTCCTGGAAACCAGGAGCCAACCCCAGTACAAAGGAGGACACTTATACACTGGTGAAGACTGATAGAACACTTACCAGACACAAAGAACCAAGAAGAAACAGAAACAGAAGGGATCAAACAAAGAGGCAGAGGCAAGAACTGGGAACAGGCTCGCTCAGGCTGAAGTAAAGGCAGGACTAGGACTTGAAAACAGGGTGCAAACTTCTGGCTGGAACAAACAGAGATAGGACTGGGAAACAGAGCAGGTTCAGGCTGAAACAAGGCAGGAGCAGGGCAGAGAAACAGGGAGCAGGCTCTGGAAGAAACAAACAGGTACAAGGCTATGAAGTAGGGAGCATACTCTGGCTGGAACAATCAGGAACAGGGCAGAGAAACAGGAAACAGGATCAAGCTGGAACAGCACAGGAACAAAACTGGAACACCATCCGACAAGGGGTTTGTAACAAAAAGGAATCGAACTCCAATGCACAACGGAGATCTTGAGGAAATTGGTGCTTATAAGCAGTTCCAAGCTGGGCTGCACAGTAGAGGTCTCAGGTGTGTGTAGTTTTAGACACTTGCAAGTCCTGGAGGAGAGGATCCGGTGAAAAGGAGCAAGTGGACTTCTCCCATAGAAAACAATGGGAAACAGAATCTGGGTTTTCCTGACTACCAAGCTGTGCATTATGGGATTTGCAGTCTCAGGAAGCAAATGTAGTAATACACAAGTGTACCATGGAGAAAAGAGAAACAAACAGGAGTCAGCAAGGGACTCTAGATAAGTGTTTAAGGTGATTCCCAGGCTTCCGACAGTCCCCTTACAGCGCCCCTAGAAATGGGACGACCGAGTCGTAACAGTGTGTGGCTTGAGTACAGAAAACGTGCAACACAACAAATTTGGTGTGGGCCTAGATATGCAATTATATAACTCAATGTGAATGGTTAGTTTATCCAGCATAAATTAAGAATCCTTAAACTATGGCCCTACTGACCACCAAAGGAATCTGGACTCAAAACTCAAGACTAGAGGTCGAAAGTCATCTAATCAGATCACCAACAAATGTTCACTCTGTCTGGGCAAAGTTCACAAATAACGACAACCTTAGAAGGAAGGCCGCATTCAATATGGCGCCACAGTAGTACACCTTTACTCTGTTTTTTCATCCACTATGAGGCTCTCGGTTTCCAAAACTCAGATTATCCACTGGTAAAATCTGAGCACACTCAGATGAATTAGCCTTGAGAAAGCCCTAAGTGAACACACCAAAAGGGGCGAAACAAGTGTCGGCTGTCTCTTCTTACAATTCTCAAGAATCCTTCCAAAATTGGGATCTAATAAATACACCTGAATTAAATAATGTGGATTTGGTCTACAATTTGTGTCTGCTTGCTGTCTGTAACCACACAATAACTCCTACAATGTTTTAAGTGGGTTCTCAGTTTAGACTTTACAAACCTTATAAGGTAGTGCAAAGACAATGCTGAGCCATGTGGAATCAGTACTCCTGTACAGAGCAGATTATAACCAGGCACAGTTCTAGCGGGTGGGCCAGGCACAGTTCTAGCGGGTGGGCCAGGCACAGTTCTAGCGGGTAGGCCAGGCCCACCCAAACACGAGCCTTGGCCCTTCCAGTGACTGCATGAAGGCCAATAGAAAATGCCCACTGTAATTACAAACTTTTCTCCGAGCATTGTTTTTCTGTCTGTTTCAGGAGTTGTATGTCTGGGCAAGGGCTCTATCTTGCAGGAAGCTCCTCCAATCATGCATCTCCTTTTAGAAAGGTGGACTGTGTCCCTGCCCACTAGTGCAGGTACAAAATGGGAGTGGGGAGGATAACAAATCCTCTCTTTTGACGCCCAAGTAGCTATTTCCTGCCAGGCTGCTGCATGGATCTTGCCTTTTCTATTCAGCACTGGAAACAAATTATCCTGATATAGCTTCACCTTTCCTGACCTCTGCACTGGGAGAGAACAGGGCACACTGCAGAGGCCCCCCCACTTTTTGCTGGTGTTTTCCTGACTTTGATGGTGCCCTGGGCACTGCTAACCAGTCCCAGGGCCTGTGCTCTGTGTAAAATCAGTATGCAAATTAGGCTAATTAT
The DNA here is from genome assembly GCF_031143425.1 of Pleurodeles waltl. Classification (NCBI taxonomy): domain Eukaryota; kingdom Metazoa; phylum Chordata; class Amphibia; order Caudata; family Salamandridae; genus Pleurodeles; species Pleurodeles waltl. The sequence goes on along the minus strand of NC_090444.1, from coordinate 19,027,950 downwards.
AATTGACTAAGTCAACCTACCTATAAGTCCCTAGTATATGATAGGGCATGTAGGTTTAGGGACCCCAGCATAGGTAGTGCACCCACAGGTGCACTGCTGAGGTGCCCAGTGACATTTTAAAGGCAGGCCTGACTTGCTGGCTGCTTTTAAATGAAAGTTATATGCAAATTTGACGTTAGAGTTAAAAGTAGTTCCAAAGCCTTAAACCACCCTACTTTTACATACAAGTCACCCCTAAGGTGTGCCCTATGTGCCCCTAGGGCTGGGTGCCATGTAATTATACGCAGGGACCTTATAAAAATAGTTTTATAAGACCTGGTGAGGTAAAACAGCCAAATTCGTTTTTCCCTCATTGTAGTGAATGGCCTCCATAGGCTACAATGGGGAGACTTTATTTTAATTTTAAAAGTCCCCTTAAGTATCAGATACCAAGAGTTTGGTATCAAATTAATTGTTATAATAAATCCCACTGCTTCCAGTTGTGGGATTTAATATAACTTGTTCAGGTAAAGAGTTTTAAACTTTACCTAAAAAGTTGCCAACTTCAGCCGTGCAGTGTTTTTACTGCTGTGCTCTGATTGGCCAGCCTCTGGTAGCCTGGCCAGGCTACCTTGATGAGGTGTGAAGTGGCCTGTCCTCACTCAAAGATGTGCCTGTGGGAGGAGATCTCCCTCAGCAGATGGTGAGGCAGGAAGGGGGAGGCCTGCCAAACTGGTCTTCAAAGGCAGAGAGGACATTTGGAGCATCCCAGCAACACCCCCACATCCTGCAACCCCAGACAACTAGGTGCCCCCTTGATTAGATTAGGAGAGGGCAGGAGAGGGGTGTGTTTATGATTTTTGCCCACACCAGTGGGTGGGCTCAGCCAGATGTAGCCTCTAAAAATCATTTTCAGCCATGATGGATTTTTTGAGGCATGTTGGCTCCTGGGATTGATTTTTTGCCACACTTCCCAGGAAGTGGTCATCACAGGGGGAAGGACCCTGCACCTGATTGGAGAACCAGGACCCCCCTGCTTTTCACCCAGGAGCAAAGATAAAACTGGCAGACCTGCACCCACACCTCAGTTCCCTACCACATCCCTACCAGGAAGAACTGCAGAAGAAGAAGGACTGCCCTGCTTGACCCCTGGCCTGCACCTGGAACCTGCGCTCAGAAGGACTACACCAGCTGCATACTTGGGATTCACCACAAGAAGTACTTTGCCTGGCTTCAACTGGTTCAAGGAGGGACTCCCTGTTTGCTACAGGTGAAAAATTGCTACCAGAGTCCCCTGCACCAACTCCTGAAGAAATCAACCAGCTGACCACTGCCCATTGGCCAAAAAGGAGGAGTTGTAGTCCGCATCCCCAAGGATCATCTCAGAGCTTCTGGACCCTTGGGGTGAGCTGTGGCCCCACAAGAACCTTAAAAGAACATCTGGGAGAAGCCCCAGAAGTTTGCAGAAGTTTGGAGTACTTTTGAAAAAAAAGCTCCATAGAGGGACCGACCCGCCGCAGCAACTCTAGCCGGCTTGCCTCAACCGCGACCTGGCCTGATTTGCAGGTTCGTCCCAGTGAAGAAAATCTCCAAAAAAGAGACTAAGTCCGAACGTAGAAAGTTGACCGGGACCTCCCAGCCAGCGTATCCGAGGAGGACTCCAGGGGCGTCGGATCAAGATCCAGGTTTGCCCCGGTCGAAGGATTTTCACCTCGAAAAAACGACTAAGTCCGAAGGTAAAGATCTCCACCGAGGGCTCCCGCGACGCGTATCCAGAGAAGAGTTCCAGGAGGTCGGATTGGACTGGCAGGTTCGTCCTGCTGAAGAAAATCTTCAGAAAAGAGACTAAGTCCGAAGGTAAACTTTTGACTGAGGCCTCCCGCGGGCTGTAGCCAAGCAGGGCTCCATCGTGGTCAGCCTTAAACTTTGACTTTGCCCCGGTCGAGGTGCGACCAGATTGGCGCTTTGTTTCTAGGCGCTAGAAAACAATAATTCTTTAAAAATTCATATCTCCGGTTCCCCTTATCCGATTTTATTTGTTTGTGTCATTTTAAAGATAAAAATATAATCTATTTTTATAAATTGGTTCTTGATTTTTAAACTGTTTTCTGTGTTTTATTTACTGTTTTTTGATATTTGGATGCTTTACACTCCTAAATGAAGCCTTGCCGCTCGTTGCCAAGCTAGCAAGGGTTGAGCTGGGTTAAATTTACTGAGACCTAAGTGGAGGTTAGTGGCCTATTGCTAAGCGTAGGTACCAACCTGCCCTTACCAATAACCCATTTTCCAACAGTCTGCAATTGTAAGAACCAGCAAGGCTTTTGGCTATATATCCATCATCTGGTTGTTCAGCAAGCAACAGTGTTTATCAACTTGGATGAGTCACTCTCAAGAAGGCGGCTTTTACCTAGCTCCAGAATATGATCTTACTTGCCCCACCACATGTTAAATGTCATCGGAAATAAATCAGAAAGAATTGAAAAGATTAGGGGAGGCTGAGTATCTGTCCTGAATGGACTACCCACCAAACATGACCAGGAATTTTGGGCAAATCACTTCTCCATCTCGTTTTAGTCAGTTAGAGCAATCATCTTGTATTTTTGGTGCAGGTCAGCACTCCATTCACTCTAGTAAAAGGAGCACATTTAATATTTGATTGCTTTATCAGAAACATAATTATAGCTGTTTGAAAGGCTCTGGCTATCTGACCTGGAGCAGTGAGCAGCCAAACAAAAAATCAAATTCCGTTCAAACATTAGGCAAGTACAACAGACAATCTAGTACCTCTATCGATGATAAATCAATAAGTCTCTCAGGAGCAAACAGCTGCTCTGCACCTGTTTCACTGACTTCAGCAAAGCAGAAAACCATGTAATGAGGACTTTGCTTGTAAAGTACGACCCAACTTGCTATGTACTGTCCAACTGCTAAACACCAACACCTGGATCCATAGAAAGCAGGACAAAGTCCAGTTCAACAAACGTTTGAGCTCAAAGGGGCCTTGAACAAGGGTGCACGCTCAACTCAACGCTATCCAGCATGTTCATGTCAGACCTGAGCACTAACTTGGGACAAGACAGGAAAAGGGCTCCAAAAGCTCTAAGACACCCTGGGCAAATAATGTAAAATAATGTAAAAAGAAACAATTAAAAGTGCACTTTGTGCACAGTGATTTTAGAAACAAGTTGAGAAAGAAAAGGTCACTGGCCTATGGGAGGCAAGTTGATAGCGATGATCAAGAAGTATAATATCTCGAAGTATGGCTCCAAGGTTAAGCTCCCACCTTTTGCACATTAATTCATTAAGACTGAAGCTTGCACCACTTATTTCAGCATTTCAAAAGCTATCCTCGTGCCTGTCTCCCATCCCTTTATGAAGTGATGAAAGCAAATTGTCAACTGTCTCTAGAATTGATTTCAAGTTATATTACCTATTCCTTGAGTTTGCTTTCAAGGGTGATATAAACATGGACTGTATGTGGCATCCACGCATTATATCGTACAACAATTTGGAAAGACTAAAATGATGTTCAACTTTTTCTTTTGCAGTTCATTTAGTTTCTTTGTTTCTTCAGCAGATATCTCTCCATGAAAACTGCACTCCTCCTTTCTGAGATAGAATTACATTTTAAATTGCCTCCTTTCCTCTTAACTAGTATCAAAATCCACTATATTGTTGGTGACACATGATGTAATTTGTTAACTATCAGCTGGTGATGTTATGTCTAGTGTGGACATACAAAGCTGGATCATATAATCAACTTGGAGGACATGCTTCATCCATTCAATTTAAATGAAAAACATTGATGCATTCATGGGAAATGTACTAGGATTTAAAGAAAACATTGGTATATTAACAGGTACAATTTACATTTATCAATAAGACATTTCAGCGGAAAAAACATTCACTTATTCATTGTTTCCTCCTTTTGTATGAGTTGCTATTTATACACTATTTCTCATACACTTGGTCTCTCATGTAAACCAAACAGAGAACTTTGTTCATTTTTGTTTGGTAGATTTACTGTAGATAACACCAAGAACCATCACAGTAGTTAATAGTTGCCTGTAGGCATAAGAACTTCATATTATACCTCGGATGGTCTAGCAGTAGCATCTCAGAGCTACCTCTTTTCAAAACAATGGTGACATTGAGGACCTCATTATGAGTCTGGTGGTCTTAGAACCGTCAGACTCGCGGTGGCGGTCAGACTGCTGCCAATGCAGTGGTCCGGCCTCCACATTATGACTGTGGTGAACGTGCCAGGGCTAGACGGCCTTCACGGCCACTTCTTCGCCTGCCAACAGCCTGGCCTGGCGGTCTATCTGCGAGAGGAGGGCTGCAAGAAGCGCTGCGCTGGAGATTGCGAGTTCCCCTCTCTGCCAGCTTTTACATGGCAGTTGCACTGCCATGTAAAAGCTGGCAGAGACGGGGTGGCGGGGGACTTGGCATGGGCAGTCAAGGGGCCCCCGTGGCCAGCCCTGTCGCACCAAAACATTGCTGCTGGCTCTATTATGGTGGGTATTAATGTTGTGACTTGTCTCCCACTGACGGGTGGAAACTGTTACTGCCCGCTGACCCAGAGGGGAAACTCATAATAGCCCTTGCGGTCAGGTCACCGCACTGTCAGTTTTTTGACCGCAAGGCTTCAACTGACAGGCTTTTCCAACCACTGAAGTCGTAATGAAGGTGTGAGTCTTTCAGGTTCAAGGAGCTTATGACAGTTTGCAGGTCTCCGCATCATGACCCCAAATTATACCTGGGATGACATAGTAGTGTGTCTAGAGCCTACTGCTAGCCTCCAGACATCTGTTTTGTAATATTTGCAACATTGAGTTGTTCAGGTTCCAAAGCATTCACTTTCTCATCAAGGCCAAAGAGCTCTGAGTTGGTTAAGATTAAATAATTTTCCCCTTGCTGGAGGTGAAAAAAACTCAAAATGATCCAAAAAGGTACTTTAGCCCCTTCAAATCATCAGATATAATCTTTTTAGCAAGTGTATTCAGGCCTCTGTATTCGAAAACTCAATCAGTAAAGACTCAATAATAGAAGATGGGAAGATTTATTCTTAATTCATTTTGAATGCCAGCCACAATCACAGATTTTTCATGTGTCACTGAAAATCTATCAAGATCAATATGGGTAAACAAGTCATTTTTTGCAATTCACTAAGTATAGAAATTCACTGTGAAAACTTCCTTCTAATAAAGAAGCACTGATAACCTTATTTAGAATTTGGCAGACGAGACAATATATTAAAACTTGGTCGATAGCTCGTCCTCTGTATCTTAAGTGCCATAGCCTAAAATGCTCTTGAAATAAAGGGAACAAAACATTCACAATATTCATTAAGTAAACCATCCTCGAACCTTAGGCTTCTGTGAGAATTGTCCTTAATCAAACCATGGTGACCCCTGGACTCTGCACTTTGGTTGATAAAAAGTGGTCAAAGGTAAGATCACAATGGTTCATAATAGTTTGCAATGCAACAAACAAAATAACATCTCAACTTTCCATGGTTTAACATTACATTTCTTGCAGGAGTTTCCATTAAGGGGTGCATGAACATGGAGCCTTCCAATAATCTGTAAAAACAAAAACGAAATAAGTTGTTAATTTTTTTCTTTGGCAGTTTATCTTATTCCTTCCTCCACAAATTTTAGCTTACCATGAAAATTGCATATCACTTTTCCTTTCTGAAATATGCAATCTGCAATGACTTTCCTTGTTCCTTCATCGCCAACATAAATTAATTTGTTTGTCAAAAGTTGGTGAGGTCCTTTCTGTCATGAGTTTCCACCTCTGTATTACTTCTGCGACTTCTGGGACATTTGTTACCCATTGCGTTTTATTACAAAACGTTAGTACGAGCTTTGCTATCGGCTGCCTTTGAGGGAAATGTTCTGTGATTTAAAGAAGCAAAACAAATTTATATTAGTTTCTAAAATTTAAACTTTCAATATAGTTCAACATATCTAAACATGCTTACTTGCTCATTATTTCCTCCTTTCTCACAAGTTGCTGAATTGCTGTTTGAGTCTCCACTCGTCATATGCTTGCCGCTCATGATCCCCAACCAGAGCACTTTGTTGTTTTTTACTCTCTGGGTTCTCATCCTGTGTTACGGGAAATTATATTTAAAAAAAAAAAAAAAAAAGTATGGCGACATCATGAATATTCTGCCAGGCACTTTTAATGTAGACTTTTGATTATGGTGTGCCCACTATATATACACAAAACATGACAAATTATAGAATTAGTATATTGCCATAGTGCTGTGTGAATCAAAGTGAATTGTTTTTAAAGAAATGATTATATGTTCAGTTATTTTAAATATGTTAAGAGCATAAAGTCTATAAATTCCTAGTACTAAAACAGTAGCTTACAAAATGTATATATAAATCAGAGCATGAAAAACACATAATATCTACAAAGAGTTAATAATTTATGACAGATTCATGTATTCAAATGGCAAATGAGCAGATTACATAACACACCTTTGCTGTCATTTTAGGTGGTGCTCCAAAATGCAGAGTTGTTTATTGTTATGCAACTGCTCGAAACACAACAATGGTTTATGATTTGTTATAAAAAATGTATCAATACATTACTCATTTGCATTAAATAATAACTTACACAGGTTTAGTAATTATGTTTCGCAAAAAGTAGAGAGATGAAAACCAGTGATTATTGCCTCTCTGTGGCTTTTCCGCAGTGAGTGTAGAATGAGCCATGCAATCAGCAACAAGTCTCTTTTCAGCATCAGTGCAGTCTATTAGTTGCTGTCTCTAAGGCTCGACTAGCTTGCTGACTTGTAACTGAAGGGGCATTGAACCTATAAAATTATTAATATTTGAAACCTGCTCAATATACTTGGAATGTTCATGTATTTTAAAAAGGTATTATATGGATCCTGTGCTGATACAACTCCTAAAGAATGAATACTAAAGAATGTTAGACCCATTACTTTCAATGCCAAAAACCCATCCACTGTAACCTTCTACATTACACTGGCCAGTAGTAATTTGTGTACTCAAAAATTCACAGCCAGCATTGCAATATTACCTTTCAAGAAATCAGTTGAGATCATTTGAGGGGTTGTATATTGGATCACCTTTGATGATACAATAATGTGTCATTTGCTGATGCTGTCCTCTGTATCCCTAACATCAACATCACAGGCCTCATCTGCATTAAAATAACTATTGCAAGAAAGAACAACTGATTTGAGTTCGAATAGAAGGCATGAAGATGCACAAGTGATCACATTCTGTAGTATTCATGAAAGAGGAATGTAACTCAGACTTAAAAGCAATCTTAGGGTGTGATGAGGTTATCTAACATGGTAGTATTGGGTGTGTAAATATTCTGACTTTTTTGCGGCTGATCCAAAAAAAAAAAAACACAATTCTATCTTAAAGGAATATCTGTTCTTCGCAACGTAAACAAAAATGATGCTGTCTGCTGGGCTGCAGTTTCGTGCTCTTTCACAGCAACAATGAAAAAAGTAGGCTCCCTCCTCATGATGGATCATAGTTCATTCAAGCCATGTCCCTTCAAGAATGAAGCAATAAGTATTCTAAATGGTCCATGCAGAGCGAGCATGAAAGCTTCCTTGTTTGATTCCTATAAGGGTCTTTTCTTTATACTCCTGAAAATCATTCACAACACAAAGTGTCGGCATATGCTTTAGGAGCAATAGTGCCTCTAAATAACAGAACACCAGCAGTGTATCCTGGAATGAGAATTCCTGGTTGTTAGACAGCTTTTCAATCACTTTGAGGAAGTCTTCTTTTGCTTTATCCAAAATGAGAAAGTAGTGCCCAGGGGTCTTTTTTTCTGCTGTAAATTTCTGATATCTAAGGTTTAGAAAAGACATAATGAACAGAATGTTTGCACATTTAATCGCAAAGAAATATAATATATTCCCCATTTTTAATTGGAACATGCAATGAGACAGAATTTAATTTTTTTACAATCGTCTAATGGGTATTATACTTAATTAAGCATTACCTTCTGTGAGTAACTTCCTTTGAAATGTCTCTTCTTATTTTCTTCTGCAAATCCTTCAACCACTGAAAATGTTGAGCTTATGTGCAGATACCATTGTCTTGTTTTCTCAGATCTGTAGCCACGATACGATAATGGATGAAGCGCTTTAAATTCTTCATGTAATTTATGATGCGCTGCTGAGCCAACCCAGTTGATCTGAAGATGTTGAAGAGCTCCTGTGTGCATGGGATATCCTTTATGAAATGTATTGTTGGTGCTTCAGGGTTGTAGAAGAGGAATCTGACAACATTTTCCCAGCTTCAAATAAATAAAAACAGGTGACAGTTGCATATCTTACTGAATATAATGGGTATTAATAATAGTAAGAGAAGTGAATGAAGTAGGAGCCTTTTTGCTTTACCTCAGATGGAGGCCGAGACATTGGGTCTTAGATAGTTTTGGAAATCAACTAATAGTTTGCAGTCCAATTAATTCTTCCTATACAGTCCGGCATTATTCATCTTCTGTATAGTAGTAATCCACTTTTTTTTTGTTCACTTGGTCGGATAATTTGATTGGTGAATCTTTAGAAATGAAACTGTTCTTATACTTCTTACTCTTCTCTCAAATGTTCCATGTTTTTTTTCCATATTATAGGAAGTTAAAAACATGGAGTGGACAACTGCAGGAGATAACAAAGGTAGGGTTCCTCCCATGGAGGTGCAATATTCATTGCAATGGAAAAGGGACCCTTGAAGTGTTAAGTTAATTTGTTAGCAACAGAGGACATCATTTAAATAGTTTCAAGATATAAAAGTTAATGTATGAACCCCTATAATGCACTAACTATGAAAACATATTTGGTGATTCGGACTGTAGATAACTAATCATGACAAAAATTGTTTTACTTACAAAAACTGATTCAACAGGCTTTGCAGTAACACAACAGCCACTTGTTTCCAGCATATTGATAATTTCATTTCTGTAATCTTTATTGAATATAGCCTGGAGACTGTGATTATGGTATGTCCTTCCCTTCTCAAGATGGGCAATCAGATTCTCTAGCTTACTTCACTACTGTTCCAATCATTACAGCAGCGCTTCCCTGCATGGAGACCCTGGCCACACGATCCGACAACTGCGCACAGTTTGTAAAACATTTTGTGAAAACCAGAGGGATGCAGTTTTCTTTGCTAGAAATGAAATAAGACAGGCATGCTATTAGAATAACAGAAAATAATTCATAACATTACTATTAACAACACAAATAAAAAATAATCAAAAGTATTACACCAAACAGTTTTGAAAGATACTAAAGTCAAGCAAAACAACTGATGAAGAGAACAGCTCTGACACCGCATGTGGTACACAAAATGAAAACAATTGAAAAATTAACAACTCAACACACACTCAATACACACCCCCACACCCCCTACTCCTCGGAAAGTGCACTGTCTGCAGTGCATGGGCAGTGCAGAGGTCCCCAGCACTGGCTTTCTACCAGCCTTTCCACGGTGGGGAGCCCCCACCATGGAAAGGCTAACAGAAAGGGACTTGATCACCACTGCGGTGCTGAACACAGCGCTGCCGTGGAAGAGTACAACTCCGACCGCCGCCACCCTGTGGGATCCTTGATCTTGGTGGTTGCGGCATACTGTGGAGGTCAGACTGCCAGGAGTGCGGCGGTCCAACCACCACTGCGAGTTTGGTGGCCATGAGACCGCCAAACTCGTAGTGAGGCCCTAAGTTATAAATAACACTGATAAAAGCCATCATCTTCTGCACTTTATATTAAATCTCAATATTTCATGGTTCATTAAATATAAATTAAATTGTACAGTATTCCATCCACTTAGTAATAAGCCAAAAGCATGAACCTCAGCTACATCATACACTTTCTAACAGGGCTCCCTGTTTATTGTGTTAAAGTTGTGCTCTACTTTGATTTTCTAGCAGTAATAAGAAACATGATATATAAATGCAAAAATTAACTTGAGTCACTTAATGAACCAATAGCAAGCAATAGCTAGAAAAGTGGCACATTCGGGTGCACTTAACTGAATAATATTATGCAGTTTAAATTGTGTCTCTATCATGGTTCATTAATTGTGATATAAGAGGTGCACTATGTTAGACCTGACAGCCTTAGGGTGGTCATCCTTAACTCTTTGCCTGTCTCCCTCCACTTTTTAGATACTGTTTTTGCTGGTTTTTAGACTCTGCACACTTTACCACTGCTAACCAGTGCTAAAGTGCATATGCTCTCTCCCTTTAAACATGGTAACATTGGATCATACCCATTTGGACTATTTAATTTACTTATAAGTCCCTAGTAGAGTGCACTATATGTGCCCAGGGCCTGTAGATTAAATGTTACTAGTGGGTCTGCAGCACTGATTGTGACACCCACTTAAGGAGCCCCTTAACCTGGTCTCAGGCTTGCCATTGCAAGGCCTGTGTGTGCAGTTTCACTGCCAATTCAACTTGGCATTTAAAAGTACTTGCCAAGCCTAAAACTCCCCTTTTTCTACATTTAAGACACCCCTAAGGTATGCCCTAGGTAACCCATAGGGCAGGGTGCTGTGTAGGCAAAAGGCAGGACATGTACCTATGTAGTTTACATGTCCTGGTAGTGTACAAATCCCAAATTCATATTTACACTGCTGTGAGGCCTGCTCCCTTCATAGGCTAACATTGGGGTTGCCCTCATACATTGTTTGAGTGGTAGCAGCTGATTTGAATGGAGTCGGAAGTTAATATTTAGTATGGCCAGAATGGTGATAGAAAATCCTGCAGACTGGTGAAGCTGGATTTAATATTCTTATTTTTAGAAATGCCACTTTTTGAAAGTGAGCATTTCTCTGCACTTAAATCCTTCTGTGCCTTACAACCCACGTCTGGCTGGGTTTAGCTGACAGCTCCTTGGGCTTTCGCTGAGACACACCCCAAACACAGGATACTCAGCCTCACTTGCAGACATCTGCATTTTGAATGGGTCTTCCTGGGCTGGGAGAGTGGAGGGCCTGTCCTCACACAAAGGACTGCCACACTCCCTACTGGGACCCTGGCAGACAGGATTGAACTGAAAGGGGACCTGGTGCACTTCTAAGTGACTCTTTGAAGTCTCCCCCACTTCAAAGGCACATTTGGGTATATAAACAAGGCCTCTGCCAACTCAGACACTTCTGGAACCAGAACCTGCATCCAGCCAAGAAGAACTGCTGGGCTGCCCAAAGGACTCACCTGTCTGCTTTCTGTGAAGGACTGCTGCCTTGCTGCTCTCTGGCTGTGATGAAGTGCTCTCCAAGGGCTTGGATAGTGCTTGAAGTATCAGGACCAAAAGACAATTTCTAGAAGGACTCCTTGTGCGGCGAAATTCGACGCACAGCCTGCACTGCGTTGAAAATTTCACTGGACGCCGAACCGAACGACACAGCCCGACTTTGCAATGAAGATCAACGAAGCGCCAACGTAGCAACCTGAAATTCGAAGCCTGGCCCACTGGATCGACGTACAGCCGAGTCAGAACTACGCAGTCCAACTTCCAGAGAGGAATTGACGCAGCGCCTGCCGTGGGGTAGAAAATTCAACAACGCCCACTGGATCGACACAGCTCCTATGACTTCATACTGCCAGCGCAGGAAATCCATGCATTGTTCCCTTGGCGTCTGAAAAGCCCGCCACCCAAAGAGGATCCACAACCGAGCACCTGAAATCGACGCACAACCGTCCCTGCATGAAAACTAAATAACGCATCGTTGTGTGGGGCCTGAGAAATTGACGCCCACCCCTTTGTTTCCACGCATCTCCTCCTCTGCGGTTCTTTGCTGAGATTTTTCACGCGAACCAGGTACTTTGTGCTTCAAAGAGACTTTGCTTCTAAAAAGACTGAAGACACTTTATATCACTTTTCAGTGATCTCAACATTTACTTATTGCATTTTAATCGTTTTGACCTGCATTTATGCAGATAAATTATATATTTTTTCTCAACACTTTGTGGTGCTATATGGTGTTATTGTAAGATTTAGTGCACAAATACTTTACACATTGCCTTCTAAGTTCAGCTTGACTGCTCAGTGCCAAGCTATCAGAGGGTGGGCACAGGAAAATTTGGATTGTGTGTGATTTACCCTGACTAGAGTGAGGGACTTGCTTGGACAGGGGGTAACCTGACTACCAACCAAAGACCCCATTTCTAACACACTACACTTTGATTTGCTTTCGGGTACAAAGCAAAACAAACTATAAACTCAAAATTTTAATTTGAGCCACTTAGCAATAGCCCAGAGGCATTGAAAGTGGCACACTTGGACGGACTGATCACAACAATATTTTGCACTTTAAATTATATGTCTTTCTTTTATGTTTTGTGAACTGTCACAATATGTACTGTGTTCTTTGAAGACTTAGCAGAAGAAAAAAAAAAAACACATGGAATTAAATGTCTTAATATATTGTGGTAAACAAACATTTTCTTTTGGATAAATATCTTCATTACTGGAAACTCCCAAACTGCAGCACAGATAGCCAATGTAAGCGAGGGGGGAGTAAACGTATCTGAAGTAAAGCCAGAACAGAACCCACATGTCCTAGTGGTATGCATGGAAATAAAGAATAACTTGAATCCAGTAGAGTACATTGTCAAGAAATAATATGCCAATAGGAATGGAATTGCTGGGCTGCTTTTCTTTGAGGGAGCAGAAGATTACATCAAGTATCTATTAAATGTTATAAGTCTTCCAAACTGCAGCAAAGTATGTATTTGGAATACTCCAGTTGCCATCTAAAATGATGCTTGCAACCTAAAACGCTGACAATGCTTAATACAATCACAACTATTTTTCAGGAAAATGTGCATCCCCTTTGTTTGCAGTTTGCTTAAAACGTACATTCTCCTTTGCTGCTCACTTGATGAAAAGATGCATAAATAGCTGTTCCTCAGAGGGTAGACAGCTGTGAAGTAAGCCACAAAACAGGCAGTCTCATCTGCATCATAGACAGAGGTTTTTAAGGAACTCTTTGATGAAACTAACAGAAGAAACTAAATGGCTCTCCTAGAGTCGAGTGGATGCTTTATTGATGGGAAGCCTAAAAAGTCAATTTAATTGTAAGAAAAATAGACATTGAGACATAATTATATGTAAGTTGCAAGTCCAATATACATTTTTTTCTTAACAAGTTCTATTCTATGCTTATATATTGTTTTATGCTCATGCCAGTCACAAAATCAAATCATACTTTTACCTCATGCTGTTAGACTTTTCTAAGCATCCATTTCCTATCAGTCACAAGTAAATATTGCAAAATAAAACCTTTTTGCCCAGGGCAATGAACTGTTCATCAAAACTTGGTTGGCCTTTGCAGTGCACATATTGTCCAAGTCCCAGGACAGCCTAATTGTAGGGGAGACGCGGTCGGTCAGTTAACCAACTGAGTCTGTGGTAGACACCTTAGCAGCAGGGGACAAGAAGGCAGGCAAATTCCTGATCCATTTGGTTTTCAACTACGGGCAGAAGTATATTTGACAAGCTATTTCACAGAACACTAACACAGGTCGGTCTCATATTTCAGTTCCAGTGAAAAAAGTTACCAGCATCTCTCATACTGTTCCTGTGTTTACATAACTTGGGCATATGTAAATATGCAGTAGTTAATTATAAACAATTTGTGCTAGTGTTTTCACAAAATTCAGAATGTGCTATGCAAGTGTATTTTAATTGTGTATTGGTATTTTTCAGGACAAATTGCCACACAAAATGAAAAACAATTGCAGCAGCAGCTTACTATTCCCATAAAATGGATAATCAGCTCCTAAAAGAATGCGGAAAGTTTACTATGACTCTGAATGGGCAACCACCAAAAAAAGAAGTTCTGTGTTGCACTGGTCGGGGGACATGCATGGTACTGCTATTGGGATTGGAGAATCATACAACTAACATTGGAAAAGGAAGAGTTTGTCACTTCCCATATATGTTGCTGAAATATATAACGTTATACAACACTGAAGTACAGCCTTTTTTTTTTTTTTATCTGCAGAGCATTTTGAAAGACAGCTAACAGAACACCAAATCATCAATTTTACAAGAAAATGCAAGGAAGCAAGAACCTTCCAGGAGTACAAGATATCATTGAGGGCTGGATTTCTACAGCAACAACAAAATGGGACATAAGCAATCAAGAAATAGCATTGTTGGTGGAACGTCAGTCATGGCGAGGGCTTCATGTCACAACTGATGCCATAAAGGGTAAGAAAGTCATCTCTACCCAAATCTTCAAGGAGAGATTGTCTGTGATTACTATGGGATGCTATTACCTGGAAATTGAATGATGCAAGAGACACAAGGAGATCATACTTGTTCTTATTTCATGAACCCTCACAGAAGAAACTGCATAGATGCAAAAACCCAGCCATGTGTGTCACCAAAGAAACAAAACAATTTCAAAGATGTTTTTCACTGCACTGAGAAATGAATGTTTAAGAGCGGTTTGATTGTGGAGTTTCAAGGAAGTGGTTTAGGGCAGAGGAACAGACTTATGCTGGTTAGACACAAGAGCAAGAAAAGGTCAGAAAGCTCAGACCCAATGCATTGAATGGTGTTTTAACCTTATCAGGGTGACCATCATTAAATCAGTTAATTTTGGCTATACCCTAGATAACTTTGTGTTCCTTTCCAACACCATTGAGAGATCCAAGATATCCGACTGAGCCCAACCAAAATAATATTTCTGGTTGAGGGGATCCAATGATGAAGCATTACATGATGGAAAGGTGGGTGAGGGCCTCTTAATAACCCTAAAGGTCTGTCCGATGCAGGTTAGGCAGTTTCTTGAACCATTGCCATCTTATCTATTTCTGCTCGCATTTGGGCTACCTCGTCTCAGAAGATTGTCTGATTTCATCAGTCCTTATGACACTTTCTGGATCCCTGTGGACATTTGAAAATCATATTACTTAGGGTTTTGACATTGCTGGCGGTGAACAAAAACTTCATAGAGTTGGAAAGAAGCATAAACCCCTTCCAATTATCATATCTGAGCTTTCCAACAAATATATTTAGGTCTTAGGTACTCAAATTGTGACTCTGAAAAACAGGTCACTGCTATTTAAGCATTTTGCAAAACCACTCAAACTATTTCACAGTTCACATAAGTGTGTATATTAAAATATCATTATATGCAGTGAGTACTGAGGTAAATTTAAACTTAGTATGCAAACTCCTACACATTAACCAATGTGTACAGTTCTGTGACAACATTCTAGTATGCGAACTGTCCTTGATCATATCCGGCCTCTGTGTTTGCTGGCTTATAGGAAATATTTGCATGTAAGATGGCTTCTTTCATAATGGATTACAATACAAAGAACATAGCATGTTTGAGTTTTCACATTTATGTTTATTGGCTCTAGAATTGGTTTGAGGTTAAATTACTTCTTTGCTATATGAATTAATCTTCCTTGAATTTCCGTTAGGGTGTGATATAAACATGGACTGGTTGCGGTATCCACGCAATATTGTATCTTCAAACAATTTGTAAAGAATAATATGGCATTCAACTCTTTCTTCTGACAATTCCTTTAGCATCATTCTTTTTTCCTCAGATTGTATTATCTCTCCATGAAAATTTCACACCTCCTTTCTAAGAAAAACAATTTGAAATTTCATACCTCCTTTCCTCTTAACTAGTAGCAGAGTCCATTCTACATGATTTGATTTGTATAATATCTATTATGACGTTATTTACATTGTGAGGGTTCAATCCTGGATCATATATTCACAAACTTGGACATTTTTCATCCATTCAATTTAAACAAAGAACGCTGATCTCTGAGATACTTAGTTGCTGCATATTGTAGGAAGCAATCATCAGGCAGAAGGAACCTGCTAGCCCATTGCCTGGCAACCATTGCATTTGCAAGGGCACTTTCTGGGCATACATATGGCAAACAGATCATGTCTGCACTAAAGAAAAGACTGACCGGCTGTTCCCTGGACCTACAAGACGGGCTGAACCAACAGCTTGACTGTACCTGCTGCTCCTTGGGCTAGTAAAGATACGACTACCTGGCTTGTGGTAAAGTCATCCCCCAGACAGAAGAGGTGAACTCCTAGAGTCAGTTGGTGGACTTCCTGTTCAAGCTACAGGGCCGCAAAAACAGAAGTAGAAGTAGTCAGCATTGGCACATCAGTAGCCACAACCGCTTGACCGCTGACATCCAACCTGGAAGGCAGAGTCTCGACACTCAAAAGTTGCACCAGAGTCTGCTTGACCCGGGACATTCAACCAGTGCAGTTTGTACACTCAGAGGGAACACTAGCCTCCACAAAGGGGAATCTCTGATTTCACAGATTAGAGACCAGTGTCAATTTGACTTCTGCTGGTCCCACCAGGACATAGACCCCCAATGGCCAGTCGCCCCATTCAGGCAGAGGAGGAGCACAAGGATCACCCTCCCCACAACATACAGCATCCTGTATCCCTTGCACTTGGAACTCTCTACTGACGTATTGAAGTCTATGGCTACCCGCCCATAGAACCTGGACTGGAGACTGCTTTGGCATTCCAGTGTTTCAGCTAACAGTAGTTGCCAAGCATTGCTTTTTGAGTGAACCACTGAGATTTATATTTAGTATAAAAATGTATCTCTGGAACCCACTAGTGCATTTTAATGTCTACAAATTCATAAAAATAAGATCTATTTTTATATAAATTGGTGCCAGATTTATTTTGTATTGTGCATCGTCTTTATTTTGTTGTGTTGCTACTTCTAAATGCTTTACACTTTCTCCTTTAAGCCAGAACTGCCCATGGTTGAGATAAGGATTAACAAACGAACCTGACTGGACCCAAGTTGGTATCAAGAATGTATTACACTGAGGTCACACAACCTCAACATATAATAATACGCAACTTTCCTTACAATGTGGTTAATTGCTGCTGTAAAGTGTGTGGCTTGAGTACAGAAAACGTGCAACACAACAAATTCGGTGTGGGCCTAGATATGCAATTATATAACTCAATGTGATTGGTTAGTTTATCCAGAATAAATTAAGAATTCTGAAACTACGGCCCTACTGACTGCCAAAGGAATCTGGACTCGAAACTCAAGACAAGGTCGAAAGTCATCTAATCGGATCACCAACAAATGTCCACTCTGCTTGGGCAAAGTTCACAAATAACGACAACCTTAGAAGGTAGTGCAAAGACAATACTGAGCCATGTGGAATCAGTACTCATGTATAGAGCAGAAATATCAATGCATTATAGCCAGGCACAGTTCTAGCCGGTGGGCCAGGCACAGGTCATAATATTTTACTTTCCTTTGGGACTTGTCCTGTTTTGTAGTTAGATACCCCTTCCCCCCCCCCTTTTTTTTTTTTTTAACTATATTTGGAGCCCCCTTTCTAAAATCATGGACCGTTTAACATCAATGATGCCCGATTATTTGATTTTTTGTAGGCTGGGACGGGATCGATAACCTCGAACACACCCAAGATGGCCGCCATTCAAATAGGATGTGCTGGTCTAATTTACAGGTGGGACAGGGTTTCGCCACACCCGTAAATGGTCATTTAGCACTGACCGGCTCCGCGTCTTCGTCTCATCGCTGAACCGGGCAGAGGCATATTAGCGGCAGCACTGGACCCTTGAAGTAGTAAGGCGGGGTGAGGGGGCCCGGGGCTTTGTATTATTTTATTTTTATATTTTTATATTTTCGGCACGCTTACTATGCCGCTATTATTACGGCATGTAGGCCGGCACGTACATATCAGGGCTATACTGACCTGTTTACACAGTGTTTACACATCTTTTGCTTAGTCGACCAGTACTATAAGAACATTCCGGCAGTTGTGTATCAAGGGCCGGTGGGCGGAATTAATGTTTATAAGATTCTTACACTAACTATACGGGCATGAGAGAGAATAGAATTTGAACATAATATGCGCCCCAGTTGGAAAGAGGAGCAGGCCGGCGGGCGGAAACATGGACACGAGATTAATTACTGGTCAAGGGCCAGCGGGCTTATTTAATGTTTGCAAGATTCTAACAATGATAATATAGATTTAAGGGAGAACAGGCTTTGAACGAAATATACGCTCCAGTACATATGGAAACAGGAGTGGGCCGGCAGGTGGAAAAGAAACATGACATTACATTAATCACTGGATACACCGGTTTCTTTGATAAGAAGACTACTTAAATATCCTGCAGTTCTGGTTTGACAAACTGGAGGGACAAAACTATTTTGGATTATATACAGCCACTCCCTTGCTTGTTAAATTCACAATGACTTATCTCTATGCAGTGTGTGACTACATAGTGGTGCTCCCACCCGGCTCCGATGAAGATATGCATTTATGAAACTCGTAAGTGTACCCTTACCAACCCTGCTTTCTTGTTCTGGACCTGGGCATATCACTTGGGTGTGCATATATTAATGAGTTAATCAACTTCAGCTAATGTATACAGGTGTTATCTTTCCTATGACGGTATGCAGTAGACTTAGGGAATTTTTAAGCACAATCTTAATTATCTTTTCCTTACACATTTTAAGGTGAAGAGTTGGGGATTGTTATGAGACATTATATTCCACTTATTTGTGGATTTAAATCTTTAAATTTTTTCCCCCACAGAATACTGAGTGTACTGACGAATTAAAGAGCATCTAGCAGCATGAATTAACTAGCATCCTGATCGTAGGACAGGTAAGGCCTTTTTTTTTTTTTACAATTCAGGGACAGGGCGAAGGTCCTGACAAAGTCCACATGACCCTAGCGGGCATTAAAAATAGGCCGAAACATGTTGACCCTCTTCAGAGATTGGGGTGTACAGGTGATTAATTCCTAAAACACCAATAATATTTTAATCCTGTCCAGGCTGCACTAGAATAAATTAGTTAAGTGATCAGCCTAAATCAGTTTTAGATATTCTTTCTGTTGTTCGTCTGTGGTCCCTGCACCATAATTGTTGGTCTTGTCTTTCATGCTTATATGTTCCCCCAACCTTACTGCTCCACTCCAAAGGAGATTTATTTTTTTGTAGTGTGTTAGCTGGGCCCTATGATGCAGCATGCCACAATTTGTGGGTGAGGGCTGTTTTTTCAAAATATTTTTGATTTTTTAATTAGTCAGGTCTGGATACTTGACTACATTCCTTGTCCTTTCTGTGTGATGACTTATTAGTTTAGGGAGGTCGGACAGGGAATTCCTCTCACCCCTTCATACTGTTCTGATGAAAATCTAAACACACTCAGATGAATTAGCCTTGAGAAAGCCCTAAGTGAACAAACCAAAAGGGGTGAAACACGTGTAGGCTGTCTCTTCTTACAATTCTCAAGAATCCTTCCAAAATTGGGATCTAATAAATACACCTGAATTAAATAATGTGGATTTGGTCTACAATTTTTGTCTGCTTGCTGTCTGTAACCACACAATAACTCCTACAATGTTTTAAGTGGGTTCTCAGTTTAGACTTTACAAACCTTAGAAGGTAGTGCAAAGACAATGCTGAGCCATGTGGAATCAGTACTCATGTATAGAGCAGATTATAACCAGGCACAGTTCTAGCGGGTGGGCCAGGCACAGTTCTAGCGGGTGGGCCAGGCCCACCCAAACACGAGCCTTGGCCCTTCCAGTGACTGCATGAAGGCCAATAGAAAATGCCCACTGTAATTAAAAATGTTTCTCCGAGCATTGTTTTTCTGTCTGTTTTAGGAGTTGCATGAATGGGCAAGGGCTCTATCTTGCAGGAAGCTCCTCCAATCGTGCATCTCCTTTTAGAAAGGTGGACTGTGTCCCTGCCCACTAGTGCAGGTACAAGATGGGAGTGGGGAGGATAACTAATCTTTTGACGCCCAAGTAGCTATTTCCTGCCAGGCTGCTGCATGGATCTTGCCTTTTCTATTCAGCATTGGAAAACAATTATCCTGATATAGCTTGACCTTTCCTGACCTCTGCACCTTTATCAAATCACACTACGAGGCAGAGTTCGACTTCAACTCTGAAGCAGGTAAGAAAATGTTGCGGGTGTGTCGCTATTTGTTCATGTTTTTAGAATCTGCGAAGGTCCAGCCACACAGATACTTGGTGTGTGATCTATACAAAACCACTGTTTTCATTATTACTGGAGCCAGTGCTGCCTCTCGGGTGGTGCGTCGGATGCAATGCAACAATATAAATTGCAGGATAACACTGGTGATTAATGATCCTGATGCAGAGCAATCAGAGATTTGTATGTTGGCAGTTTTGACAGAGATAAACTGTATTTTAGGTTGATAGCTCAGTGGGTTACTGCCTTTGTCACAGAGGTACTTTTGATACTCGCAGTTCATACGTTACAGTCCTGACATAGGACAGTGACTTATGACGTGTGAAAGAACTACGAGCAAACTGAATGGTATAGTTAGACCTGTAATGTTTTCTCCAGTCATTCATTACCCTAATGTTTCTAAAAAGTTTGTTGGGCAGATAAACATTTTTATTAGTAAACCCAACCCTAACCACTGGAGTACGCTTTAAATCCTGTGTTTGAGCTTCTATAGACTGTGTGAACTTTCGAATAAATGTTTTTAATAATTTCAATGTATTAACCATATAGTGAATTAACATGTGAAAAACGGGTGACTTTTGAAAATGGTTGCCATAATTCATTGCAACTGAAGTTGTGGTTATTTGCCGTGGTTTAATGCTTAAATAAAAGAGTGTTAAATAGCTTAATATATGTGTACACAGTTACCCTAGTGGGTTGCTGCATTATGTCTTACAAGGTCAAGTTTGATAAAGTTCTTGCATGAGTTGAATGTTCTATTTGAAATTGTCACTAACAAGTGGTTTCTTCCTCGAGGATGGAAGTAAAAGTTACAACTTCAGAAGTTTCTTCCTGGGAAGAGAAGTTTAGACGAGATGGAACAATGAAGTCACGGACAAGTCGGAAGAGGAAAAGTTACTATTATGAATGTGTCCTGGTTGTCATTGATGTCATAATATTTTAGGTTATCAATTAGAGCTACTATTGGTTGAATCGTAACCACCCCATGTACTGACCAATCAAACCTTTTTGAAGATTAGTATAGCTACCTGTGTAGGGTTTTTAAGAGAGGGATTCAGAGAAGGAGAATGAGACTAGGATTTGGAGGGGGAGGAGTTCAAGGGTTCCAGACAGTGGTTTGAGTCGTATTAGCAGTGTGGGTTTAGCCTTCCATAGACATGATTTAGGCGATGATGTCCTTTTGCTGAAGTAAACTGCATGTTGTTGTTCTATGGGTAATGTATGATATTGCATTGTTGTGTCTATTTTGCTTTGCAGGTACCAGCTGCAACACACAGTTTAAATGCTGCATAACAATTTTTTTTTTTTTTTTTTTTTTTTTTAATAACCCAAGTTAGTATGTTTTTCTAAATTTGTGTTTCTAACTTTTTACATGAAGTCCAACATGTTGATGCTAATTTGTGGCGAGTGAGGGTATTGACTTTCAGATGCTCAAGATTTATATTGACTCTGATTGTTTGTACTAATGTATAAATAACCATTATTACCAATTCTGGTGTTATTAATCAGTGTAATTATTAGGAGATAATTTGGTTGACTGTTTTGATTAAGCTCAGATATCTAAGATGGTCTAATCAGCCTCTACTGATTCTTTATCCCCATCACTTGTGTTTGAGAGTTATTTTTGTGACATTAACATTGTTAATCTAGGGAAATAGTCATAGTTCTTCTTAATACACTGGTGTGGTTATAGTTTGAGGTTCAGGATTCTAAATATGTTGTTTACGGTTGATAGGGTAGGCAGAGGGTCAGCGGGACATGGAGGGAAGTGGGAACCGAGGGGGGGGGGGGGGGGGGGGCGGTTCCACTCATTACCAGAGAACTAACAGATTTTATTCAGTAACAGGTTTGGTTACTAAACATGGGATTTTATTCAGCGCTGTGAAAGTTGTGTGAACGGGCCCTTGTCATTCTGAAACAAAAATCTCCATTTGAGGGACAGCACACATTTTGAACAGACCCTGTCAGCACTGAACTGTAGAAATTTGAACACAAAAAAACACGTTTTAAAATCAGTGTTTTTAAATATCCAAGACCCCAGTGACTATGATCTTAGCTAGTAGACACTGCCTGAGTTTCAAGTGTTTCTTATTTCGATTCACAGCCCTTGGGAGGGAGGGGGGTCCACGCACCGCACCTCAGTAATGTGTTTATAAACTGCAGGTGAGGGGGACAAACTGCTGATTAGATAGAGACGAGGTGTTTTACACCTCACACTAACACCCCTCGGTGAATGAGGAACCCCAAGCCCGGAGGCAGCGAGGACCTTCAGTATAAAGAAACCTTCCCCCCTGTGGCGGGCCTTCAGGACCCCGAGATACTCCGCTCACACACAACACTCTTCACAGAAGGCCCCATCAAGGCGCTGCGTCAAACTACAGTGGATTTACTCCGTTCCAGAGTTGTCAATGACTTATGGGACTGCCTGGTGCATTCTGGGCTTTGTAGTTCTGGCTTAGAAACCCATGCACTGCTACAAATGAAGTGGTCTCCCTCAACTAGTTCTTGACATTTGCTCCATTTTAACTTGCATTGGTATGCCACTAAAACTTAAGTTTAAAATTCAGAACTAGCAGCAGTCATTTAAAAATCAATGCCAATTATATAGCTAAAAGTAATTTTCATTGAAATAAAATAAAACCGCATTAATAAAATGAGCCTGTTAGGACACGAAAAATCCAAGTAACTTTCCGTCCCAGGTTCGGAGACCCCAGCTCCCCAAAACGCCTCAAATATGAGCCTCACTGCTGAACCACCATACTGAAGGGGTGCACAGGGCACAGCACAGGGTTTGTATTACATGTGCAGTGTTGGGGGGCCCTGCCCAGTCCTAAATAAAGCTAATTGTCCATGAAAGTAACCTAACACAGAAACACCCCAACTTTTAACCCCTTCAAACCCCCTTCAGGGGGCCCTACCCCCAAGTTTAAAGTGTGTTCCCCATACTCCACGCAGGACTTTGAACAAGTTAAAAATGAAATCTAATTCCTCCCCCCCAAAAAAAACCTCATTATATATTTGGCGGGGGGAGGAGGGGAAATAAGTGATTTTACCAAACACTCCACGTTTTCACTGTTTCCATCGCGAACCGTATTTATAATGACAGCCCCTGAGGGGGGGGGGGGGGGGGTCGCCTGCGCATCCCTAATGCTCTGTTGTATGTAAAATCTACAGGAGTGTTAAACTCCCAATGGGCACCTCACTGCAATCAGACGAACACCCCTCGTTACAGAAGAGTCTCCCCGAGTCCGGGGGCAGTCAGGGCCTCTGCACAAACACCTCACACTCCGCAGAAGAGTTTGGAATACACACGTGTTCAGAAACCACTCGCTGCGCGATGCCAGGCGGGTTAACGCCAGTCAGGTCTCAGCTCTTTTCTGACACCGCGGTGCATGCTGGGAGCTGTAGTTCTGGTCGAATAGGACAAACACCTGACGGCAACTACCGCATCTTAGCGCCCCGGGGGTCATGTGTGGCCCGGGGTCCATCAGACACACTCTGACGCTTGTTACGGTTTAACTTTTAATCTGCATTTATTTTCTATCAAAGATTTAAAAATACAAAAGCTTGCATCCGGACAGAAGCAGAAATCGGTGCCCATATATCAAAGTGTTCAAAATGGTCATTCAAGACGCCCGACGACACCCCAAAGCCCCCGCCCCTCCCCCCCCCCCCCCAAACATCAGCCTCACTGCACGGGGCGCACTGAGCAGTTTGTAGCAGGCGCCGTCCTAAATGAAATATTTCTTCCTGAAAGTAACAAGACCTTGCAACAGAAACCCCCGCGTCCTCTAGTCCCTTCAGACCCGTGTCACCTGCACACACATCCCCCCCCCCGGGGCAGAACTTGGAACCGGGTCAAAAATAAAATCTAAAAACCATGCATAAAAACAGAAAACTTTGTTAACATTTAGCGAAAAACACAAACAAAAAAAACCCATCATTACGCAGCCTCGTTTCACCACACCCCCCCCCCCCCCAGACCAGACCCAAACCAAACACCCTTGAACAGACTGCGAGATTTATAGAGCTCTGCAGGGTCACCGGAAGGGGCGGAGCCACCCCCTGCCGCCTCATTGGTGAGCCTCAGAGATGAAACAAAGGACCCCACAGCACATCTGTGTCAGGGGCGGGGCTTGTGCAGGTCTGGGCCAGTGGAGCGTCACAAGAGCTGAGGTCCCACAGTTCCTCCTTATAAAGATGCAGCGACTTCACCCATATCTGCACCTGTCAATCATGGATATTTATTTACACTCTGGTGCTCGCAGCTCCTGCTTGTAAAGGTGGTCTTTCATCCACCACCAGACACCTCCTGCCTCATTTATCCATCACTAGACACCCCCTGTTTCTTTCATCCAGCATCAGGCATCCCTGCCTCTCTCATCGTGCACCAGACACCCCTCCCTCTTTCATCTACCACCAGACACCGCATGCCTCTTTTATCCACCACCAGATACCCCCTGTCTCTTTCATCCAACACCACACACACCATGCATCTTCCATCCAGCACCAGACACCCCCTAAATCTCATCCACCACCACACGCACCCTACCTCTCTCATCCACCAGACACCTCCTAACTCTTTCATCCACCAGAGAACCTCTGGCTCTTTCATCCAGCACCAGCCACCCCCTGTTTCTTTCATCCAGCATCAGGCACCCCTGCCTCTCTCATCGTCCACCAGACACCCACTGCCTCTTTTATCCTCCACTAGACACCCCTGTCTCTTTTATCCACCACCCAACACCCCTGTCTCTTTCATCCACTCAGGTGCTCACACCTCCTGCTTGTAAAGATGCAGCGACCCACCGCCCATGTCTGCACCTGTCAATCATGGATATTTATTTTCACTCTGCTGCTCACACCTCCTGCTTGTAAAGATGCAGTGACCCATCGCCCGTGTCCTGCACCTGTCAATCATGGATATTTATTTACACTCTGCTGCTCACACCTCCTGCTTGTAAAGATGCAGTGACCCATCACCCGTGACCGGCACCTGTCAATCATGGATATTTATTTACACTCTGCTGCTCACAGCTTCTGCTTGTAAAGATGCAGTGACCCATCGCCCATGTGTAGGAAGGTAGCCTCTTTCTAGCATGGTTACCCCCACTTTTTGCCTGTTTGTGAGTGTGTGTCAGTGTGTTTTTACTGTGTCACTGGGATCCTGCTACCCAGGACCCCAGTGCTCATAGATGAAAACCTGTATGTCAGTGTGTTTTGCCTGTCTCACTGAGATCCTTCTAGCCAGGACCCCAATGCTCATAGTTTGTGGCCTAATATGTATGCCTGTGTGGTGCCTAACTGTGTCACTGAGGCTCTGCTAACCAGAACCTCAGTGCTTATGCTCTCTCTGCTTTTAAATTTGTCACTGTAGGCCAGTGACTTCATTTACCAATTTCAATTGGCACACTGGACCCCCCTTATAAGTCCCTAGTATATGGTAGCTAGGTACCCGGGCATTGGGGTTCCAGGAGATCCATATGTGCTGCAGCATTTCTTTTGCCACCCATAGGGATCTCAGACAAACCCTTATACAGGACTGCCACTGCAGCCTGCGTGAAATAGGGCACACACTATTTCACAATCATTTTCACTGCACCTAAGTAACTGCTAAGTCACCTAAATCTCCAACCTCCACTTGCTGAAGGTTAAGTGCAAAGTTACTAAGTGTGAGGGCACCCTTGAACTAGCAAAGGTGCCCCCACATAGATCAGGGCCATTTCCCCATACTTTCTGAGTGCGGGGACACCATTACACACGTGCACTACATATAGGTCAATACCTATATGTAGCTTCACAATGGTAACTCTGAATATGGCCATGTAACATGTCTAACATCATGGAATTGTCCCCCCATTCCAAATCTGGTATTGGGGAGCCAATTCCATGCACCCTGGGGGCTCCACCATGGACCACCAGTACTGCCAAAACAGCTCTCTGAGGTTTGCACTCCAGCTACAGCTGCTGCCACCTCACAGACAGGGTTCTGCCTTCCTGGAGTCTGGGCAGACCAGTCCGAGGAAGGCAGAACAAAGCATTTCCTCTGAGAGCAGGGTGTTACAGCCTCTCCCTTTGGAAATAGGTGTTACAAGCTGGGGAGGGGTAGCCTCCCCCAGCCTCTGGAAATGCTTTGAAGGGCACAGATGGTGCCCTCCTTGCATAAACCAGCCTACACCAGTTCAGGGACCCCTTGTCCCCTGCTCTGGTGGGAAACTTGACAAAGGAAAGGAGAGTGACCACTCCCCTGTCCATCACCACCCCAGGGGTGGTGCCCAGAGCTCCTCCAGTGTGTCCCAGACTTCAGCCATCTTGCTTTGTAAGTTGTGGGGGCACCCTGGAGGGCTCTGAGTGGCCAGTGCCAGCAGGTGACGTCAGAGACTCCTCCTGATAGGTCCATACCTGATAAGGTAGCCAATCCCCCTCTCAGGGCCATTTAGGGTCTCTCCTGCGGGTTCTCTTCAGATTCTGCTTGCAAGTTTCCTTCAGGAATCCTCTGCAACAACTTCAGACTCTCCTGACCTCGGATCAACCGCAGCCTGCTCAAAGAAACGCTGTAACTGCAACAAAGTGTCTACAAGAGACACTTTTCTTCAGCAACCTCAGCTCCACGTCAGCAACTGCAACAGTTTCCACGGTGTGCACCCTCTGGGGACTCCCTGTCTTCATCCTGCACCAGAAGGACCAAAGAAATCTTCTGTGGAGTTGCGGAGTCACTCCCCTGCTCCAAGCAGGCACCTTCCAAGATGACGACCGGTACCCTGGGACTCCTCTCACAGCAACGAGCGTGCTCCTAAGGACACAGAGGGCGGACATCATCAACATAGACTGTCCTGAGGTCCTGCTGATGCAATTTGGAGGAGGTAGGACCTTGCATTCCCCGAGAACGACGGTACCCCAGTGTACTGCGTCTTCTTCCCCTCCTGAGGCATCTGTGCACTCTTTGCAAAATTCCATCATGCACCGCCTGGCCCAGGTCCCCAGCACTCCATCCTGCGATGCACAACTCGCTGAGTTGTTCTTTGGCAGCGTGGGACCTTCTTTTGTTGTGCTGCATCAACCGTGTTTTGCACCTCATTTGAACCTGGATCCTGCGGCCTCTGGGGTGCTTGCTGGCATCCTGAGTGCTCTCAAAAGTGCTGAGAGCCCGCTCTTCCCCCTCACACAGAGTTGAGGCCCCCCTCCATCGCCATTTTGAAAAACAACGCACTTTTGCCGTAGCCAAGGCTTGTTGGCACCTTCCAACACTAAATCTCATCTGCAACAATATTCACGCCATTGGACATCTTTTGCATCATGCAGGAACCCGCTGGCATCTTCCTAGGGTGCATTTCTGCAGTCTTTGACTAACCGGTGACTCTTCTTTTGCACCCTCTTCTGGGTTGGCAAGGGGCTTCTCTCCTTCCTGAAAGTTCTTTCGACTTCTCGACTTGGTCCTCTTCCTTTGCAGGTCTTCAGGTCCAATAATCCAGCAGTTGTTCTTTGCAGACTTGGTTGGCTGCTGCAAAATCCCAAAAATGAGGTGTAGTGTGTCCTAAGAAAACTTGCAGTACTTTACTCCTGTTTTTCTGGGTTCTGGGGTGGGGTAATTTACTTGCCTTTACTATATTCTTAATCTCCCTGCAATTCTGCACAAACTACACTTGTCTAGGAGGGAATTCGTGATTCACATTCCACTTTCATAGTATATGGTTTGTGTTGCCCCTAGACCTATTTTCTCCCAATGCATTCCATGGGATTTCCTACCGTTTACTTGCCTAATTATGGTGTTTAGTGTATATATTGTGTATAATACTTACCTCCAGAGCGAGTATTGTCTCTAAGATATTTTTGTTACTGTGTCACCCAAATAAAAACCTTTATTTTTGCTAACACTGTGTATTGTCTTTACTTGTGTATAAGTACTGTGTAACTATAAGTGGTGTTGCATGATCTTTGCATGTCTCCTAGTTCAGCCTAAGCTGCTCTGCTATAGCTACCTCTATCAGCCTAAGCTGGTAGAACACTACTACATTTCACTAATAAGGGATAACTGGACCTGGTATAAGGTGTAAGTACCCAAGGTACCCACTACCAACCAGGCCAACCTCCTACTTCATGTCTGCACCTGTCAATCAGGGATATTTATTTCCATTCTGCTGCTCACAGCTTCTGCTTGTAAAGATGCAGTGACCCATCGCCCATGTCTGCACCTGTCAACCATGGATATTTACACTCTGCTGCTCATACCTCCTGCTTGTAAAGATGCAGCGACCCATCACCCATGTCTGCATCAGTCAATCAGGGATATCTATTTACACTGTGCTGCTCACAACTCCTGCTTGTAAAGATGCAGTGACCCATCGCCTATGTCTGCACCTGTCAATCATGGATATTTACACTGGTGCTCACACATCCGGCTTGTAAAGATGCAGCGACCCATCGCTTATGACTGCACCTGTCAATCATGGACATTTGTTTACACTCTGGTGCTCACACTTCCTGCTTGTAAAGATGCAGCAACCCACCGCCCATGGATGCAGCTGTCAATCATGGCTATTATTTACACTCTGCTGCTCACACCTCCTGCTTGTAAAGATGCGACGACCCATCGCCCACGTCTGCACCTGTCAATCATAGATATTTACACTCTGGTGCTCACACTTCCTGCTTGTAAAGATGCAGTGACCCATCGCCCGTGTCCTGCACCTGTCAATCATGGATATTTATTTTCACTCTGCTGCTCACACCTCCTGCTTGTAAAGATGCAGTGACCCATCGCCCGTGTCCTGCACCTGTCAATCATGGATATTTATTTACACTCTGCTGCTCACAGCTTCTGCTTGTAAAGATGCAGTGACCCATCACCCATGTGTAGGAATGTATAATCTTTCTAGCATGGTTACCCCCACTTTTGGCCTGTTTGTGAGTGTGTGTCAGTGTGTTTTTACTGTGTCACTGGGATCCAGCTAGCCAGGACCCCAGTGCTCATAGATAAAAACCTATATGTCAATGTGTTTTGCCTGTCTCACTGAGATCCTGCTAGCCAGGACCCCAGTGCTCATAGTTTGAGGCCTAATATGTATGCCTGTGTAGTGCCTATCTGTGTCACCGAGGCTCTGCTAACCAGAACCTCAGTGCTCATGCTCTCTCTGCTTTTAAATTTGTCGCTGTAGGCCAGTGACTTCATTTACCAATTTCAATTGGCACACTGGACCCCCCTTATAAGGCCCTAGTATATGGTACCTAGGTACCCAGGGCATTTGGGGTTCCAGGAGATCCATATGTGCTGCAGCATTTCCTTTGCCACCCATAGGGATCTCAGACAAACCCTTATACAGGACTGCCACTGCAGCCTGCGTGAAATAGTGCACACACTGTTTCACAATAATTTTCACTGCACCTAAGTAACTTATAAGTCACCTATATCTCCAACCTTCACTTGCTGAAGCTTAGGTGCAAAGTTACTAAGTGTGAGGATACCCTTCCACTAGCAAATGTGCCCCCACATAGATCAGGGCCAAACTTTGTGAGTGCGGGGACACCATTACACACGTCCACTACATATAGGTCAATATATATATGTAGCTTTACAATGGTAACTCCAAATATGGCCATGTAACATGTCTAAGATCATGGAATTGTCCCCCCATTCCAAATCTGGTATTGGGGAGCCAATTCCATGCATCCTGGGGGCTCCACCATGGGCCACCAGTACTTCCAAAACAGCTCTCTGAGGTTTGCACTCCAGCTACAGCTGCTGCCACCTCACAGACAGGATTCTGCCCTCCTGGGGTCTGGGCAGCCCAGTCCCAGGAAGGCAGAACAAAGCATTTCCTCTGAGAGCAGGGTGTTACACCCTCTCCCTTTGGAAATAGGCATTACAGGCTGGGGAGGGGTAGCCTCCCCCAGCCTCTGGAAATGCTTTGAAGGGCACAGATGGTGCCCTCCTTGCATAAACCAGCCTACACCAGTTCAGGGACCCCTTGTCCCCTGCTCTGGTGGGAAACTTGACAAAGGAAAGGAGAGTGACCACTCCCCTGTCCATCACCACCCCAGGGGTGGTGCCCAGAGCTCCTCCAGTGTGTCCCAGACTTCAGCCATCTTGCTTTGCAAGTTGTGGGGGCACTCTGGAGGGCTCTGAGTGGCCAGTGCCAGCAGGTGACGTCAGAGACTCCTCCTGGTAGGTCCATACCTGATAAGGTAGCCAATCCCCCTCTCAGGGCCATTTAGGGTCTCTCCTGCGGGTTCTCTTCAGATTCTGCTTGCAAGTTTCCTTCAGGAATCCTCTGCAACAACTTCAGACTCTTCTGACCTCAGATCAACAGCAGCCTGCTCCAAGAAACGCTGTAACTGCAACAAAGTGTCTACAAGAGACACTTTTCTTCAGCAACCTCAACTCCAAGTCAGCAATTGCAACAGTTTCCATGGTGTGCACACCCTGGGGACTCCCAGTCTTCATCATGCATCAGAAGGACCAAAGAAATCTCCTGTGGAGTTGCGGAGTCACTCCCCTGCTCCAAGCAGGCACCTTCCAAGATGACGACCGGTACCCTGGGACTCCTCTCACAGCAACGAGCATGCTCCTAAGGACACAGAGGGTGGACATCATCAACATAGACTGTCCTGAGGTCCTGCTGATGCAATTTGGAGGAGGTAGGACCTTGCATTCCCCGAGAAAGACGGTACCCTAGTGTACTGCGTCTTCTTTCCCTCCTGAGGCCTCTGTGCACTCTTTGCAAAATTCCATCATGCACCGCCTGGCCCAGGTCCCCAGCACTCCATCCTGCGATGCACAACTCGCTGAGTTGTTCTTTGGCAGCGTGGGACCTTCATTTGTTGTGCTGCATCAACCGTGTTTTGCACCTCATTTGAACCTGGATCCTGCGGCTTCTGGGGTGCTTGCTGGCATCCTGAGTGCTCTCAAAAGTGCTGAGAGCCCGCTCTTCCCCCTCACACAGAGTTGAGGCCCCCAGGTCCCTCCTGGGTCCATCCAGCGCCGTTTTGACAAAAAACGCACTTTTGCCGTAGCCAAGGCTTGTTGGCGCCTTCCAACACTAAATCTCATCTGCAACAATATTCACGCCATGGGACATTTTTTGCATCATGCAGGAACCCACTGGCATCTTCCTAGGGTGCATTTCTGCAGTCTTTGACTAACCGGTGACTCTTCTTTTGCACCCTCTTCTGGGTTGGTAGGGGCTCCTGTCCTTCCTGGAAGTTCTTTCGACTTCTGGACTTGGTCCCCTTCCTATACAGGTCTTCAGGTTCAATAATCCAGCAGTTGTTCTTTGCAGACTTGGTTGGCTGCTGCAAAATCGCAAAAATGAGGTGTAGTGTGTCCTAAGAAAACTTGCAGTACTTTACTCCTGCTTTTCTGGGTTCTGGGATGGGGTAATATACTTACCTTTACTATATTCTTACTCTCCCTGCGATTCTGCACAAACTGCACTTGTCTAGGGGGCAATTTGTGATTCACATTCCACTTTCATAGTATATGGTTTGTGTTGCCCTTACACCTATTTTCTCCCATTACATTCTATAGGATTTCCTACTGTTTGCATTATTCTATGAGTACTTGTCTAAATTGGGTGTTTAGTGTATATATTGAGTATAATACTTACCTCCAGAAGGAGTATTGTCTCTAAGATATTTTTGGTAACACTGAGTATTGTCTTTACTTGTGTATAAGTACTGTGTAACTATAAGTGGTATTGCATGAGCTTTGCATGTCTCCTTGTTCAGCCTAAGCTGCTCTGCTATAGCTACCTCTATCAGTCTAAAGTGGAAGCACACTACTAATAAGGGATAAATGGACCTGGTATAATGTGTAAGTACCCAAGGTACCCACTACAAAACAGGCCAGCCTCCTACTCCATGTCTGCACCTGTCAATCAGGGCTATTTCTTTACATTCTGCTGCTCACAGCTTCTGCTTGTAAATATGCAGCGACCCATCACCCATGTCTGCACCTCTCAATTATGGATATTTATTTACACTCTGCTGCTCACACGTCCTGCTGGTAAAGATGCAGCGACTGATCACTCACGTCTGCACCTGTCAATCATGGATATTTACACTCAGGTGCTCACATCTCCTGCTTGTGAAGATGCAGCGACCCACCGCCGATGTCTGCACCTGTCAATCATGGATATTTATTTACACTCTGGTGCTCACCCTATTCTGCTGCTCACACCTCCTGCTTGTAAATATGCAGCAACCCATCACCCATGTCTGCACCTCTCAATAATGGATACTTATTTACATTCTTCTGTTCACACCTCCTGCTTGTAAAGATGCAATGACCCATCACCCATGTCTGCACCTGTCAATCATTGATATTTATTTACACTCTGCTGCATGCACCTCCTGCTTCTAAAGATGCAGCAACAGCACCCATGTCTGCACCTGTCAATCATGGATATTTATTTACACTTTGCTGCTCGCACCTCCTGCTTCTAAAGATGCAGCAACAGCACCCATGTCTGCACCTGTCAATCATGGATATTTATTTACACTTTGCTGCTCGCACCTCCTGCTTGTAAAGATGCAGTGACCCATTGCACGTGTCCTGCACCTGTCAATCATGGATATTTACACTGGTGCTCACACCTTCTGCTGGTAAAGATGCAGCGACCCACCGCCCAAGTCTGCACCAGTCAATCAGGGATATTTATTTACACTCTGGTGCTCACCCTATTCTGCTGCTCACACCCCCTGCTTGTAAAGATGCAGTGACCCATCGCCCGTGTCCTGCACCTGTCAATCATGGATATTTATTTACACTCTGCTGCTCACAGCTTCTGCTTGTAAAGATGCAGCGACCCACCGCCCAAGTCTGCACCAGTCAATCAAGGATATTTATTTACACTCTGGTGCTCACCCTATTCTGCTGCTCACACCCCCTGCTTGTAAAGATGCAGTGACCCATCGCCCGTGTCCTGCACCTGTCAATCATGGATATTTATTTACACTCTGCTGCTCACAGCTTCTGCTTGTAAAGATGCAGTGACCCATCACCCATATCTGCACCTGTCAATCATTGATATTTATTTACACTCTGCTGCATGCACCTCCTGCTTCTAAAGATGCAGCAACAGCACCCATGTCTGCACCTGTCAATCATGGATATTTATTTACACTTTGCTGCTCGCACCTCCTGCTTGTAAAGATGCAGTGACCCATTGCACGTGTCCTGCACCTGTCAATCATGGATGTTTACACTGGTGCTCACACCTTCTGCTGGTAAAGATGCAGCGACCCACCGCCCAAGTTTGCACCAGTCAATCAGGGATATTTATTTACACTCTGGTGCTCACCCTATTCTGCTGCTCACACCCCCTGCTTGTAAAGATGCAGTGACCCATCGCCCGTGTCCTGCACCTGTCAATCATGGATATTTATTTACACTCTGCTGCTCACAGCTTCTGCTTGTAAAGATGCAGCGACCCACCGCCCAAGTCTGCACCAGTCAATCAAGGATATTTATTTACACTCTGGTGCTCACCCTATTCTGCTGCTCACACCCCCTGCTTGTAAAGATGCAGTGACCCATCGCCTGTGTCCTGTACCTGTCAATCATGGATATTTATTTTCACTCTGCTGCTCACACCTCCTGCTTGTGAAGATGCAGCGACCCACCGCCCAAGTCTGCACCAGTCAATCAAGGATATTTATTTACACTCTGGTGCTCACCCTATTCTGCTGCTCACACCCCCTGCTTGTAAAGATGCAGTGACCCATCGCCTGTGTCCTGCACCTGTCAATCATGGATATTTATTTACACTCTGCTGCTCACACCTCCTGCTTGTGAAGATGCAGTGACCCATCGCCCACATCTGCACCTGTCAATCATGGATATTTATTTACACTCTGCTGCTCGCACCTCCTGCTTGTAAAGATGCAGCAACATCACCCATGTCTGTACCTGTCAATCATGGATTTTTTTTACACTCTGCTGCTCGCTCCTCCTGCTTGTAAAGATGCAGTGACCCACTGCACGCGTCCTGCACCTGTCAATCATGGATATTTACACTGGTGCTCACACCTTCTGCTTGTAAAGGTGCAGTGTCCCATCACCCATGTCTGCACCAGTCAATTAGGGATATTTATTTACACTCTGCTGCTCACCCTATTCTGCTACTCACACCTCCTGCTTGTAAAGATGCAGTGACCCATCACACATGTCCCGCACCTGTCAATCATGGATATTTATTTACACTCTGAGGGTCACACCTCCTGCTTGTAAAGATGCAGTGACCCATCGCCCGTGTCCCGCACCTGTCAGACATGGATATTTATTTACACTCTGCTGCTCACAGCTTCTGCTTGTAAAGATGCAGTGACCCATCGTCCATATCTACACCTGTCAGTCATGGATATTTACACGCTGCTGCTCATACCTCCTGCTTGTAAAGATTCCGCTACCTGTCTCCCTTGTCTGCACCAGTCAATCAGGGAAATGTATTTACACTCTGCTGCTCACAACTCCTCTTTGTAAAGATGCAGTGACCCATCACCCGTGTCCTGCACCTGTCAATCATGGATATTTATTTACACTCTGCTCCTCACAGCTCCTGCTTGTAAAGATGCTCTTTCATCCTGCTGGTAAAAGATGCCGCGACCGATTGCCCAAGTCTGCACCTGTCAATGATGGATATTTACACTCTGGTGCTCACACCTCCTGCTTGTAAAGATGCAGTACCCACCGCCCATGTCTGCACCTGTCAATCATGTATATTTATTTACACTCTACTGCTCACACCTCCTGCTTTTAAAGATGCAGTGACCCATCACCCGTGATCTGCACCTGTCAATCATGGATATTTATTTACACTCTGCTGCTCACAGCTTACAATTGTAAAGATGCAGCGACCAATCCCCCATGTCTGCACCTGTCAATCAGGGATATTTATTTACATTCTGCTGCTTACAGCTTCTACTTGTAAAGATGCAGCGACCTATCGCCCATGTTTGCCGCTGTCAATCATGAATATTTACACTCTGGTGCTCACACCTCCTGCTTCTAAAGATGCAGCGACCCATCGCCCATGTCTGCACCACTCAATCAGAGATATTTATTTACACTCTGCTGCTCACACCTCCTGCTTGTAAAGATGCAGTGACCCATAGCCCATGTCCTGCACCTTTCAGCCATGGATATTTATTTACACTCTGCTGCTCACACATCCTCCTTGTAAAGATGCAGCGACCCATCGCCCATGTCTGCACCTGTCAATTGGATATTTATTTACACTCTGCTGCTCGCACCTCCTGCTTGTAAAGGTGCTCTTTCATCCACCACCAGACACCTCCTGCCTCATTTATCCATCACTAGCCCCCCCTGTTTCTTTCATCCACCAGACACTCCTGCCTCTTTCATCCAGCACCAGACACCCCTCCCTCTTTCATCTACCACCAGACACTGCATGCCTCTTTTATCCACCACCAGATACCCACTGTCTCTTTCATCCAACACCACACACACCATGCATCTTCCATCCAGCACCAGACACCCCCTAACTCTTTCATCCACCACCACACACACTCTGCCTCTCTCATCCACCAGACACCTCCTAACTCTTTCATCCACCAGAGAACCTCTGCCTCTTTCATCCAACACCAGACACCCCCTGTTTCTTTCATCCAGCATCAGGCACCCCTGCCTCTCTCATCGTCCACCAGACACCCACTGCCTCTTTCATCCTCCACTAGACACCCCTGTCTCTTTTATCCACCACCCAACACCCCTGTCTCTTTCATCCATCACCCGACAACTCCTGCCTCACTCATCCACCAGACATATCCTGACTCTTTCATCCACTAGAGACCCCCTTCCTCTTTACTCCAGCTCCAGACACAACCTGCCTCTTTCGTCCACCACCAGACACCCTTCCCTCTTTTATCCACCACTAGACACCCCGTCTCTTTCATCCACCACTAGACACCCCTCCCTCCTTCATCCACCAAGACACCCAAGTCTCTTTCATCCACCACCAGACAGCCCCTGTCTCTTTCATCCACTACCAGATACCCCCTGCTTCACTCATCCACCACCAGACACCTCTGCCTCTTTCATCCGCTACCAGACACCCCCTGCTTCTGTCTTCCACCACCAGACACCCCTTCATCTTTCATTCACTACTAAACACCCCCTACCTCTTACCTCCAGCACCAGGCACCCCCTTTCTCTCTCATCCACCACCGACACCCCTGCCTCTTCCATCCACCACCAGACATGCCCTGCCTCTTTCATCCACCACCAGACACCCCCTGCCTCTCTCATCCACTACTAAACACCCCTGCCTCTTTCATCCGCCACCAGACATGCCACGCATCTTTCACCCACCACCAGACACTCCCTGCCTCTCTCATCCACCACCAGATACCCCTCCCTCTTTTATCCACCACCACACACCCCCTGTCCCTTTCATCCACCACCAGACACCGTTGCCTCTCTTATCAACCACCCGACACCCCCTATCTCTTTCATCCACCACCCGACACTCCCTGCCTCTCTCATCCACCAGACATCTCCTGACTGTCTCATCCACCAGAGACCCTTTGTCCCTTTCATCCAGCACCAGACACACCTGCCTCTCTCATCCTCCACCAGACACCTCCTGCATCTTTCATCCTCCACTAGACACCCCTTTCTCTTTCATCCGCCACCAGACACCCCCTGCCTCTCTCATCCACTACTAAACACCCCTGCCTCTTTCATCCGCCACCAGACATGTCATGCATCTTTCACCCACCACCAGACACTCCCTGCCTCTCTCATCCACCACCAGATACCCCTCCCTCTTTCATCCACCACCACATACCCCCTGCCTCTTTCAATCGCCACCAGACACCCTCTGCCTCTTTCATCCACCACCAGACACCCCGTCTCTTTTACCCACCACCAGACACACCCCGCATCTTTAATCCCCCATCAGAAACCCCTTTCTCTTTTATCCACCACCAGACACACCCTGCATCATTCATGCACCATCCGACATCTCCATCTCTTTCATCCACCACAAGAAACCCTGTCTCTTTCATCCACCATCAGACACCCCCTGTCCCTTTCATCCACCACCTGACACCACCTCGCTCTCTCATCCACCAGACATCTCCTGAGTCTTTCATCCATTAGAGACCCTCTGCCTCTTTCCTCCAGCACCAGGGACCCCCGTCTCTTTCATCCACCACCAGACACCCCATGCCTCTCCCATCCTCCACCAGACACCCCTGCCTCTTTCATCCAGCACCAGACACACCCTGCTCCTTTCATCCAGCACCATTCACCCCTAACTCTTTCTTCCACCACCAGACACCCCCGACTCTCTCATCCACCAGACATTTCCTGACTCTTTAATTCACCAGATACCCCCTGCCTGTTTCATCCAGCCCCAGACACCCCCTGCATCTTTCATCCAGCACCAGGCACCATTGCCTCTCTCATCCTCCACCAGACACCTCCTGCTTTTTTCATCCACCACCAGACACCCCCTGTCTCTTTCCTCCACCACCAACACCCCCTAGGTCTCTCATACAGCAGACATCTCCTGTCTCTTTTATCCTCTAGAGACCACCTGCCTCTTTCCTCCAGCACCAGGCACCACTGCATCTTTCAACCACACCCAGACACCCCCCCTTTATCCACCACTAGTCAACCTTCCCTCTTTCATCTACCATCAGATACACCCTGTCTCTTTTATCCACCAAGATACACCCCATGTCTCTTTCCTCCACCACCGGACACCCCCTGTCTTACTCATCCACCATACATCTCCTGACTCTTTCATCCACCAGAGACCCCCTGCATGTTTAATCCAGCAACAAACACCCCCGGTCTCTTTCATTCAGCACAAGACACCCCTGCCTCTCTCATCCTCCACCAGACACCTCCTGCCAATTTCATCCCCTACCAGACCACCAGTCACCCCCTGTCTCTTGTATCCACCACCCGAGACCCATGGCTTTCTCATCCACCAGACATCTCCTGACACTTTCATCCACTAGAGACCTCCTGCCTCTTTCCTCCAGCACTAGACACACCCTGCATCTTTCAACCACTACTAGACACCCCCTCCCTCTTTTATTCAGCACCAGACACACCCTGCATCTTTCATCCATCACCAGACACCCCCGTCTCTTTCATCCACCACCAGACACCCCCTGTCTCTTTCATCCACCACCAGACACCCCTCCCTCTTTCATCCACCTCCAGGCACCCTGTGTCTCTTTCATCCCCCAACAGACACCCCCGGACTCTCTCATCCACCAGACATCTCCTGACTCTTTCATCCACCAGAGACCCCCTCCCTCTTTCATCCAGCACCAGACACCGTGCCTCTCTCATCCTCCACCAGACACTTCTTGCCTCTTTCATCCACCACCAGACATCCTTGTCTCTGTTATCCACCACCAGGCACCCCCTGTGTCTTTCATCCACCACGTGAGACCCATGGCTCTCTCATCCACCAGACATCCCTCCCTTTTTCATCCACCACCAGACACCCCTGTCTCTTTCATCCACCACCAGACACCCCTCCTTCCTTCATCCACCACCAAACACCCACGTCTCTTTCATCAACCACCACACACCCCCTGTCTCTTTCATCCACCACCAGACACCCCTCCCTCTTTCATCCACCATCAGACACCCCTTGTCTCTTTATCCCCGCCAGACCCCCCCTGCCTCTCTCTCATCCACCAGACATCTTCTGACTCTTTTATCCACCAGAGACCCCCTGCCTCTTTCATCCAGCACCAGACACCCCTGCTTCTCTCATCCTCCACCAGACACCTCCTGCCTCTTTCATCCTCCACCAGACACCCCTGTCTCTTTTATCGACCACCAGACACACCCTGTCTCTTTCATCCACCATCTGACACACCCTGGCTTTCCCATCCACCAGACATCTCCTGACTCTTTCATCCACTAGAGACCCCCTGCCTCTTTCCTCCAGCACCATGCAACCCCTGCTCCTCTCATCCCCCAGGAGACACCCCTGCCTCTTTCATTCACCACTAGACACCCCCTGCCTCTTTTATCCACCACCAGACATCCCCTGCCTCTTTCATCCTGCACCAGACACGCCCTAACTCTTTCATCCACCACCAGACACCCCCTGCCTCTCTAATCCACCAGAGACCCCTGCCTGTTTCATCCAGCACCAGACACCCCCTGTCTCTTTCATCCAGCACCAGATACCCCTGCCTCTCATCCCCCACCAGACACCCCTGCCTCTTTCATCCACCACCAGACACCCCCTCCTATTTCATCCTCCGCTAGACACCCCTGTCTCTTTTATCCACCACCAGACACCACCTGTCTCTTTCATCCACCACCGACACCCCCTGGCTCTCTCATCCACCAGACATCTCCTGACCCTTTCATCCACTAGAGACCCCCTGCCTCTATCCTCCAGCACCGGGCACTCCCTGACTCTTTCATCCACCACCAGACAGCCCCTGCCTCTCATCCCCCATTAGACACCCCTGCCTCTTTCATCCACCACCAGACACCTCTTGCCTCTTTCATCCACCACTAGACACCCTTGCCCCTTTTATCCACAACCAGACACCACCTGCCTCTTTCATCCAACACCTGACGCACCCTGCCTCTTTCATCTAGCACCAGACACCCCTGTCTCTTTCATCCAACACCAGACACACCCTGTTTCTCTCTTCGACCACCAGACACCCCTTCATCTTTCGTTCACTGCCAGACACGCCCTGCCGCTCATCCTCCACCAGACACCCCTGCCTCTTTCATCCACCCGAGACACCCCTGCCTCTTTCTTCCTTCACCAGACACCCCCTGCCTCTTTTATCCAACACCAGACACACTCTACATCTTTCATCCGCCCCAAACACCCCCTGCCTCTTTTATCCACCACCAGACACCCCCTGCCTCTTTCATCACCCACCAGACACCGCTGCCTCTTTTATCCTCCACCAGACACCTGCTGCCTCTTTCATCCTCCACCAGACACCCCTGTCTCTTTAATCCACCACCAGACACCTCTTGTCTCTTTCATCCTCCACTGGACACCCCTTGTCTCTTTCATCCACCAATAGACACCCACTGCTTCTCTCATCCACCACCAGACACCCCTTCATCTTTCATTCACCACCAGATACCCCCGGCCTCTCTCATCCACCACCAGAGAACCCTGCCTCTTTCATTCACCACCAGACACCCCCTGCCTCTCTCATCCACCACCAGACACCCCCTGCCTCTCTCATCCACCACCAGACACCCCCTGCCTCTCTCATCCTCCACCAGACACCCCCTGCCTCTTTCATCCACCATCAGACACACCCTGCCTCTTTTATCCACCACCAGACACACCCTCCATCTTTCATCCACCCCAGACATCCCTGCTTCTTTTGTCCACCACCAGACACCCCTGTCTCTTTAATCCACCACCAGACACCCCCTGCCTCTTTCATCCACCACCCGACACTCCCTGTCTCTTTCATCCACCGCCTGACACCCCTGCCTCTCTCATCCACCAGACATCTCCTGACTCTTTCATCCACGAGACACCCCCTACGTCTTTCCTCCAGCACCAGGCACACCCTGCCTCTCTCATCCCCCAGACACCCCTGCCTCTTTCATCCACCACCAGACACCCCCTGCCTCTTTTATCCACCACCAGACACACCCTACATCTTTCATCCACCCCAGGCACCCCCTGTCTCTTTCATCTAACCCTGCCTCTCTCATCCACCAGACGTCTCCTGACTCTTTAATCCACCAGAGACCCCTCGCCTGTTTCATCCAGCACCAGACACCGCCTGTCTCTTTCAT
This sequence comes from Pleurodeles waltl, assembly GCF_031143425.1. Classification (NCBI taxonomy): domain Eukaryota; kingdom Metazoa; phylum Chordata; class Amphibia; order Caudata; family Salamandridae; genus Pleurodeles; species Pleurodeles waltl. Next base: position 18,987,141 of record NC_090444.1, on the reverse strand, counting down.
CCAGCACCAGACACCACTGCCCCTCTCATCCTCCACCAGACACCTCCTGCCTCTTTCATCCTGCACCAGAACCCCCTGTCTCTTTTATACACTACCAGACACCCCCTGTCTCTTTCATCCACCACCTGACACCCCCGGCCTCTCTCATCTACCAGACATCTCCTGACTCTTTCATCCACGAGACACCCCCTCCTCTTTCCTCCTGCACCAGGCACCCCCTTTCTCTTTTATCCACCACCAGACACCCCCTTCCTCTCTCATCCACCACTAGACACCCCTCAACTTTCCTCTGCCACCAGACATGCCCTGTCTCTTTCACCCACCACCAGACACCCCCTGTCTCTCTCATCCACCACCAGACACCCCTGCCTCTTTTATCCACCACCAGACACCCCATGCCTCTTTCATCCACCACCGGACACCCCTAGCCTCTTTTATCCACCACTAGACACACCCTGCATCCTTAATCCTCCATCAGACACCCCTTTCTCTTTTATCCACCACCAGACACACCCTGCATCCGCCGTCCACCACCAGACACCCCGTCTCTTTCATCCACCACCAGACACCCCCATCTCTTTCATCCACCATCAGACACCGCCTGTCTCTTTTATCCACCACCAGACACCCCGTCTCTTTCATCCACCACTCGACACCCCCTGCCTCTCTCATCCACCAGACATCTCCTGACTCTTTCATCCACCAGAGACCCCCTGCCTCTTTCATCCAGGACCAGACACCCCCTGTCTCTTTCATCCAGCACCAGATACCCCTGCCTCTCTCATCCTCCACCAGACACCCCTGTCTCTTTTATACACCACCAGAAACCCCCTGTCTCTTTCATCCACCACCCAACACCCCCTGGCTCTCTCATCCACCAGACATCTCCTGACCCTTTCATCCACTAGAGACCCCTGTAGGAGACCGGCTTGGCTTATAGTGGGTACCTTGTGGTACTTACACCCTGTGCCAGGTCCAGTTATCCCTTATTAGTAGAATAGAGGTGTTTCCAGCAGCTTAGGCTGATAGAAGGTAGCTAATGCAAAGCTTAGGCTGAACTAGGAGTTAGAAGGTAGATAATATACACAAGTTATATTTACACAAACCCAAAACAGGTAAGTAAGAGTCAGCAAAGTAATGCAAACAGTGTAGAATTACAATAGGATGCAATAGGTGAACATAGGTCTAGGGGCAACACAAACCATATACTCCAAAAGTGGAATGTGAATCACGAATGGACCCCAGACCTTTAGGAGCTTTTAGAGGGACGCTGGGACTGTAAGAAAACAGTCAGGGTGTCCAAGATACCCCACCCCAAGACCCTGAAAAGTAGGAGTAAAGTACACCTACTACCCCAAAAGGACACAATAGTCGTGATAGGGGGATTCTGCAAGGCCCACAAACACCAGCAAAACACTGAAGATGGATTCCTGGACCTGAGCACGTTCAAGGCAAGGGGACCAAGTCCAAGAGTCGCGATAGTGTCCAGGTGGGGCAGAAGCCCAGGAAACCTCGGATGAAGGTGCAAGGAAGCTGCCTCTGGATGGAAGAAGCTTAGGATTCTGCAACAACGAAGAGAGCTAGGAACTTCTCCTTTGAATGGAAGATGTCCCACGGTGTGCTGAAGGTTGCAGAAGTGTTCCCACACAGAAGTACCACAAACAAGCCTTGCTAGCTGCAAGGGTCACGGTAGAGGTTTTTGGGTGCTGCTGGGGACCAGGAAGGACCAGGATGTCACCCCTTGGAGGAGGAGACAAAGGAGGCACTCAGCAACTCAGATAGCCCCCACAGGAGCAGGCAGCACCCACAGAAGTACCAGGGCAGGCACTTAGAAGATTTGTGAACCGGAGCTGGCTCAGAGTCACAAAGGAGGGTCCCACGGCGTCGGAGTCCAACTCAGAGGGTTGAGCACAGCAGGATGGAGTGCTGGGGACCCAGGCTAGGCTGTGCACAAAGGAATCCTTGGAGGAGTGCACACAAGCCGGAGCAGCTGCAAATCACGCAGTACACAGGTTTGCAGTCTAGCGTGGGGAGGCAAGGACTTACCTCCACCAAACTTGGACTGAAGGATCACTGGACTGTGGAGTCACTTGGATAGCGTTCCTGTGTTCCAGGGACTACGCTCGTCAGGATGAGAGGGGACCCAGAGGACCGGTGATGCAGTCTTTTGGTGCCTGCATTAGCAGGGGGAAGATTCCGTTGACCCACTGGGGATTTCTTCTTGGCTTCCAGTGCAGGGTGAAGGCAGATGACCCCCCAGAGCATGCACCACCAGGAAACAGTCGAGAAAGCCGGCAGGAGGAGGCTCTGCAATGTTGCTTGTAGTCATCTTGCTACTTTGTTGCGGTTTTGCAGGCGTCCTGGAGCAGTCAGCGGTCGATCCTTGGCAGAAGTCGAAGAGGGAAGTGCAGAGGAACTCTGGTGAGCTCTTGCATTCGTTATCTGAAGAATACCCCAGAGGAGAGACCCTAAATAGCCAGAAAAGGAGGTTTGGCTACCAAGAAAGGAGGATTGGCTACCAAGAAAGGTAAGAGCCTATCAGAGGGGGTCTCTGACGTCACCTGCTGGTACTGGCCACTCAGAGCAGTCCAGTGTGCCCCAGCACCTCTGTTTCCAAGATGGCAGAGGTCTGGGACACACTGGAGGAGCTCTGGGTACCTCCCCTGGGAGGTACTGGTCAGGGTAGTGGTCACTCCCCTTTCCTTTGTCCATTTTCATGCCAGAGCAGGGCTGGGGGATCCCTGAACTGGTGTAGACTTGCTTATGCAGAGATGGGCACCATCTGTGCCCATCAAAGCATTTCCAGAGGCTAGGGGAGGCTAGTCCTCCCCAGCCCTTCACACCTATTTCCAAAGGGAGAGGGTGTAACACCCTCTCTCAGAGGAAATTCTTTGTTCTGCCTTCCTGGGCCGGGGCTGCCCAGACCCCAGGAGGGCAGAATCCTGTCTGAGGGGTTGGCAGCAGCAGCAGCTGCAGTGGAAACCCCAGAAAGGCAGTTTGGCAGTACCTGGGTTCTGTGCTAGGGACCCGGGGGATCATGGAATTGTCCCCCCAATACCAGAATGGTATTGGGGTGACAATGCCATGATCTTAGACATGTTCGGAGTTACCATTGTGACGCTATACATAGGTAGGGACCTATGTATAGTGCACACTTGTAATGGTGTCCCTGCACTCACAAAGTCCGGGGAATTTGCCCTGAACGAGGTGGAGACACCTTGGCTAGTGGCAGGGTGCCCACACACTAAGTAACATGGCACCAAACCTTCACCAAGTGAGGGTTAGACATATAGGTGACTTATAACTTACTTATGTGCAGTGAAAATGGCTGTGAAATAACGTGGACGTTATTTCACTCAGGCTGCAGTGGCCGGCCTGTGTAAGAATTGCCTGAGCTCCCTATGGGTGGCAAAAGAAATGCTGCAGCCTGTAGGGATCTCCTGGAACCCCAATACCCTGGTTACCTAGGTACCACATACAAGGGACAGGTACCCTCGACTGGAAATCCATTGTTGTTGCATTACTGGTTTGTGTCTTTCCTGCATTATTCCTACCACGACTTCTAAGTCTTTGGGGGAACTTTAGTGCACTTTGCACTCACTTTTCAGGGTCTTGGGGTGGGGTATTTTTCTAACCCTTACTATTTTCTAATAGTCCCAGCGACCCTCTACAAGGTCACATAGGTTTGGGGTCCATTCGTGGTTCGCATTCCACTTTTGGAGTATATGGTTTGTGTTGCCCCTATCCCTATGTGCTTCCATTGCATCCTATTGTAATTTTCCATTGTTTGCACTGTTTTCTAAGACTATACGGCATATTTTTTGGTATTGTGTACATATATCTTGTGTATATTTCTTATCCTCATACTGAGGGTACTCACTGAGATACTTTTGGCATATTGTCATAAAAATAAAGAACCTTTATTTTTAGTATAACTGTGTATTGTGTTTTCTTATGATATTGTGCATATGCATTTGTGGTACTGTAGTAGCTTCACACGTCTCCTAGTTCAGCCTAAGCTGCTCTGCTAAGCTACCATTATCTATCAGCCTAAGCTGCTAGACACCCTATACACTAATAAGGGATACCTGGGCCTGGTGCAAGGTGTAAGTACCCCTTGGTACTCACTACAAGCCAGTCCAGCCTCCTACCCAGTGTGCCAATGAGAATTGGTAAAATTAGACACTAGCCTGCAGTGACAAATTTAGAAAGCAGAGAAGGATTAAAAACTCAGAGGTTCTGGTTAGGAGAGCCTCAGTGATACAGTTAGGCACCACACAGGGAACACATACAGGGCACATACTATGAGCATTGGGGTCCTGCCTAGCAGGATCCCAGTGACACAAGGGCTAAAACAACTTACATTCAGTGAAACATGGGTGTAACATGCCAGGCAAGACAGTACTTTCCTACACAAACCCCCCCAAAACGAAGGACAAGAAGACTAGCCTTTTCCAGATGAGTCTTCATTGTCTAAGTGGAAATATCTGGAGAGTCCATCTGCATTGGAGTTGGTACTCCCAGGTCTATGTTCCACTGTATAATCCATTCCCTGTAGGGATATGGACCACTTCAACAATTTAGGGTTTTCACCTTTCATTTGCTTTAGCCAAAGTAGAGGTTTGTGGTCTGTCTAAACACTAAAGTGAGTACCAAACAGGTATGGTCTCAACTTTTTCAGTGCCCAGACCACAGCAAAGGCCTGCCTCTCTATGGCAGACCGACGCTTTTCTCTAGGGGTCAACCTTCTGCTGATAAAAGCAACTGGTTGATCCTGGCCCTCAGAATTCAGTTGTGACAGTACTGCCCCTACCCCTAATTCAGATGCATCAGTTTGAACAATGAATTTCTTGGAGTAACATGGGCTTTTCAGGACAGGTGCAGAGCACATGGCCTCTTTGAGCTCCTCAAAAGCTGTCCATAACACCTTCTTAGGCATTTTCTTGCTGATGAGATCATTAAGAGGGGCTGCTATGGAGCCATCATTCTTCATAAATCTCCTGTAGTACCCTGTGAGGCCTAAACAGGCTTTCACCTGGGTCTGCGTTGTAGGGGGAGACAATCCATGATAGTCTGGATTTTCCCCTGTAGTGGTGAAATCTGTTCTCCACCAACCAGGTGGCCCAGATAAACCAATTTCCCCTGCCCTATCTGGCACCTTGAAGCCTTGATAGTGAGGCCTGCCTTTTGCAGGGCCTCCAAAACTTTCCACAGGTGGACCAGGTGATCATCCCAGCTGGAGCTAAAGACAGCTATATCATCTAGATATGCTGCACTAAAGGCTTCCAGCCCTTGCAGGACTGTGTTCACCAGCCTTTGAAAAGTGGCAGGTGCATTTTTCAATCCAAAAGGCATTACTGTGAATTGGTAATGGCCTCCCATGGTTGAAAATGCAGTTTTTGCTTTTGCATCTTCTGATAACTTGATCTGCCAATACCCTGCAGTCAAATCAAAGGTGCTTAGATACTTGGCAGATGCCAGTGTATCTATTAGCTCATCTGCCCTGGGTATAGGTGTGAGCATCAGTTTTGGTTACCTGGTTGAGACCTCTGTAGTCAACACAAAATCTCATTTCCCTTTTACCATCTTTGGAATGAGGTTTTGGTACAAGTACCACAGGAGAGGCCCATGGACTTTCAGAGTGCTCAACCACTCCCAGTTCAAGCATTTTCTGCACTTCTTGCTTTATGCAGTCTCTGACATGCTCATGCTGCCTATAGATCTTACTTTTGACAGGCAGGCTGTCTCCAGTATCTATAATGAGCTCACACGGAGAAGTGGTGCCTGGCACAGTAGAGAAGAGTTCAGAAAACTGACCCAGGAGATTTATGCAGTGGTCTCTCTGCTCAGCAGTAAGACAATCTGCCAGTACTACACCTTCCACTAGAGCATCTTGTTCTGTGGAAGAGAAGAGATCAGGGAGAGGGTCACTCTCTTCTTCCTGTCCCTCATCTGTTGCCATGAGCAGGGTGAGATCAGCCCTGTCATAGTAGGGTTTCAGGCAATTGACATGGAGCACCCTAAGGGGACTCCTGGCAGTGCCTAAGTCAACTAAGTAGGTGACTTCACCCTTTTTCTCAACAATAATGTGGGGTCCACTCCATTTGTCTTGGATTGCTCTTGGGGCCACAGGCTCCAAGACCCACACTTTCTGCCCTGGTTGGTACTGATCCGAAACAGCCTTCTGGTCATGCCATTGCTTTTGGAGCTCTTGGCTGGCCTGAAGGTTTTTACTGGCCTTTTTCATGTACTCAGCCATCCTAGATCTTAGGCCAAGTACATAGTCCACTATGTCTTGCTTTGGGGCTTTTAAAGGTTGTTCCCAACCCTCCTTAACAAGTGTTAGAGGACCTCTCACAGGGTGTCCAAATTGGAGTTCAAAGGGGCTGAAGCCCACTCCTTTCTGGGGTACCTCCCTGTAAGCAAAAAGGAGGCAAGGTAACAGGACATCCCATCTCCTGCGGAGTTTGTCAGGGAGTCCCATTATCATTCCTTTGAGAGTTTTATTAAACCTCTCAACCAGTCCATTTGTTTGTGGATGATAGGGTGTGGTGAACTTGTATGTCACACCACATTCCTTCCACATGGTCTTTAAGTAAGCAGACATGAAATTGCTTCCCCTGTCTGATACCACCTCTTTTGGGAAGCCCACCCTGGAAAAGATTCCCTGGAGTGCCTTTGCCACTGCAGGAGCTGTAGTGGTCCTTAGAGGAATTGCTTCAGGATATCTGGTGGCATGGTCCACTACCACCAAGATAAACCTATTGCCTGAAGCAGTAGGAGGGTCAAGGGGGCCAACTATGTAAACCCCTACCCTTTCAAAGGGAACCCCAACCACAGGCAGTGGAATAAGGGGTGCCTTTGGAGTGCCACCTGTCTTGCCACTGGCTTGACAGGTTTCACAGGACTTACAAAATTCCTTTGTGTCCTCTGACATTCTAGGCCAATGAAACAAGGGGACAAGCCTGTCCCAAGTTTTCATTTGCCCCAAATGTCCAGCTAAGGTAATGTTGTGGGCTAGAGTTAGGAGGAACTTTCTGTACTCCTGAGGAATCACCAATCTCCTGGCAGCTCCAGGTTTTGGATCCCTTGCTTCAGTGTACAAAAGGTTATCCTCCCAGTAAACTCTGTGAGAGTCACTGACATCCCCATTTGCTTGTTTGACAGCTTGCTGCCTTAGACCCTCTAGTGTGGGACAGGTATGCTGTGCCACACTCAGCTCCTCCCTGGCAGGGCCCCCTCCACCCAAAAGCTCAGCAGTGTCTGCTTCCAGCTCCTCTGGTGTAGGTTCTGCACAGGGTGGAAATTCTTCTTCCTCAAAAGTTGTATCCACTGTAGAGGGAGGGATAGTAGGTAGTGTTTTACCTTTACTAACCCTAGCTTTAGGGAGCACTTGGTCCACTCTTCCAGCATCCAAGTCACCCTGTCCTTTTTGCTTTTTGGCCTGAGCCCTGGTCAAAGCAAAAATATGCCCTGGAATGCCCAGCATTGCTGCATGAGCCTCCAACTCCACTTCTGCCCAAGCTGATGTCTCTAAATCGTTCCCTAGTAGACAGTCTACAGGTAAATCTGAGGCAACCACAACTTTCTTTGGACCAGTAACTCCCCCCCCCAGTTGAGATTCACACCAGCCATGGGGTGGCTAAGAGTGTTGTTATGAGCATCGGTTACTTGGTACTGGTGACCAAGTAGGTGTTGTTCAGGGTGGAGCAGTTTCTCTATTACCATTGTAACACTGGCACCTGTGTCCCTGTAGGCCTGAACCTCAACACCATTTATTAAGGGAAGTTGCTTGTACTTATCTATATTAAGGGGACAAGCAACCAAGGTGGCTAAATCAATAGCCCCCTCAGAGACTAACACAGCCTCTGTGGTCTCCCTAATCAGACCAACCCCAACTAAATTACCAAAAGTGAGCCCAGCTACTCCCTTGGATTGGTTATTAGTAGGTTTGCTCCCACCACCATTGCTATTACTAGGGGCACTAGGTGTAGCAGCAGGGGTTGTAGTGGTAGGAGGCGTGGTGCTTTTCTTTGGACAACTGGGATCTGTTGTCCAATGGCCTTTTATTTTACATAAATAGCACCATGGTTTCTTTTCTTTGTTTTGATTTGAAGAGGATTTGGGCCCACCACCCCCCACCAGAGTGTTTTTGTGGGCCTGATGAAGACTCATTTTTAGATTTGTCCCCACCCTTGTCAGAAGACTTACCATCCTTCTTCTTGCCATCCTTGTTACCCCCTGTATGAACTTTTCTCTTCACCCTTGTTCTGACCCATTTGTCTGCCTTCTTTCCCAATTCTTGGGGAGTGGTCAGATCAGAGTCTACCAGGTACTGGTGTAACAAATCAGACAAACAATTATTAAGAATATGCTCTCTCAGGATTAAGTTATACAGGTTTTCATAGTCAGAAACTTTACTGCCATGTAACCACCCCTCCAAGGCCTTCACTGAATGGTCAACAAAGTCTACCCAGTCTTGTGAAGGCTCCTTTTTGGTTTCTCTGAACTTCATCCTGTACTGTTCAGTGGGTAAGCCATAACCATCAAGTAGTGCATTCTTAAGAACTGTAAAATTATTGGCATCACTTTCCTTTACAGTAAGGAGCCTATCCCTACCCTTTCCACTGAAAGATAGCCATAGGATAGCAGCCCACTGCCTTTGAGGGACCTCCTATACAACACAAGCCCTCTCAAGTGCAGCAAACCACTTGTTAATGTCATCCCCCTCCTTGTAAGGGGTAACTATCTTGTGCAGATTCCTAGAATCATGCTCTTTTGCAGGATGACTATTTGGAATACTGCTGCCGCCATCATGGGGTCCTAACCCCAACCTCTGTCTTTCTTTTTCTAAATCAAAGGACTGCCTATCTAAATCCAGCTGTTGCTTCTTGAGCTTCAGCCTGGATTGTTCCACTCTCAATCTATTGAGTTCCCTTTCTAACACTCTGTCATCAGGGTGGGTGGGTTGGGCATGCCTTGACACAGAAGAATGGTGTGAATGAACAGAGGGAGACCTTTCCCTAACAGATGGCACTCTAACATTCTGGCCTACAGAAGTAACACTTCTACTGTGATGAGAAGCAACACTATTACTGTGATGTGAATTCACATCAGTACCAGCTATGCTAGCTCGCCTGCTAAGGGGCAGGTTGGAAAGATTCCCTCCCATATATTTTGCTAGGGGTGCCCCAGGATCAGATTGGGAACCATCAGCTAATTTCTCAACAGAAGTGCCAACTAAGGTCTTATCTCGTTCAATGAGCATATTAACTAACAGTTGTCTTGAGGGATTCTTCCCTACCCCTAAACCTCTATCTACGCAGAGACTCCTTGCTTCCTTCCAGCTAAGGTTGTCATAAGCTATGCTGGACAGATCAAGAGTTTGGCCTGTACCAGACATGATAGACAAGAGTTTAAGGGACAGAAAAAGAAAGAAAAAGTTTCAGAACTTTTTAAAGAACAGAAAAAAAACTTTTAAAACTTTTAAAGAACTTTTTGAAAGTTTTAGAGGTACTTTTCAGCACTTAGCAAAGAAGTGAGAGAAGAAAAAGCTAAACTTTTTGGTTAGGTGTACATACACTGAACTTGTTTTGTATATTTTTCTCTTATGAAAAGTACAATATGACAAAGTGGTAAGTAGTTGCAAAGTACTTATCCCACCGCTGCACAACCAATGTAGGAGGCTGGACTGGCTTGTAGTGAGTACCAAGGGGTACTTACACCTTGCACCAGGCCCAGGTATCCCTTATTAGTGTAGAGAGGTGTCTAGCAGCTTAGGCTGATAGAAAAGGTAGCTTAGCAGAGCAGCTTAGGCTGAACTAGGAGACGAGTGAAGCTCCTACAGTACCACTAGTGTCATATGCACAATATCATAAGAAAACACAATACACAGATATACTAAAAATAAATGTACTTTATTTTTATGACACTATGCCAAAAGTATCTCAGTGAGTACCCTCAGTATGAGGATACCAAATATACACAAGATATATGTACACAATACCACAATATGCAGTAATAGCAATAGAAAACAGTGCAAACAATGTATAGTCATAATAGAATGCAATGGGGGCACATAGGGATAGGGGCAACACAAACCATATACTCTAGAAGTGGAATGCGAACCACGAATGGACCCCAAACCTATGTGACCTTGTAGAGGGTCGCTGGGACTGTAAGGAAACAGTGAGGGTTAGAAAAATAGCCCACCCCAAGAACCTGAAAAGTGGGTGCAAAGTGCACCTAAGTTCCCCAAAGAGCACAGAAGTCGTGATAGGGGAATTCTGCAGGAAAGACCAACACCAGCAATGCAACAACGATGGATTTCCAGACGAGAGTACCTGTGGAACAAGGGGACCAAGTCCAAAAGTCACGATCAAGTCAGGAGTGGGCAGATGCCCAGGAAATGCCAGCTGTGGGTGCAAAGAAGCTGCCACCGGATGGTAGAAGCTGTGGATTCTGCAAGAACGACAAGGGCTAGAAACTTCCCCTTTGGAGGATGGATGTCCAACGTCGTGAAGAGTCGTGCAGAGGTGTTTCTGTGCAGAAAGACCACCAATAAGCCTTGCTAGCTGCAAAGGTCGCAGTTAGGGTTTTTGGATGCTGCTGTGGCCCAGGAGGGACCAGGATGTCGCCAATTGCATGAGGAGACAGAGGGGGCGTCCAGCAAGACAAAGAGCCCACTCAGAAGCAAGCAGCACCCGCAGAAGTGCCAGAACAGGCACTATGAAGTGGAGTGAACCGGAGCTCACCCGAAGTTGCACAAGAGGGTCCCACGAAGCCAGAGGACAACTCAGGAGGTCGTGCAATGCAGGTTAGAGTGCCGGGGACCCAGGCTTGGATGTGCACAAAGGAAATCCTGGTAGAGTGCACAGGAGCCGGAGTAGCTGCAAAACACGCAGTTCCCAGCAATGCAGTCTAGCGTGGGGAGGCAAGGACTTACCTCCACCAAACTTGGACTGAAGAGTCACTGGACTGTGGGAGTCACTTAGACAGAGTTGCTGAGTTCAAGGGACCTCGCTCGTCGTGCTGAGAGGAGACCCAGAGGACCGGTGATGCAGTTCTTTGGTGCCTGCGGTTGCAGGGGGAAGATTCCGTCGACCCACGAGAGATTTCTTCGGAGCTTCTAGTGCAGAGAGGAGGCAAACTACCCCCACACCATGCACCACCAGGAAAACAGTCGAGAAGGTGGCAGGATCAGCGTTTCAAGGTCGCAGTAGTCGTCTTTGCTACTTTGTTGCAGTTTTGCAGGCTTCCAGCGCGGTCCGCAGTCGATTCCTTGGCAGAAGGTGAAGAGAGAGATGCAGAGGAACTCTGATGAACTCTTGCATTCGTTATCTAAGGAATTCCCCAAAGCAGAGACCCTAAATAGCCAGAAAAGGAGGTTTGGCTACTTAGGAGAGAGGATAGGCTAGCAACACCTGAATGAGCCTATCAGAAGGAGTCTCTGACTTCACCTGCTGGCACTGGCCACTCAGAGCAGTCCAGTGTGCCAGCAGCACCTCTGTTTCCAAGATGGCAGAGGTCTGGAGCCCACTGGGGGAGCTCTGGGCACCTCCCAGGGGAGGTGCAGGTCAGGGGAGTGGTCACTCCCCTTTCCTTTGTCCAGTTTCGCGCCAGAGCAGGGCTGAGTGATCCCTGAACCGGTGCAGACTGGCTTATGCAGAGATGGGCACCATCTGTGCCCATCGAAGCATTTTCCAGAGGCTGGGGGAGGCTACTCCTCCCCAGCCCTGACACCTTTTTCCAAAGGGAGAGGGTGTAACACCCTCTCTCTGAGGAAGTCCTTTGTTCTGCCTTCCTGAGCCAAGCCTGGCTGGACCCCAGGAGGGCAGAAACCTGTCTGAGGGGTTGACAGCAGCAGCAGCTGCAGTGAAACCCCGGGAAAGGTAGTTTGGCAGTACCCGGGTCTGTGCTAGAGACTCGGGGGATCATGGAATTGTCTCCCCAATGCCAGAATGGCATTGGGGTGACAATTCCATGATCTTAGACATGTTACATGGCCATGTTCGGAGTTACCATTGTGACGCTATACATAGGTAGTGACCTATGTATAGTGCACGCGTTTAATGGTGTCCCACAAAGTCCGGGGAATTTGCCCTGAACGATGTGGGGGCACCTTGGCTAGTGTCAGGGTGCCCACACACTAAGTAACTTAGCACCCAACCTTTACCAGGTAAAGGTTATACATATAGGTGACTTATAAGTTACTTAAGTGCAGTGGTAAATGGCTGTGAAATAACATGGACGTTATTTCACTCAGGCTGCACTGGCAGGCCTGTGTAAGAATTGTCAGAGCTCCCTATGGGTGGCAAAAGAAATGCTGCAGCCCATAGGGATCTTCTGGAATCCCAATACCCTGGGTACCTCAGTACCATATACTAGGGAATTATAAGGGTGTTCCAGTATGCCAATGTAAATTGGTGAAATTGGTCACTAGCCTGTTAGTGACAATTTGGAAAGAAATGAGAGAGCATAACCACTGAGGTTCTGGTTAGCAGAGCCTCAGTGAGACAGTTAGTCATCACACAGGTAACACATACAGGGCACACTTATGAGCACTGGGGCCCTTGCTGGCAGGGTCCCAGTAACACATACAACTAAAACAACATATATACAGTGAAATATGGGGGTAACATGCCAGGCAAGATGGTACTTTCCTACAGAGCCCACTCCCAAAACTGTTAATGCAACATATGAGAGTTTAAACCATAAAAGCTTGAGGGGTCTCTGCCTGGATAGAGGTTTGAGTATAGGAAAGAACCCTACAAAAGAGTTTCTCTTTAACAAGCTCATTGTAGATGACCAGAACCAGCCTGGCCCATCTCAGGAGAGGTTAGAAAAGTGAGAAGCTTCCTAGTCAGGTTCAGAGGAGTCCCCTGGAGAAGCTAGGGAGGGTTCGTACAAGGGCCTGCCCCCTAGCAGGGCACCTAGTGATGCTGGTAGTGATAGAGGTTCCCACAACAGTAGGGCATCCTTCATCCCTAGAGGCCAGGTTACTAGGGTCCAGACAGTTAGGGACAGGCCCCCCTCTGAAACTTCCCACATTTCCTCTGTGTTAAAGCATTCCCAACCCACCCACCCTGAGGATAACTTGTTAGAAAGGGAACTCAAAAAGTTGAGGGTTGAAGAGACCAGACTGAAGCTTAAACAGCAGTAGCTGGCCTTAGATAGGGAATCCCTAGACATAGAGAGGGGAAGACAGAGGTTGGGGTTAGTTCCCCATGGTGGCAGCAGCAGTATGCCTGATAATAATCCTGTTAGAGAGCAAGATTCCAGGAATCTGCACAAGATAGTCCCCCCTTACAAGGAGGGGGATGACGTTAATAAGTGGTTTGCTGCACTTGAGAGGGCCTGTATGGTACAGTTGGTCCCTCAAAGGAAGTGGGCTGCTATTTTGTGGCTATCTTGCACTGGAAAGGGTAGGGATAGGCTCCTTACTGTTAGAGAAAGTGAAGCCAATAATTACAAAGTTTTAAAAGATGCACTCTTGGATGGATTTGGCTTAACCACTGAACAATACAGGATTAAGGTCAGAGACACCAGAAAAGAGTCTTCTCAAGACTCAACAGATTTTGTGGACTGTTCAGTGAAGGCCTTGGAAGGGTGGTTGCATGGCAGTAAAGTTTCTGACTATGAAAGCCTGTATAATCTTATTCTGTCAGAGCATATTCTTAACAATTGTGTGTCTGACTTGTTGCACTAATACCCAGTGGACTCAGATCTGACCTCTCCCCAAGAATTGGGAAAGAAGGCAGACAAATGGGTCAGAACAAGAGTGAACAGAAAAGTTCATACAGGGGGTGACAAGGGTGGCAAGAAGAAAGATGGTAAGTCTTCAGACAAAGGTGGGGACAAATCTAAAAATGAGTCTTCATCAGGCCCACAAAAACACTCTGGTGGGGGTGGTGGGTCCAAATCCCCTTCTAATCAAGTAAAGAAACCATGGTGCTATTTATGTAAAGTAAAAGGCCATTGGACAACTGATGCCAGTTCTCCAAAGAAAAGCACCAAGCCTCCCACCACTACAACCCCTGCTGCTACACCTAGTGCCCCTAGAAATAGCAGTGGTGGTGAGATCAAACCTACTAATAGCCAATCCGAGGGAGTAGCTGGGCTCACTTTTGGTAATTTAGTTGGGGTTGGTCTTGTTAGGGAGACCACAGAGGCTGTGTTAGTCTCTGAAGGTGCCATTGATTTGGCCACCTTGGTTGCTTGTCCCCTTAATATGGATAAGTACAAGCAACTTCCCCTAATAAATGGTGTTGAGGTTCAGGCCTACAGGGACACAGGTGCCAGTGTTACCATGGTAATAGAGAAACTGGTCCACCCTGAACAACACCTACTTGGTCACCAGTACCAAGTGACTGATGCTCATAACAACACTCTTAGCCACCCCATGGCTGTTGTGAATCTCAACTGGGGGGGGGGGGGTTACTGGTCCAAAGAAAGTTGTGGTTGCCTCAGATTTACCTGTAGACTATCTACTAGGGAACGATTTAGAGACATCAGCTTGGGCAGAAGTGGAGTTGGAGACTCATGCAGCAATGCTGGGCATTCCAGGGCATATTTTTGCTTTGACTTGGATCCTGGAACAATGGACCAAGTGCTCCCTAAAGCTAGGGTTAGTAAAGGCAAATCACTACCTACTATCCCTCCCTCTACAGTGGATTCAACTTCTGAGGAAGAATAATTTCCACCCTGTGCAGAACCTTCACCAGAGGAGCTAAAGCAGACACTGCTGAGCTTTTGGGTGGAGGGGGGCCTGCCAGGGAGGAGCTGAGTGTGGCACAGCAAACCTGTCCCACACTAGAGGGTCTAAGACAGCAAGCTGTCAAACAGCAAAATGGGGATGTCAGTGACTCACACAGAGTTTACTGGGAGGACAACCTCTTGTATACAGAGGCAAGGGACCCAAAACCTGGAGCTGCCAGGAGATTGGTCATTCCCCTGCAATACAGAGAGTTCCTCCTAACTCTAGCCCATGACATTCCTTTGGCTGGACATTTGGGGCAGATGAAAACATGGGACAGGCTTGTTCCCTTGTTTCATTGACCTAGAATGTCAGAGGACACAAAGGAATTTTGTAAGTTCTGTGTCACCTGTCAAGCCAGTGGCAAAACAGGTGGCACCCCAAAGGCACCCCTTATTCCACTGCCTGTGGTTGGGGTTCCCTTTGAAAGGGTAGGGGTTGACATAGTTGGCCCCCTTGACCCTCCTACTGCTTCAGGCAATAGGTTTATTTTGGTGGTAGTGGACCATGCCACCAGATATCCTGAAGCAATTCCTCTAAGGACCACTGCAGCTCCTGCAGTGGCAAAAGCCCTCCTGGGAATCTTTTCCAGGGTGGGCTTCCCAAAAGAGGTGGTATCAGACAGGGGTAGCAACTTTATGTCTGCTTACTTGAAGGCCATGTGGAAGGAATGTGGTGTAACATACAAATTCACCACACCTTATCATCCACAAACAAATGGACTGGTGGAGAGATTTAACAAAACTCTCAAAGGAATGATAATGGGACTCCCTGAAAAACTGTGGAGGAGATGGGATGTCCTGTTACCTTGCCTCCTTTTTGCTTACAGGGAGGTACCCCAGAAAGGAGTGGGCTTCAGCCCCTTTGAACTCCTATTTGGACACCCTGTAAGAGGTCCTCTAACACTTGTCAAAGAGGGTTGGTAACAACTTTTAAAAGCTCCTAAGCAAGACATAGTGGACTAAGTACTTGGCCTAAGATCCAGAATGGCTGAGTACATGAAAAAGGACAGTAAAAACCTTCAGGCCAGCCAAGAGCTCCAAAAGCAATGGCATGACCAGAAGGCTGTTCTGATTCAGTACCAACCAGGGCAGAAAGTGTGGGTCTTGGAGCCTGTGGCCCCAAGAGCACTCCAAGACAAATGGAGTGGTCCCCACATTATTGTTGAGAAAAAGGGAGAAGTCACCTACTTGGTTGACTTAGGCACTGCCAGGAGTCCCCTTAGGGTGCTCCATGTCAATCGCCTGAAACCCTACTATGACAGGGCTGATCTCACCCTGCTCATGGCAACAGATGAAGGACAGGAAGAAGAGAGTGACCCTCTGTAGGAGACTGGTCTGGCTTGTAGTGAGTACCAAGGGGTACTTACACCTTGCACCAGGCCCATGTATCCCCTATTAGTGTATATGGGTGTCTAGCAGCTTAGGCTGATAGAAAATGGTAGCTTAGCAGAGCAGCTTAGGCTGAACTAGGAGACGAGTGAAGCTCCTACAGTACCACTAGTGTCATATGCACAATATCATGAGAAAACACAATACACAGATATACTAAAAATAAAGGTACTTTATTTTTATGACAATATGCCAAAAGTATCTCAGTGAGTACCCTCAGTATGAGGATAGCAAATATACACAAGATATATGTACACAATACCAAAATATGCAATAATAGCAATAGAAAACAGTGCAAACAATGTATAGTCACAATAGAATGCAATGGGGGCACATAGGGATAGGGGCAACACAAACCATATACTCTAGAAGTGGAATGCAAACCACAAATGGACCCCAAACCTATGTGATCTTGTAGAGGCTCGCTGGGACTGTAAGAAAACAGTGAGGGTTAGAAAAATAGCCCACCCCAAGACCCTGAAAAGTGGGTGCAAAGTGCACCTAAGTTCCCCAAAGAGCACAGAAGTCGTGATGGGGGAATTCTGCAGGAAAGACCAACACCAGCAATGCAACAACAATGGATTTCCAGACGAGAGTACCTGTGGAACAAGGGGACCAAGTCCAAAAGTCACGATCAAGTCGGGAGTGGGCAGATGCCCAGGAAATGCCAGCTGTGGGTGCAAAGAAGCTGCCACCGGATGGTAGAAGCTGAGGATTCTGCAAGAACGACAAGGGCTAGAAACTTCCCCTTTGGAGGATGGATGTCCAACGTCGTGAAGAGTCGTGCAGAGGTGTTTCTGTGCAGAAAGACCACCAACAAGCCTTGCTAGCTGCAAAGGTTGCGGTTAGGGTTTTTGGATGCTGCTGTGGCCCAGGAGGGACCAGGATGTCGCCAATTGCATGAGGAGACAGAGGGGGCGTCCAGCAAGACAAAGAGCCCACTCAGAAGCAAGCAGCACCTGCAGAAGTGCCAGAACAGGCACTATGAAGTGGAGTGAACCGGAGCTCACCCGAAGTTGCATAAGAGGGTCCCACGAAGCCAGAGGACAACTCAGGAGGTCGTGCAATGCAGGTTAGAGTGCCGGGGACCCAGGCTTGGATGTGCACAAAGGAAATCCTGGTAGAGTGCACAGGAGCCGGAGTAGCTGCAAAACACGCAGTTCCCAGCAATGCAGTCTAGCGTGGGGAGGCAAGGACTTACCTCCACCAAACTTGGACTGAAGAGTCACTGGACTGTGGGAGTCACTTAGACAGAGTTGCTGAGTTCAAGGGACCTCGCTCGTCATGCTGAGAGGAGACCCAGAGGACCGGTGATGCAGTTCTTTGGTGCCTGCGGTTGCAGGGGGAAGATTCCGTCGACCCACGAGAGATTTCTTCGGAGCTTCTAGTGCAGAGAGGAGGCAGACTACCCCCACACCATGCACCACCAGGAAAACAGTCGCGAAGGTGGCAGGATCAGCGTTTCAAGGTCGCAGTAGTCGTCTTTGCTACTTTGTTGCAGTTTTGCAGGCTTCCAGCGCGGTCCGCAGTCGATTCCTTGGCAGAAGGTGAAGAGAGAGATGCAGAGGAACTCTGATGAACTCTTGCATTCGTTATCTAAGGAATTCCCCAAAGCAGAGACCCTAAATAGCCAGAAAAGGAGGTTTGGCTACTTAGGAGAGAGGATAGGCTAGCAACACCTGAATGAGCCTATCAGAAGGAGTCTCTGACTTCACCTGCTGGCACTGGCCACTCAGAGCAGTCCAGTGTGCCAGCAGCACCTCTGTTTCCAAGATGGCAGAGGTCTGGAGCCCACTGGGGGAGCTCTGGGCACCTCCCAGGGGAGGTGCAGGTCAGGGGAGTGGTCACTCCCCTTTCCTTTGTCCAGTTTCGCGCCAGAGCAGGGCTGAGTGATCCCTGAACCGGTGCAGACTGGCTTATGCAGAGATGGGCACCATCTGTGCCCATCGAAGCATTTTCCAGAGGCTGGGGGAGGCTACTCCTCCCCAGCCCTGACACCTTTTTCCAAAGGGAGAGGGTGTAACACCCTCTCTCTGAGGAAGTCCTTTGTTCTGCCTTCCTGAGCCAAGCCTGGCTGGACCCCAGGAGGGCAGAAACCTGTCTGAGGGGTTGGCAGCAGCAGCAGCTGCAGTGAAACCCCGGGAAAGGTAGTTTGGCAGTACCCGGGTCTGTGCTAGAGACTCGGGGGATCATGGAATTGTCTCCCCAATGCCAGAATGGCATTGGGGTGACAATTCCATGATCTTAGACATGTTATATGGCCATGTTCGGAGTTACCATTGTGACGCTATACATAGGTAGTGACCTATGTATAGTGCACGCGTTTAATGGTGTCCCACAAAGTCCGGGGAATTTGCCCTGAACGATGTGGGGGCACCTTGGCTAGTGTCAGGGTGCCCACACACTAAGTAACTTAGCACCCAACCTTTACCAGGTAAAGGTTATACATACAGGTGACTTATAAGTTACTTAAGTGCAGTGGTAAATGGCTGTGAAATAACGTGGACGTTATTTCACTCAGGCTGCACTGGCAGGCCTGTGTAAGAATTGTCAGAGCTCCCTATGGGTGGCAAAAGAAATGCTGCAGCCCATAGGGATCTTCTGGAATCCCAATACCCTGGGTACCTCAGTACCATATACTAGGGAATTATAAGGGTGTTCCAGTATGCCAATGTAAATTGGTGAAATTGGTCACTAGCATGTTAGTGACAATTTGGAAAGAAATGAGAGAGCATAACCACTGAGGTTCTGGTTAGCAGAGCCTCAGTGAGACAGTTAGTCATCACACAGGTAACACATACAGGGCACACTTATGAGCACTGGGGCCCTTGCTGGCAGGGTCCCAGTAACACATACAACTAAAACAACATATATACAGTGAAATATGGGGGTAACATGCCAGGCAAGATGGTACTTTCCTACAGAGCCCACTCCCAAAACTGTTAATGCAACATATGAGAGTTTAAACCATAAAAGCTTGAGGGGTCTCTGCCTGGATAGAGGTTTGAGTATAGGAAAGAACCCTACAAAAGAGTTTCTCTTTAACATGCTCATTGTAGATGACCAGAACCAGCCTGGCCCATCTCAGGAGAGGTTAGAAAAGTGAGAAGCTTCCTAGTCAGGTTCAGAGGAGTCCCCTGGAGAAGCTAGGGAGGGTTCGTACAAGGGCCTGCCCCCTAGCAGGGCACCTAGTGATGCTGGTAGTGATAGAGGTTCCCACAACAGTAGGGCATCCTTCATCCCTAGAGGCCAGGTTACTAGGGTCCAGACAGTTAGGGACAGGCCCCCCTCTGAAACTTCCCACATTTCCTCTGTGTTAAAGCATTCCCAACCCACCCACCCTGAGGATAACTTGTTAGAAAGGGAACTCAAAAAGTTGAGGGTTGAAGAGACCAGACTGAAGCTTAAACAGCAGTAGCTGGCCTTAGATAGGGAATCCCTAGACATAGAGAGGGGAAGACAGAGGTTGGGGTTAGTTCCCCATGGTGGCAGCAGCAGTATGCCTGATAATAATCCTGTTAGAGAGCAAGATTCCAGGAATCTGCACAAGATAGTCCCCCCTTACAAGGAGGGGGATGACGTTAATAAGTGTTTTGCTGCACTTGAGAGGGCCTGTATGGTACAGTTGGTCCTTCAAAGGAAGTGGGCTGCTATTTTGTGGCTATCTTGCACTGGAAAGGGTAGGGATAGGCTCCTTACTGTTAGAGAAAGTGAAGCCAATAATTACAAAGTTTTAAAAGATGCACTCTTGGATGGATTTGGCTTAACCACTGAACAATACAGGATTAAGTTCAGAGACACCAGAAAAGAGTCTTCTCAAGACTCAACAGATTTTGTGGACTGTTCAGTGAAGGCCTTGGAAGGGTGGTTGCATGGCAGTAAAGTTTCTGACTATGAAAGCCTGTATAATCTTATTCTGACAGAGCATATTCTTAACAATTGTGTGTCTGACTTGTTGCACTAATACCCAGTGGACTCAGATCTGACCTCTCCCCAAGAATTGGGAAAGAAGGCAGACAAATGGGTCAGAACAAGAGTGAACAGAAAAGTTCATACAGGGGGTGACAAGGGTGGCAAGAAGAAAGATGGTAAGTCTTCAGACAAAGGTGGGGTCAAATCTAAAAATGAGTCTTCATCAGGCCCACAAAAACACTCTGGTGGGGGTGGTGGGTCCAAATCCCCTTCTAATCAAGTAAAGAAACCATGGTGCTATTTATGTAAAGTAAAAGGCCATTGGACAACTGATGCCAGTTCTCCAAAGAAAAGCACCAAGCCTCCCACCACTACAACCCCTGCTGCTACTCCTAGTGCCCCTAGTAATAGCAGTGGTGGTGAGATCAAACCTACTAATAGCCAATCCGAGGGAGTAGCTGGGCTCACTTTTGGTAATTTAGTTGGGGTTGGTCTTGTTAGGGAGACCACAGAGGCTGTGTTAGTCTCTGAAGGTGCCATTGATTTGGCCACCTTGGTTGCTTGTCCCCTTAATATGGATAAGTACAAGCAACTTCCCCTAATAAATGGTGTTGAGGTTCAGGCCTACAGGGACACAGGTGCCAGTGTTACCATGGTAATAGAGAAACTGGTCCACCCTGAACAACACCTACTTGGTCACCAGTACCAAGTGACTGATGCTCATAACAACACTCTTAGCCACCCCATGGCTGTTGTGAATCTCAACTGGGGGGGGGGGGGTTACTGGTCCAAAGAAAGTTGTGGTTGCCTCAGATTTACCTGTAGACTATCTACTAGGGAACGATTTAGAGACATCAGCTTGGGCAGAAGTGGAGTTGGAGACTCATGCAGCAATGCTGGGCATTCCAGGGCCTATTTTTGCTTTGACTTGGATCCTGGAACAATGGACCAAGTGCTCCCTAAAGCTAGGGTTAGTAAAGGCAAATCACTACCTACTATCCCTCCCTCTACAGTGGATTCAACTTCTGAGGAAGAATAATTTCCACCCTGTGCAGAACCTTCACCAGAGGAGCTAAAGCAGACACTGCTGAGCTTTTGGGTGGAGGGGGGCCTGCCAGGGAGGAGCTGAGTGTGGCACAGCAAACCTGTCCCACACTAGAGGGTCTAAGACAGCAAGCTGTCAAACAGCAAAATGGGGATGTCAGTGACTCACACAGAGTTTACTGGGAGGACAACCTCTTGTATACAGAGGCAAGGGACCCAAAACCTGGAGCTGCCAGGAGATTGGTCATTCCCCTGCAATACAGAGAGTTCCTCCTAACTCTAGCCCATGACATTCCTTTGGCTGGACATTTGGGGAAGATGAAAACATGGGACAGGCTTGTTCCCTTGTTTCATTGACCTAGAATGTCAGAGGACACAAAGGAATTTTGTAAGTTCTGTGTCACCTGTCAAGCCAGTGGCAAAACAGGTGGCACCCCAAAGGCACCCCTTATTCCTCTGCCTGTGGTTGGGGTTCCCTTTGAAAGGGTAGGGGTTGACATAGTTGGCCCCCTTGACCCTCCTACTGCTTCAGGCAATAGGTTTATTTTGGTGGTAGTGGACCATGCCACCAGATATCCTGAAGCAATTCCTCTAAGGACCACTGCAGCTCCTGCAGTGGCAAAAGCCCTCCTGGGAATCTTTTCCAGAGTGGGCTTCCCAAAAGAGGTGGTATCAGACAGGGGTAGCAACTTTATGTCTGCTTACTTGAAGGCCATGTGGAAGGAATGTGGTGTAACATAAAAATTCACCACACCTTATCATCCACAAACAAATGGACTGGTGGAGAGATTTAACAAAACTCTCAAAGGAATGATAATGGGACTCCCTGAAAAACTGTGGAGGAGATGGGATGTCCTGTTACCTTGCCTCCTTTTTGCTTACAGGGAGGTACCCCAGAAAGGAGTGGGCTTCAGCCCCTTTGAACTCCTATTTGGACACCCTGTAAGAGGTCCTCTAACACTTGTCAAAGAGGGTTGGTAACAACTTTTAAAAGCTCCTAAGCAAGACATAGTGGACTAAGTACTTGGCCTAAGATCCAGAATGGCTGAGTACATGAAAAAGGACAGTAAAAACCTTCAGGCCAGCCAAGAGCTCCAAAAGCAATGGCATGACCAGAAGACTGTTCTGATTCAGTACCAACCAGGGCAGAAAGTGTGGGTCTTGGAGCCTGTGGCCCCAAGAGCACTCCAAGACAAATGGAGTGGTCCCCACATTATTGTTGAGAAAAAGGGAGAAGTCACCTACTTGGTTGACTCAGGCACTGCCAGGAGTCCCCTTAGGGTGCTCCATGTCAATCGCCTGAAACCCTACTATGACAGGGCTGATCTCACCCTGCTCATGGCAACAGATGAAGGACAGGAAGAAGAGAGTGACCCTCTGTAGGAGACTGGTCTGGCTTGTAGTGAGTACCAAGGGGTACTTACACCTTGCACCAGGCCCATGTATCCCCTATTAGTGTATATGGGTGTCTAGCAGCTTAGGCTGATAGAAAATGGTAGCTTAGCAGAGCAGCTTAGGCTGAACTAGGAGACGAGTGAAGCTCCTACAGTACCACTAGTGTCATATGCACAATATCATAAGAAAACACAATACACAGATATACTAAAAATAAAGGTACTTTATTTTTATGACAATATGCCAAAAGTATCTCAGTGAGTACCCTCAGTATGAGGATAGCAAATATACACAAGATATATGTACACAATACCAAAATATGCAATAATAGCAATAGAAAACAGTGCAAACAATGTATAGTCACAATAGAATGCAATGGGGGCACATAGGGATAGGGGCAACACAAACCATATACTCTAGAAGTGGAATGCAAACCACAAATGGACCCCAAACCTATGTGATCTTGTAGAGGCTCGCTGGGACTGTAAGAAAACAGTGAGGGTTAGAAAAATAGCCCACCCCAAGACCCTGAAAAGTGGGTGCAAAGTGCACCTAAGTTCCCCAAAGAGCACAGAAGTCGTGATAGGGGAATTCTGCAGGAAAGACCAACACCAGCAATGCAACAACAATGGATTTCCAGACGAGAGTACCTGTGGAACAAGGGGACCAAGTCCAAAAGTCACGATCAAGTCGGGAGTGGGCAGATGCCCAGGAAATGCCAGCTGTGGGTGCAAAGAAGCTGCCACCGGATGGTAGAAGCTGAGGATTCTGCAAGAACGACAAGGGCTAGAAACTTCCCCTTTGGAGGATGGATGTCCAACGTCGTGAAGAGTCGTGCAGAGGTGTTTCTGTGCAGAAAGACCACCAACAAGCCTTGCTAGATGCAAAGGTCGCGGTTAGGGTTTTTGGATGCTGCTGTGGCCCAGGAGGGACCAGGATGTTGCCAATTGCATGAGGAGACAGAGGGGGCGTCCAGCAAGACAAAGAGCCCACTCAGAAGCAAGCAGCACCTGCAGAAGTGCCAGAACAGGCACTATGAAGTGGAGTGAACCGGAGCTCACCCGAAGTTGCACAAGAGGGTCCCACGAAGCCAGAGGACAACTCAGGAGGTCGTGCAATGCAGGTTAGAGTGCCGGGGACCCAGGCTTGGATGTGCACAAAGGAAATCCTGGTAGAGTGCACAGGAGCCGGAGTAGCTGCAAAACACGCAGTTCCCAGCAATGCAGTCTAGCGTGGGGAGGCAAGGACTTACCTCCACCAAACTTGGACTGAAGAGTCACTGGACTGTGGGAGTCACTTAGACAGAGTTGCTGAGTTCAAGGGACCTCGCTCGTCGTGCTGAGAGGAGACCCAGAGGACCGGTGATGCAGTTCTTTGGTGCCTGCGGTTGCAGGGGGAAGATTCCGTCGACCCACGAGAGATTTCTTCGGAGCTTCTAGTGCAGAGAGGAGGCAGACTACCCCCACACCATGCACCACCAGGAAAACAGTCGAGAAGGTGGCAGGATCAGCGTTTCAAGGTCGCAGTAGTCGTCTTTGCTACTTTGTTGCAGTTTTCCAGGCTTCCAGCGCGGTCCGCAGTCGATTCCTTGGCAGAAGGTGAAGAGAGAGATGCAGAGGAACTCTGATGAACTCTTGCATTCGTTATCTAAGGAATTCCCCAAAGCAGAGACCCTAAATAGCCAGAAAAGGAGGTTTGGCTACTTAGGAGAGAGGATAGGGTAGCAACACCTGAATGAGCCTATCAGAAGGAGTCTCTGACTTCACCTGCTGGCACTGGCCACTCAGAGCAGTCCAGTGTGCCAGCAGCACCTCTGTTTCCAAGATGGCAGAGGTCTGGAGCCCACTGCGGGAGCTCTGGGCACCTCCCAGGGGAGGTGCAGGTCAGGGGAGTGGTCACTCCCCTTTCCTTTGTCCAGTTTCGCGCCAGAGCAGGGCTGAGTGATCCCTGAACCGGTGCAGACTGGCTTATGCAGAGATGGGCACCATCTGTGCCCATCGAAGCATTTTCCAGAGGCTGGGGGAGGCTACTCCTCCCCAGCCCTGACACCTTTTTCCAAAGGGAGAGGGTGTAACACCCTCTCTCTGAGGAAGTCCTTTGTTCTGCCTTCCTGAGCCAAGCCTGGCTGGACCCCAGGAGGGCAGAAACCTGTCTGAGGGGTTGGCAGCAGCTGCAGTGAAACCCCGGGAAAGGTAGTTTGGCAGTACCCGGGTCTGTGCTAGAGACTCGGGGGATCATGAAATTGTCTCCCCAATGCCAGAATGGCATTGGGGTGACAATTCCATGATCTTAGACATGTTACATGGCCATGTTCGGAGTTACCATTGTGACGCTATACATAGGTAGCGACCTATGTATAGTGCACGCGTTTAATGGTGTCCCACAAAGTCCGGGGAATTTGCCCTGAACGATGTGGGGGCACCTTGGCTAGTGTCAGGGTGCCCACACACTAAGTAACTTAGCACCCAACCTTTACCAGGTAAAGGTTATACATATAGGTGACTTATAAGTTACTTAAGTGCAGTGGTAAATGGCTGTGAAATAACGTGGACGTTATTTCACTCAGGCTGCACTGGCAGGCCTGTGTAAGAATTGTCAGAGCTCCCTATGGGTGGCAAAAGAAATGCTGCAGCCCATAGGGATCTTCTGGAATCCCAATACCCTGTGTACCTCAGTACCATATACTAGGGAATTATAAGGGTGTTCCAGTATGCCAATGTAAATTGGTGAAATTGGTCACTAGCCTGTTAGTGACAATTTGGAAAGAAATGAGAGAGCATAACCACTGAGGTTCTGGTTAGCAAAGCCTCAGTGAGACAGTTAGTCATCACACAGGTAACACATACAGGGCACACTTATGAGCACTGGGGCCCTTGCTGGCAGGGTCCCAGTAACACATACAACTAAAACAACATATATACAGTGAAATATGGGGGTAACATGCCAGGCAAGATGGTACTTTCCTACAGAGCCCACTCCCAAAACTGTTAATGCAACATATGAGAGTTTAAACCATAAAAGCTTGAGGGGTCTCTGCCTGGATAGAGGTTTGAGTATAGGAAAGAACCCTACAAAAGAGTTTCTCTTTAACATGCTCATTGTAGATGACCAGAACCAGCCTGGCCCATCTCAGGAGAGGTTAGAAAAGTGAGAAGCTTCCTAGTCAGGTTCAGAGGAGTCCCCTGGAGAAGCTAGGGAGGGTTCGTACAAGGGCCTGCCCCCTAGCAGGGCACCTAGTGATGCTGGTAGTGATAGAGGTTCCCACAACAGTAGGGCATCCTTCATCCCTAGAGGCCAGGTTACTAGGGTCCAGACAGTTAGGGACAGGCCCCCCTCTGAAACTTCCCACATTTCCTCTGTGTTAAAGCATTCCCAACCCACCCACCCTGAGGATAACTTGTTAGAAAGGGAACTCAAAAAGTTGAGGGTTGAAGAGACCAGACTGAAGCTTAAACAGCAGTAGCTGGCCTTAGATAGGGAATCCCTAGACATAGAGAGGGGAAGACAGAGGTTGGGGTTAGTTCCCCATGGTGGCAGCAGCAGTATGCCTGATAATAATCCTGTTAGAGAGCAAGATTCCAGGAATCTGCACAAGATAGTCCCCCCTTACAAGGAGGGGGATGACGTTAATAAGTGGTTTGCTGCACTTGAGAGGGCCTGTATGGTACAGTTGGTCCCTCAAAGTAAGTGGGCTGCTATTTTGTGGCTATCTTGCACTGGAAAGGGTAGGGATAGGCTCCTTACTGTTAGAGAAAGTGAAGCCAATAATTACAAAGTTTTAAAAGATGCACTCTTGGATGGATTTGGCTTAACCACTGAACAATACAGGATTAAGTTCAGAGACACCAGAAAAGAGTCTTCTCAAGACTCAACAGATTTTGTGGACTGTTCAGTGAAGGCCTTGGAAGGGTGGTTGCATGGCAGTAAAGTTTCTGACTATGAAAGCCTGTATAATCTTATTCTGACAGAGCATATTCTTAACAATTGTGTGTCTGACTTGTTGCACTAATACCCAGTGGACTCAGATCTGACCTCTCCCCAAGAATTGGGAAAGAAGGCAGACAAATGGGTCAGAACAAGAGTGAACAGAAAAGTTCATACAGGGGGTGACAAGGGTGGCAAGAAGAAAGATGGTAAGTCTTCAGACAAAGGTGGGGACAAATCTAAAAATGAGTCTTCATCAGGCCCACAAAAACACTCTGGTGGGGGTGGTGGGTCCAAATCCCCTTCTAATCAAGTAAAGAAACCATGGTGCTATTTATGTAAAGTAAAAGGCCATTGGACAACTGATGCCAGTTCTCCAAAGAAAAGCACCAAGCCTCCCACCACTACAACCCCTGCTGCTACACCTAGTGCCCCTAGTAATAGCAGTGGTGGTGAGATCAAACCTACTAATAGCCAATCCGAGGGAGTAGCTGGGCTCACTTTTGGTAATTTAGTTGGGGTTGGTCTTGTTAGGGAGACCACAGAGGCTGTGTTAGTCTCTGAAGGTGCCATTGATTTGGCCACCTTGGTTGCTTGTCCCCTTAATATGGATAAGTACAAGCAACTTCCCCTAATAAATGGTGTTGAGGTTCAGGCCTACAGGGACACAGGTGCCAGTGTTACCATGGTAATAGAGAAACTGGTCCACCCTGAACAACACCTACTTGGTCACCAGTACCAAGTGACTGATGCTCATAACAACACTCTTAGCCACCCCATGGCTGTTGTGAATCTCAACTGGGGGGGGGGGTTACTGGTCCAAAGAAAGTTGTGGTTGCCTCAGATTTACCTGTAGACTATCTACTAGGGAACGATTTAGAGACATCAGCTTGGGCAGAAGTGGAGTTGGAGACTCATGCAGCAATGCTGGGCATTCCAGGGCATATTTTTGCTTTGACTTGGATCCTGGAACAATGGACCAAGTGCTCCCTAAAGCTAGGGTTAGTAAAGGCAAATCACTACCTACTATCCCTCCCTCTACAGTGGATTCAACTTCTGAGGAAGAATAATTTCCACCCTGTGCAGAACCTTCACCAGAGGAGCTAAAGCAGACACTGCTGAGCTTTTGGGTGGAGGGGGGCCTGCCAGGGAGGAGCTGAGTGTGGCACAGCAAACCTGTCCCACACTAGAGGGTCTAAGACAGCAAGCTGTCAAACAGCAAAATGGGGATGTCAGTGACTCACACAGAGTTTACTGGGAGGACAACCTCTTGTATACAGAGGCAAGGGACCCAAAACCTGGAGCTGCCAGGAGATTGGTCATTCCCCTGCAATACAGAGAGTTCCTCCTAACTCTAGCCCATGACATTCCTTTGGCTGGACATTTGGGGCAGATGAAAACATGGGACAGGCTTGTTCCCTTGTTTCATTGACCTAGAATGTCAGAGGACACAAAGGAATTTTGTAAGTTCTGTGTCACCTGTCAAGCCAGTGGCAAAACAGGTGGCACCCCAAAGGCACCCCTTATTCCACTGCCTGTGGTTGGGGTTCCCTTTGAAAGGGTAGGGGTTGACATAGTTGGCCCCCTTGACCCTCCTACTGCTTCAGGCAATAGGTTTATTTTGGTGGTAGTGGACCATGCCACCAGATATCCTGAAGCAATTCCTCTAAGGACCACTGCAGCTCCTGCAGTGGCAAAAGCCCTCCTGGGAATCTTTTCCAGGGTGGGCTTCCCAAAAGAGGTGGCATCAGACAGGGGTAGCAACTTTATGTCTGCTTACTTGAAGGCCATGTGGAAGGAATGTGGTGTAACATACAAATTCACCACACCTTATCATCCACAAACAAATGGACTGGTGGAGAGATTTAACAAAACTCTCAAAGGAATGATAATGGGACTCCCTGAAAAACTGTGGAGGAGATGGGATGTCCTGTTACCTTGCCTCCTTTTTGCTTACAGGGAGGTACCCCAGAAAGGAGTGGGCTTCAGCCCCTTTGAACTCCTATTTGGACACCCTGTAAGAGGTCCTCTAACACTTGTCAAAGAGGGTTGGTAACAACTTTTAAAAGCTCCTAAGCAAGACATAGTGGACTAAGTACTTTGCCTAAGATCCAGAATGGCTGAGTACATGAAAAAGGACAGTAAAAACCTTCAGGCCAGCCAAGAGCTCCAAAAGCAATGGCATGACCAGAAGGCTGTTCTGATTCAGTACCAACCAGGGCAGAAAGTGTGGGTCTTGGAGCCTGTGGCCCCAAGAGCACTCCAAGACAAATGGAGTGGTCCCCACATTATTGTTGAGAAAAAGGGAGAAGTCACCTACTTGGTTGACTTAGGCACTGCCAGGAGTCCCCTTAGGGTGCTCCATGTCAATCGCCTGAAACCCTACTATGACAGGGCTGATCTCACCCTGCTCATGGCAACAGATGAAGGACAGGAAGAAGAGAGTGACCCTCTGTAGGAGACTGGTCTGGCTTGTAGTGAGTACCAAGGGGTACTTACACCTTGCACCAGGCCCATGTATCCCCTATTAGTGTATATGGGTGTCTAGCAGCTTAGGCTGATAGAAAATGGTAGCTTAGCAGAGCAGCTTAGGCTGAACTAGGAGACGAGTGAAGCTCCTACAGTACCACTAGTGTCATATGCACAATATCATAAGAAAACACAATACACAGATATACTAAAAATAAAGGTACTTTATTTTTATGACAATATGCCAAAAGTATCTCAGTGAGTACCCTCAGTATGAGGATAGCAAATATACACAAGATATATGTACACAATACCAAAATATGCAATAATAGCAATAGAAAACAGTGCAAACAATGTATAGTCACAATAGAATGCAATGGGGGCACATAGGGATAGGGGCAACACAAACCATATACTCTAGAAGTGGAATGCAAACCACAAATGGACCCCAAACCTATGTGATCTTGTAGAGGCTCGCTGGGACTGTAAGAAAACAGTGAGGGTTAGAAAAATAGCCCACCCCAAGACCCTGAAAAGTGGGTGCAAAGTGCACCTAAGTTCCCCAAAGAGCACAGAAGTCGTGATAGGGGAATTCTGCAGGAAAGACCAACACCAGCAATGCAACAACAATGGATTTCCAGACGAGAGTACCTGTGGAACAAGGGGACCAAGTCCAAAAGTCACGATCAAGTCGGGAGTGGGCAGATGCCCAGGAAATGCCAGCTGTGGGTGCAAAGAAGCTGCCATCGGATGGTAGAAGCTGAGGATTCTGCAAGAACGACAAGGGCTAGAAACTTCCCCTTTGGAGGATGGATGTCCAACGTCGTGAAGAGTCGTGCAGAGGTGTTTCTGTGCAGAAAGACCACCAACAAGCCTTGCTAGCTGCAAAGGTCGCGGTTAGGGTTTTTGGATGCTGCTGTGGCCCAGGAGGGACCAGGATGTCGCCAATTGCATGAGGAGACAGAGGGGGCGTCCAGCAAGACAAAGAGCCCACTCAGAAGCAAGCAGCACCTGCAGAAGTGCCAGAACAGGCACTATGAAGTGGAGTGAACCGGAGCTCACCCGAAGTTGCACAAGAGGGTCCCACAAAGCCAGAGGACAACTCAGGAGGTCGTGCAATGCAGGTTAGAGTGCCGGGGACCCAGGCTTGGATGTGCACAAAGGAAATCCTGGTAGAGTGCACAGGAGCCGGAGTAGCTGCAAAACACGCAGTTCCCAGCAATGCAGTCTAGCGTGGGGAGGCAAGGACTTACCTCCACCAAACTTGGACTGAAGAGTCACTGGACTGTGGGAGTCACTTAGACAGAGTTGCTGAGTTCAAGGGACCTCGCTCGTCGTGCTGAGAGGAGACCCAGAGGACCGGTGATGCAGTTCTTTGGTGCCTGCGGTTGCAGGGGGAAGATTCCGTCGACCCACGAGAGATTTCTTCGGAGCTTCTAGTGCAGAGAGGAGGCAGACTACCCCCACACCATGCACCACCAGGAAAACAGTCGAGAAGGTGGCAGGATCAGCGTTTCAAGGTCGCAGTAGTCGTCTTTGCTACTTTGTTGCAGTTTTGCAGGCTTCCAGCGCGGTCCGCAGTCGATTCCTTGGCAGAAGGTGAAGAGAGAGATGCAGAGGAACTCTGATGAACTCTTGCATTCGTTATCTAAGGAATTCCCCAAAGCAGAGACCCTAAATAGCCAGAAAAGGAGGTTTGGCTACTTAGGAGAGAGGATAGGCTAGCAACACCTGAATGAGCCTATCAGAAGGAGTCTCTGACTTCACCTGCTGGCACTGGCCACTCAGAGCAGTCCAGTGTGCCAGCAGCACCTCTGTTTCCAAGATGGCAGAGGTCTGGAGCCCACTGGGGGAGCTCTGGGCACCTCCCAGGGGAGGTGCAGGTCAGGGGAGTGGTCACTCCCCTTTCCTTTGTCCAGTTTCGCGCCAGAGCAGGGCTGAGTGATCCCTGAACCGGTGCAGACTGGCTGATGCAGAGATGGGCACCATCTGTGCCCATCGAAGCATTTTCCAGAGGCTGGGGGAGGCTACTCCTCCCCAGCCCTGACACCTTTTTCCAAAGGGAGAGGGTGTAACACCCTCTCTCTGAGGAAGTCCTTTGTTCTGCCTTCCTGAGCCAAGCCTGGCTGGACCCCAGGAGGGCAGAAACCTGTCTGAGGGGTTGGCAGCAGCAGCAGCTGCAGTGAAACCCCGGGAAAGGTAGTTTGGCAGTACCCGGGTCTGTGCTAGAGACTCGGCGGATCATGGAATTGTCTCCCCAATGCCAGAATGGCATTGGGGTGACAATTCCATGATCTTAGACATGTTACATGGCCATGTTCGGAGTTACCATTGTGACGCTATACATAGGTAGTGACCTATGTATAGTGCACGCGTTTAATGGTGTCCCACAAAGTCCGGGGAATTTGCCCTGAACGATGTGGGGGCACCTTGGCTAGTGTCAGGGTGCCCACACACTAAGTAACTTAGCACCCAACCTTTACCAGGTAAAGGTTATACATATAGGTGACTTATAAGTTACTTAAGTGCAGTGGTAAATGGCTGTGAAATAACGTGGACGTTATTTCACTCAGGCTGCACTGGCAGGCCTGTGTAAGAATTGTCAGAGCTCCCTATGGGTGGCAAAAGAAATGCTGCAGCCCATAGGGATCTTCTGGAATCCCAATACCCTGGGTACCTCAGTACCATATACTAGGGAATTATAAGGGTGTTCCAGTATGCCAATGTAAATTGGTGAAATTGGTCACTAGCCTGTTAGTGACAATTTGGAAAGAAATGAGAGAGCATAACCACTGAGGTTCTGGTTAGCAAAGCCTCAGTGAGACAGTTAGTCATCACACAGGTAACACATACAGGGCACACTTATGAGCACTGGGGCCCTTGCTGGCAGGGTCCCAGTAGCACATACAACTAAAACAACATATATACAGTGAAATATGGGGGTAACATGCCAGGCAAGATGGTACTTTCCTACAGAGCCCACTCCCAAAACTGTTAATGGAACATATGAGAGTTTAAACCATAAAAGCTTGAGGGGTCTCTGCCTGGATAGAGGTTTGAGTATAGGAAAGAACCCTACAAAAGAGTTTCTCTTTAACATGCTCATTGTAGATGACCAGAACCAGCCTGGCCCATCTCAGGAGAGGTTAGAAAAGTGAGAAGCTTCCTAGTCAGGTTCAGAGGAGTCCCCTGGAGAAGCTAGGGAGGGTTCGTACAAGGGCCTGCCCCCTAGCAGGGCACCTAGTGATGCTGGTAGTGATAGAGGTTCCCACAACAGTAGGGCATCCTTCATCCCTAGAGGCCAGGTTACTAGGGTCCAGACAGTTAGGGACAGGCCCCCCTCTGAAACTTCCCACATTTCCTCTGTGTTAAAGCATTCCCAACCCACCCACCCTGAGGATAACTTGTTAGAAAGGGAACTCAAAAAGTTGAGGGTTGAAGAGACCAGACTGAAGCTTAAACAGCAGTAGCTGGCCTTAGATAGGGAATCCCTAGATATAGAGAGGGGAAGAAAGAGGTTGGGGTTAGTTCCCCATGGTGGCAGCAGCAGTATGCCTGATAATAATCCTGTTAGAGAGCAAGATTCCAGGAATCTGCACAAGATAGTCCCCCCTTACAAGGAGGGGGATGACGTTAATAAGTGGTTTGCTGAACTTGAGAGGGCCTGTATGGTACAGTTGGTCCCTCAAAGGAAGTGGGCTGCTATTTTGTGGCTATCTTGCACTGGAAAGGGTAGGGATAGGCTCCTTACTGTTAGAGAAAGTGAAGCCAATAATTACAAAGTTTTAAAAGATGCACTCTTGGATGGATTTGGCTTAACCACTGAACAATACAGGATTAAGGTCAGAGACACCAGAAAAGAGTCTTCTCAAGACTCAACAGATTTTGTGGACTGTTCAGTGAAGGCCTTGGAAGGGTGGTTGCATGGCAGTAAAGTTTCTGACTATGAAAGCCTGTATAATCTTATTCTGACAGAGCATATTCTTAACAATTGTGTGTCTGACTTGTTGCACTAATACCCAGTGGACTCAGATCTGACCTCTCCCCAAGAATTGGGAAAGAAGGCAGACAAATGGGTCAGAACAAGAGTGAACAGAAAAGTTCATACAGGGGTGACAAGGGTGGCAAGAAGAAAGATGGTAAGTCTTCAGACAAAGGTGGGGACAAATCTAAAAATGAGTCTTCATCAGGCCCACAAAAACACTCTGGTGGGGGTCGTGGGTCCAAATCCCCTTCTAATCAAGTAAAGAAACCATGGTGCTATTTATGTAAAGTAAAAGGCCATTGGACAACTGATGCCAGTTCTCCAAAGAAAAGCACCAAGCCTCCCACCACTACAACCCCTGCTGCTACACCTAGTGCCCCTAGCAATAGCAGTGGTGGTGAGATCAAACCTACTAATAGCCAATCCAAGGGAGTAGCTGGGCTCACTTTTGGTAATTTAGTTGGGGTTGGTCTTGTTAGGGAGACCACAGAGGCTGTGTTAGTCTCTGAAGGTGCCATTGATTTGGCCACCTTGGTTGCTTGTCCCCTTAATATGGATAAGTACAAGCAACTTCCCCTAATAAATGGTGTTGAGGTTCAGGCCTACAGGGACACAGGTGCCAGTGTTACCATGGTAATAGAGAAACTGGTCCACCCTGAACAACACCTACTTGGTCACCAGTACCAAGTGACTGATGCTCATAACAACACTCTTAGCCACCCCATGGCTGTTGTGAATCTCAACTGGGGGGGGAGGTTACTGGTCCAAAGAAAGTTGTGGTTGCCTCAGATTTACCTGTAGACTATCTACTAGGGAACGATTTAGAGACATCAGCTTGGGCAGAAGTGGAGTTGGAGACTCATGCAGCAATGCTGGGCATTCCAGGGCATATTTTTGCTTTGACTTGGATCCTGGAACAATGGACCAAGTGCTCCCTAAAGCTAGGGTTAGTAAAGGCAAATCACTACCTACTATCCCTCCCTCTACAGTGGATTCAACTTCTGAGGAAGAATAATTTCCACCCTGTGCAGAACCTTCACCAGAGGAGCTAAAGCAGACACTGCTGAGCTTTTGGGTGGAGGGGGGCCTGCCAGGGAGGAGCTGAGTGTGGCACAGCAAACCTGTCCCACACTAGAGGGTCTAAGACAGCAAGCTGTCAAACAGCAAAATGGGGATGTCAGTGACTCACACAGAGTTTACTGGGAGGACAACCTCTTGTATACAGAGGCAAGGGACCCAAAACCTGGAGCTGCCAGGAGATTGGTCATTCCCCTGCAATACAGAGAGTTCCTCCTAACTCTAGCCCATGACATTCCTTTGTCTGGACATTTGGGGCAGATGAAAACATGGGACAGGCTTGTTCCCTTGTTTCATTGACCTAGAATGTCAGAGGACACAAAGGAATTTTGTAAGTTCTGTGTCACCTGTCAAGCCAGTGGCAAAACAGGTGGCACCCCAAAGGCACCCCTTATTCCACTGCCCGTGGTTGGGGTTCCTTTTGAAAGGGTAGGGGTTGACATAGTTGGCCCCCTTGACCCTCCTACTGCTTCAGGCAATAGGTTTATTTTGGTGGTAGTGGACCATGCCACCAGATATCCTGAAGCAATTCCTCTAAGGACCACTGCAGCTCCTGCAGTGGCAAAAGCCCTCCTGGGAATCTTTTCCAGGGTGGGCTTCCCAAAAGAGGTGGTATCAGACAGGGGTAGCAACTTTATGTCTGCTTACTTGAAGGCCATGTGGAAGGAATGTGGTGTAACATACAAATTCACCACACCTTATCATCCACAAACAAATGGACTGGTGGAGAGATTTAACAAAACTCTCAAAGGAATGATAATGGGACTCCCTGAAAAACTGTGGAGGAGATGGGATGTCCTGTTACCTTGCCTCCTTTTTGCTTACAGGGAGGTACCCCAGAAAGGAGTGGGCTTCAGCCCCTTTGAACTCCTATTTGGACACCCTGTAAGAGGTCCTCTAACACTTGTCAAAGAGGGTTGGTAACAACTTTTAAAAGCTCCTAAGCAAGACATAGTGGACTAAGTACCTGGCCTAAGATCCAGAATGGCTGAGTACATGAAAAAGGACAGTAAAAACCTTCAGGCCAGCCAAGAGCTCCAAAAGCAATGGCATGACAAGAAGGCTGTTCTGATTCAGTACCAACCAGGGCAGAAAGTGTGGGTCTTGGAGCCTGTGGCCCCAAGAGCACTCCAAGACAAATGGAGTGGTCCCCACATTATTGTTGAGAAAAAGGGAGAAGTCACCTACTTGGTTGACTTAGGCACTGCCAGGAGTCCCCTTAGGGTGCTCCATGTCAATCGCCTGAAACCCTACTATGACAGGGCTGATCTCACCCTGCTCATGGCAACAGATGAAGGACAGGAAGAAGAGAGTGACCCTCTGTAGGAGACTGGTCTGGCTTGTAGTGAGTACCAAGGGGTACTTACACCTTGCACCAGGCCCATGTATCCCCTATTAGTGTATATGGGTGTCTAGCAGCTTAGGCTGATAGAAAATGGTAGCTTAGCAGAGCAGCTTAGGCTGAACTAGGAGACGAGTGAAGCTCCTACAGTACCACTAGTGTCATATGCACAATATCATAAGAAAACACAATACACAGATATACTAAAAATAAAGGTACTTTATTTTTATGACAATATGCCAAAAGTATCTCAGTGAGTACCCTCAGTATGAGGATAGCAAATATACACAAGATATATGTACACAATACCAAAATATGCAATAATAGCAATAGAAAACAGTGCAAACAATGTATAGTCACAATAGAATGCAATGGGGGCACATAGGGATAGGGGCAACACAAACCATATACTCTAGAAGTGGAATGCAAACCACAAATGGACCCCAAACCTATGTGATCTTGTAGAGGCTCGCTGGGACTGTAAGAAAACAGTGAGGGTTAGAAAAATAGCCCACCCCAAGACCCTGAAAAGTGGGTGCAAAGTGCACCTAAGTTCCCCAAAGAGCACAGAAGTCGTGATAGGGGAATTCTGCAGGAAAGACCAACACCAGCAATGCAACAACAATGGATTTCCAGACGAGAGTACCTGTGGAACAAGGGGACCAAGTCCAAAAGTCACGATCAAGTCGGGAGTGGGCAGATGCCCAGGAAATGCCAGCTGTGGGTGCAAAGAAGCTGCCATCGGATGGTAGAAGCTGAGGATTCTGCAAGAACGACAAGGGCTAGAAACTTCCCCTTTGGAGGATGGATGTCCCACGTCGTGAAGAGTCGTGCAGAAATGGTTTCCCGCAGAAAGACCGCAAACAAGCCTTGCTAGCTGCAAAGCTCGCGGTTAGGGTTTTTGGATGCTGCTGTGGCCCAGGAGGGACCAGGATGTCACCAATTGCGTGAGGGGACAGAGGAGGGCGTCCAGCAAGACATGGAGCCCTCTCAGAAGCAAGCAGCACCCGCAGAAGTGCCGAAACAGGCACTACAAAGTGGAGTGAAACAGTGCCCACCCGAAGTTACACAAGAGAGTCCCAAGCCGCCTGAGGACAACTCAGGAGGTTGTGCAATGCAGGTTAGAGTGCCGTGGACCCAGACTTGGCTGTGCACAAAGGAAATCTTCGTGGAGTGCACAGGAGCCGGAGTAGCTGCAAAACACACGGTTCCTAGCAATGCAGTCTAGCGTGGGGAGGCAAGGACTTACCTCCACCAAACTTGGGCTGAAGAGTCACTGGACAGTGGGAGTCACTTGGACAGAGTTGCTGAGTTCAAGGGACCTCGCTCGTCGTGCTGGGTGGAGACCCAGAGGACCGGTGATGCAGTTCTTTGGTGCCTGCGGTTGCAGGGGGAAGATTCCGTCGACCCACGGGAGATTTCTTCGGAGCTTCTAGTGCAGAGAGGAGGCAAACTACCCCCACAGCATGCACCATCAGGAAAACTGTCGAGAAGGCGGCAGGATCAGCGCTACAAGGTCGCAGTAGTCGTCTTTGCTACTTTGTTGCAGTTTTGTAGGCTTCCAGCGCGGTCAGCAGTCGATTCCTTGGCAGACGGTGAAGAGAGAGATGCAGAGGAACTCGGATGAGCTCTTGCATTCGTTATCTAAGGAATTCCCCAAAGCAAAGATCCTAAATAGCCAGAAAAGAGAGTTTGGCTACTTAGGAGAGAGGATAGGCTAGCAACACCTGAAGGAGCCTATCAGAAGGAGTCTTTGACGTCACCTGCTGGCTCTGGCCACTCAGAGCAGTCCAGTGTGTCAGCAGCACCTCTGTTTCCAAGATGGCAGAGGTCTGGAGCACACTGGGGGAGCTCTGGGCACCTCCCAGGGGAGGTGCAGGTCAGGGGAGTGGTCACTCCCCTTTCATTTGTCCAGTTTTGTGCCAGAGCAGGGCTGAGGGGTCCCTGAACCGGTGTAGACTGGCTTATGCCGAAATGGGCACCATCTGTGCCCATGAAAGCATTTCCAGAGGCTGGGGGAGGCTACTCCTCCCCTGCCGTAACACCTTTTTATAAAGGGAGAGGGTGTAACACCCTCTCTCTGAGGAATTCCTTTGTTCTGCCTTCCTGGGCCAAGCCTGGCTGGACCCCAGGAGGGCAGAAACCTGTCTGAGGGGTTGGCAGCAGCAGCAGCTGCAGTGAAACCCCTGAAAAGGCAGTTTGGCAGTACCCGGGTCTGTGCTAGAGACCCGGGGAATCATGGGATTGTCTCCCCAATACCAGGATGGCATTGGTGGGGCAATTCCATGATCTTAGACATGTTACATGGCCATATTCGAAGTTACCATTGTGAAGCTACACATAGGTAGAGACCTATGTGTAGTGCACGCATGTAATGGTGTCCCCGCACTCACAAAGTCCTGGGAATTTGCCCTGAACAATGTGGGGGCACCTTGGCTAGTGCCAGGGTGCCCACACACTAAGTAACTTAGCACCCAACCTTTACCAGGTAAAGGCTAGACATATAGGTGACTTATAAGTTACTTAAGTGCAGTGGTAAATGGCTGTGAAATAACGTGGACGTTATTTCACTCAGGCTGCAGTG
The DNA here is from genome assembly GCF_031143425.1 of Pleurodeles waltl. Taxonomy (NCBI): domain Eukaryota; kingdom Metazoa; phylum Chordata; class Amphibia; order Caudata; family Salamandridae; genus Pleurodeles; species Pleurodeles waltl. The sequence continues at coordinate 18,949,263 of NC_090444.1, read as the reverse complement.
GCAGGTCTGTGTAAGAATTGTCAGAGCTCCCTATGGGTGGCACTAGAAATGCTGCAGCCCATAGGGGTCTCCTGGAACCCCAATACCCTGGGTACCTCAGTACCATATACTAGGGAATTATAAGGGTGTTCCAGTATGCCAATGTAGATTGGTGAAATTGGTCACTAGCCTGTTAGTGACAATTTGGAAAGAGAATGAGAGAGCATAACCACTGAGGTTCTGGTTAGCAGAGCCTCAGTGAGACAGTTAGGCATCACACAGGGAACACTTACATAAAGGTCACAAACTTATGAGCACTGGGGTCCTGACTAGCAGGGTCCCAGTGACACATAACAAACATACTGAAAACATAGGGTTTTCACTATGAGCACTGGGCCCTGGCTAGCAGGATCCCAGTGAAACAGTGAAAACAGCCTGACATTCACTCACAAACAGGCCAAAAGTGGGGGTAACAAGGCTAGAAAGAGGCTACTTTCTCACACAACCCCCCCCCCCCACAAACGAAGGACAATAAGGCTAACCTTGGCCAGTTGAGCCTTTATTGTCTAAGTGGTGATAAGTAGAGAGTAGCTCTGCAATAGACTGGTTACTCCCTTTATTATCCACTATATGGTTACTTCCCTGTGGGGAGGTAAACCACCCTGTTTAAAGTTTTTTAGCTAAGCAACAATGTGAAGATATATTTTCAGAGTTTCTATCAGTAAGTTTTAGTTTAGAGCAGTGGGAATTGTCCACTGAACCTATTTGTAATGATGAAAATGCCAGGCAGGGATGCTGTCTCAGTAAAGCCATAGCTGGGCAAAAACTTTCTCCATATGGCTGAAAGAGAGAACAGGGATGCTGTTTCTCTTTATTTGGAGCAGGGCAGGGATGCTGTCTTATGAGCTCCACACTAGGGCAGGGATGCTGTCCTAAGTGTTGTGAGGCAGTGCAGGGTCTCTGCACTAAAGTTTCTCTGAGAGGGTTGGAGGGATGCTCCATGTTAACTAAAATGGTGCTCTTTTTCTCACCAATGTTAGTTATCCCACAGAGAGGTACTTCCACCTCAGGGAGTACAGCTATGCCAGCTGATGATTCCCTTGGAACAGATGCCACCCCAGGAGAGGTTTTTCCCACCACAGGAATGGTATCCTGAATGGCAGAGTGGTTAGGGGATACTGTGATACCCTTTTTACCTGTTGATGGAGAGGGATCCTGAGTTTTCAGGCCTTCTCTCCTTTGCTTTTTCATTTCAGTAGAAATGAGAGGGAACAATTCCTCAGGGATACCCAGCATGGCTGCATGGGTATGAAACTCTACATCAGCCCAACCTGAGGCCTCTAGGTCATTATCTAAGAGACAGTCTACAGGTAAGCTAGGTGACACCACCACCTGCTTAGGGCCAGTAACTCCACCCCAACTAAACTGAATTATAGCGAAGGGAAGAAACGTAGTGGAGTTATGGACATCAATAATCTCATACTGTTGTCCAATGATGTGTTGTTCAGGATGCACTAGGTTTTCAGTCACCAAAGTGATACTGGCACCTGTGTCCCTGTAGGCCAAGGCATCAACACCATTTATTGAAACTGTCTGCCTGTACTTATCCATTGTAAGGGGACAAGCAGCCAGTGTGGCAAGGTCAATGCCACTAGGTGTGACAGAAACTGTCTTGGGACTGACTACCCCAGTTTCTATGATGGACCCATAAGTGAACCCAACTACACCCTTTGCTTGACTGTTGCCAGCAGTCCTACCACTAGTACCACTACTGCTAGGGGCACTAGAGCTTGATGTATTAGTGGTGGTAGGCTCAGGGGGTTTACCTGGACAGGACTTATCCCCTGGTCTATGGCCTCTGTTTTTACACACAAAGCACCAAGGCTTTTTAATGTGTGCAGGTTGAGAAGAAGAGGAAGAATTTGTTTTATCCCCACCCCCTGAAGAGTATTTAAGATTTGAAGTGGGATCTTTGGTTTTACCCTTATCCCCATGTTTATCTTGAGATTTCTCACCATCTTTCTTTTTGCCATCCTTGTCACCCCCTGTATGAACTTTTCTGTTCACCCTTGTTCTGACCTATTTTTCTGCCTTCTTTCCCAATTCTTGGGGTGAGGTCAGATCAGAGTCTACCAGGTACTGGTGTAACAAATCAGACACACAATTATTAAGAATATGCTCTCTCAGGATTAAGTTATACAGGCTTTCATAATCAGTAACTTTACTGCCATGTAACCACCCCTCCAAGGCCTTCACTGAATGGTCAACAAAGTCTACCCAGTCTTGTGAAGACTCCTTTTTGGTTTCTCTGAACTTCATCCTGTACTGTTCAGTGGTTAAGCCATAACCATCTAGGAGTGCATTCTTAGGAACTGCAATATTATTGGCATCACTTTCCTTTACAGTAAGGAGCCTATCCCTACCCTTTCCACTGAAAGATAGCCATAGGATAGCAGCCCACTGCCTTTGAGGGACATCCTGTATAACACAGGCCCTCTCAAGTGCAGCAAACCACTTCTTAATGTCATCCCCCTCCTTGTAAGGGGGAACTATCTTGTGCAGATTCCTGGAATCATGCTCTTTTGCAGGATGACTATGGGGAATGCTGCTGCTGCCACCATGGGTATCTAAACCCAACTTCTGTCTTTCCTTGTCTAATTCAAAAGACTGTCTATCCAAATCCAGCTGTTGCTTTTTAAGCTTCAGTCTGGTTTGTTCCACCCTCAACTTATTGAGTTCCCTCTCTAACATTCTGTCATCAGGGTTGGTGGGAGGGACATTCCTAGAAACAGAGCTATGATGGGAATGAACAGAAGGAGTCCTGTCCCTTACAGAGGCCACCCTAACAGCTTGGTTAACAGAAACATTACTACCAGTATGGTGAGAATAAATGCTTTTGTTATGATGTGAGACAACACTATTTGTATGGTGTGGCTCATCATCATTCCCAACTATGCTAGACTGTCTAGTAATGGGCAGGCTAGGAAGTTTCTTTCCTGAATCTTTTCCTGGGGGAGTCACTGAATCAGATTGAGAACTATTAGGTACTTTTTCAACAGATGAGGCACCTATGGCCTTATCCTGTTCTCTAAGCATATTAAGTAACAGTTCCAAGGAAGGATTCTTCCCTACACTCAAACCTCTCTCTATACAGAGACTCCTTGCTCTTTTCCAGCTAAGGTTCTCATATGCAAGTTTGGACATATCAACAGTTTGGCCTGTGCCAGACATTTTTAGAGAGAGTTAAAGTGATAGAAAAAGAGAAAAAAGTTTTCTGAACTTTTTGGAAAGACAGAAAAAAAAACTTTTAAAACTTTTAAGAACTTTTTGAAAGTTTAGAAGTACTTTTCAGCACTTAGAAAAGAGTGAAAAGAGGAAATGCAAAACTTTTTGGCTATGTGTATATACACTGACCTTGTTTTGTATATTTTTCTCTTATGAAAAGTACAATGACAAGAGTGGTAAGTAGTCTCAAGCACTTATCCCACCACTGCACAACCAATGTAGGAGGCTGGACTGGCTTGTAGTGAGTACCAAGGGGTACTTGCACCTTGCACCAGGCCCAGTTATCCCTTATTAGTGTATAGGGTGTCTAGCAGCTTAGGCTGATAGATAATGGTAGCTTAGCAGAGCAGCTTAGGCTGAACTAGGAGACGTGTGAAGCTACTACAGTACCACTTAGTGTCATATGCACAATATCATAAGAAAACACAATACACAGTTATACTAAAAATAAAGGTACTTTATTTTTATGACAATATGCCAAAGTATCATAGAGTGTACCCTCAGTGAGAGGATAGGAAATATACACAAGATATATATACACAATAGCAAAAATATGCAGTATAGTCTTAGAAAACAGTGCAAACAATGTATAGTTACAATAGGATGCAATGGGGAAACATAGGGATAGGGGCAACACAAACCATATACTCCAAAAGTGGAATGCGAACCACGAATGGACCCCAAACCTATGTGACCTTGTAGAGGGTCGCTGGGACTATTAGAAAATAGTGAGAGTTAGAAAAATAACCCTCCCCAAGACCCTGAAAAGTGAGTGCAAAGTGCACTAAAGTTCCCCTAAGGACAAAGTAGTCGTGTTAGAGGAATAATGCAGGAAAGACACAAACCAGCAATGCAACAACTGTGGATTTCCAATCTAGGGTACCTGTGGAACAAGGGGACCAAGTCCAAAAGTCACAAGCAAGTCGGAGGTGGGCAGATGCCCAGGAAATGCCAGCTGCGGGTGCAAAGAAGCTTCTACTGGACAGAAGAAGCTGAGGTTTCTGCAGGAACGAAAAGGGCTAGAGACTTCCCCTTTGGTGGACGGATCTCTCTCGCCGTGGAGAGTCGTGCAGAAGTGTTTTCCCGCCGAAAGAACGCCAACAAGCTTTGCTAGACTCAAATCGTACGTTTAGCGTTTTTGGACGCTGCTGGGGCCCAGGAGGGACCAGGAGGTCGCAAATTGGACCTGAAGAGAGAGGGGACGTCGAGCAAGACAAAGAGCCCTCATTAAAGCAGGTAGCATCCGGAGAAGTGCCAGGAACAGGCACTACGAGGATGCATGAAATGGTGCTCGCCGAAGTTGCACAAAGGAGTCCCACGTCGCCGGAGACCGACTTAGAAAGTCGTGCAATGCAGGTTAGAGTGCCGTGGACCCAGGCTTGGCTGTGCACAAAGGATTTCTGCTGGAAGTGCACAGGGGCTGGAGTAGCTGCAAAGTCGCGGTTCCCAGCAATGCAGCCCAGCGAGGTGAGGCAAGGACTTACCTCCACCAAACTTGGACTGAAGAGTCACTGGACTGTGGGGGTCACTTGGACAGAGTCGCTGGATTCGAGGGACCTCGCTCGTCGTGCTGAGAGGATACCCAAGGGACCGGTAATGCAGCTTTTTGGTGCCTGCGGTTGCAGGGGGAAGATTCCGTCGACCCACGGGAGATTTCTTCGGAGCTTCTGGTGCAGAGAGGAGGCAGGCTACCCCCACAGCATGCACAAGCAGGAAAACAGTCGAGAAGGCGGCAGGATCAGCGTTACAGAGTTGCAGTAGTCGTCTTTGCTACTATGTTGCAGGTTTGCAGGCTTCCAGCGCGGTCAGCGGTCGATTCCTTATCAGAAGGTGAAGAGAGAGATGCAGAGGAACTCGGCTGAGCTCATGCATTCGTTATCTAAAGTTTCCCCAGAGACAGAGACCCTAAATAGCCAGAAAAGAGGGTTTGGCTACCTAGGAGAGAGGATAGGCTACTAACACCTGAAGGAGCCTATCAGAAGGAGTCTCTGACGTCACCTGGTGGCACTGGCCACTCAGAGCAGTCCAGTGTGCTGGCAGCACCTCTGTTTCCAAGATGGCAGAGGTCTGGAGCACACTGGAGGAGCTCTGGACACCTCCCAGGGGAGGTGCAGGTCAGGGGAGTGGTCACTCCCCTTTCCTTTGTCCAGTTTCGCGCCAGAGCAGGGGCTAAGGGGTCCCTGAACCGGTGTAGACTGGCTTATGCAGAATTGGGCACATCTGTGCCCAACAAAGCATTTCCAGAGGCTGGGGGAGGCTACTCCTCCCCTGCCTTCACACCATTTTCCAAAGGGAGAGGGTGTCACACCCTCTCTCAGAGGAAGTTCTTTGTTCTGCCATCCTGGGCCAGGCCTGGCTGGACCCCAGGAGGGCAGATGCCTGTCTGAGGGGTTGGCAGCAGCAGCAGCTGCAGTGAAACCCCAGGAAGGGCAGTTTGGCAGTACCAGGGTCTGTGCTACAGACCACTGGGATCATGGGATTGTGCCAACTATGCCAGGATGGCATAGAGGGGGCAATTCCATGATCATAGACATGTTACATGGCCATATTCGGAGTTACCATTGTGAAGCTACATATAGGTAGTGACCTATATGTAGTGCACGTGTGTAATGGTGTCCCCGCACTCACAAAGTTCAGGGAATTGGCTCTGAACAATGTGGGGGCACCTTGGCTAGTGCCAGGGTGCCCTCACACTAAGTAACTTTGCACCTAACCTTTACCAGGTAAAGGTTAGACATATAGGTGACTTATAAGTTACTTAAGTGCAGTGTAAAATGGCTGTGAAATAACGTGGACGTTATTTCACTCAGGCTGCAGTGGCAGGCCTGTGTAAGAATTGTCAGAGCTCCCTATGGGTGGCAAAAGAAATGCTGCAGCCCATAGGGATCTCCTGGAACCCCAATACCCTGGGTACCTCAGTACCATATACTAGGGAATTATAAGGGTTTTCCAGTAAGCCAATGTAAATTGGTAAAAATGGTCACTAGCCTGTCAGTGACAATTTGGAAAGAAATGAGAGAGCATAACCACTGAGGTTCTGATTAGCAGAGCCTCAGTGAGACAGTTAGTCACCACACAGGTAACACATTCAGGCACACTTATGAGCACTGGGGCCCTGGGTTACCAGGGTCCCAGTGACACATACAACTAAAACAACATATATACAGTGAAAAATGGGGGTAACATGCCAGGCAAGATGGTACTTTCCTACAGCAATGCCCTTACATAATCTTGGAGTCAGATGCTAGCAGGTGGGGATGGGGAGCCAGGTGCGGGTCCCTTTCCACAGGAGGCTGTTGGTCGGAGCAGGAGCTTCAGCTCCAAATCAATTGCCTGGAACTTCTAGCAGGTTCCTTTGCTGTCAAGACCTTATCACCGTCCCGGACGGACTGCTGAATTTTACTGCGGATGGACAACATCTCAGCAGTCCACTATGTCAACAGGCTGGGAGGTAAGAAGTCTCAAAATTGCCAAGGACTTTTGGCATTTTTGCCTGCAGTATCAGATCTCACTCATAGCGGAATATCTGCCGGGTCAAAGAATTGGGTGGCGGATTGGCACTCTTGCCACTTTTAGGAGTTCAGCGATTGGAGGTTGCATCTGAGGGTTTTCTTTCACCTCTACTGAAGTTGGGGCCCCTGCTCAGTGGACCTCTTTGCCTCTCGGCTCAGTTGCCAGCTTCCTCACTACTTCATTTGGCACCCCGTGCCAGAGGCTCTGGCGATGGATGCGTACCTGTAGGACTAGTCGCCTCACCTAAGTTATGCATTTCCCCCATTCAGCATGATTCCCAGAGTACTCGCCCAGGCACGACGCCAGAGAGCCAAGCTTATCCTAGTCACGCCGCTCTGGAGAGCCCAGCCTTGGTTTCCCATGGCTTTGGAGATGTCATGCGATATCCCTCTTCTGATACCGTTGAGACAAAATCTCCTATTGGACCCAGCGAGCCTTCCACATCCCTTGATCATGTTGGATCAGTTGAAGTTAGTAGCTTGGAGGGTTTCATGAAAAGATGGAAATTGCCAGGCATTTCTGCACAGGCTTCGGCCTATATTGACCAAGCCTGGCATCTAGTACCTACAAACGATATGCATCCGCTTGGCAAAGATGGGTATCTTGGTGTACCAAAGGAGTGCAGATCTCCCACAAGCAGATGTCTGCCTTATAATCAATTTTCTGTCTTCCCTGGCGGAACCTGGCTCAGCTTACAGGTCTGTAAACAACTACAGATCCGCTATTTCAGCAGCTCATATTCAAAGGAATGGAAAACCTGTTGGTGAGGATCCTATGGTGTGTAAATCCGTTTTTGTAAACCTCCCCAGGCTAAACATTCGACCCTGTGGGACGTGAGCATTGTGCTTTGGTTCTTGAATTCATGGCCTGATAATAAGTACCTATCACATAAGCAGTTATCAGCTAAACTAACTATGCTCTTATGCCTGATTTCTTGCAAGAGGGTCTCAGATGTCCGAGCCCTGGATATCAGAGGTAGAAAACTTTCTCCAGAGGGGGTGAGTTTCTCCATATCCGGCAGAACAAAGACTAACATTAGGTCAGTTTCTTATCCGGCTTTCCCTTCTGACAAAAAGCTTTGTGTTGTAGAATGAATCAAGGCCTATGAGGCGGCTACCAACAAATTTTGAGTAGAGTCTGAGGGTCAATTACTCATCGCTCTCTGAATCAGGAATTGATTTCTCTGTGTTTGATGCTCATTCAGCGAGGGGTGCTATGGCATCAAAATCCTTCGCTTTGGGATCTTGACTGGAAGATATCATGAAAGCAGCAGATTGGTCCTCGGAATCCACTTTTAAATCATTCTATTACAAGCCGATAGTGGATGTGGCATCAGTGGTGGTGGCACAGCCTTGAACAAGCAGAATCGGAGTCTCTGGTCGTGACATAGAATAAAAAGAATTCTAGCTGACGCAATAAGAATTATCAATTCTATTAAGGACATAGAGGTTAGGATTATCCCACCCTGAGTTATTGCATTACTACGTAAGCTGTAAGTATATGGTTTTCGATATTTCTAATGTATGAAATATTCATTCCCACCCGTTTTTACTATACTTAAGCATGCTATGAGTACAGTTTTACAGCTCTGGTTCTTCTCTTAGGTAACAAACGGAAGCAATTTTGAATCTGCGCTTTGGCTCCAAATGGTTTGGCAGTTTGTCAGCGTCTTCTTCCGGAGGACATCATTCTACTCTGAATATGAAAGGTTTGCGGAGTTCTGGGTCCTGTTCTGTGACCATTGAGGCTCTGTTTCCATTCTGTTATTTTATGGAGTTTGACTTTTACTCCAGCCATTGCAAAGAAAGAGGAGGTTAAGATGGTGGAAGTGTCTCTTGAAGGGCTGAGTCGTTGGGGATTGGTCCATGCGACACACGAACTGGGATTCATGGGATTTGTAGTTTTTTCACTCTTGTTGAATCTGATTGGCTGCTGTGAAATCTATAGTAAAGAAAGAGTAGCATTATCCTCGCCTCCATGTCCTCAATAGAACTGAAAATTCTTATTGCGTCAGCTATAACAAAAAATATTTTTAAAGAAAACTAGATCAGCAAAACAAAAAACGGATGTTCTGCTGTCTCAAAGTCCACTAGTACCATGCTATTGATTCAATTACTACAATCCTAAAAAGAAACTGACAAGAATGGAATTACAGGGAGGGGACACATCATATGTCAAAAGCAATTGCTTAAGAAATTACGATAAATTGTAAATGCATGACTTATAGAAAGCAACTGAATTCCAGTCTGTCATGTAGTCCTTTGGGGGTCAAAGTATCAAATATTTTTATCGAATATATTTCTCTCTGCAATAACAGTTTTTGTAATGCCAACCCCTTCTCTGGGATGTACCATATCTAATACCAAGAATCATAATTGACTGATGTTATGCCCGAAAGAATTGAAATGAACTGGGACTGCAGACTTGTCACTTTTGATGCATAGATTGCTCTTATGTTCAATCAACCATATTTTGATTTTGCATTTGGTTTTCCCCACGTATCCTAAGCCACATGGGCATTCAAAAATGATAGATAAGGTTTTTGAAGACGTGGCACTGGTTTGTAATTTGATTTTTGCTCCTTTGTGTGGGTGAGTGACAATGGCACCTTTGATGATGTTATTGCACTTGCTACAATACAAACATGGCTCAGTCCCTTTATGTTCTTCTCCCTTGCAGATCTTTTTGTGTTGTTCCAGAAGTTCCTTTAGGTTTGTTGGTCTCTCATATGCAAACAGAGGAGGTTCCTGAAAAATACCCCCAAAATCCTCTTCTGTCTGGAGTATGGGCCAATATTTTAATATGACCTTCTTAAGTTGCGGACTTATAGTGGAATATTTGGAAACATACACAATTCTTTTGGTGTCAATATCAGATTTCTTTTGTATCAAAAACTGAGTTCTGTGAATGAGATGAAGGGGGTCATTACAACATTGGCGGTAAAAGCCGCTTACCGCCGTGCAGAAGAACACCAATACACCGCAGCGCCCGCGGATTTCCGGCACAGCTACTATGACCCACATCTCAGAATCCGCTGAAATTCAGACACCCACACAAGTCCGCCACACCAAAGGTCAGTGATAAACAGGTGAAAACAAAACCTCCACTGTCACGCCAACAGAAACACGCCCATGCTATTATGACCCACCAAATCCACGCGGCGGTCTTTCAACCGCGGTATTCCATTGGCGGTACACACCGCTGCGCTCAAAATACACACACGTCTCCAATACACCGCCACATTGGACAATTCAAAATACACACACCTGATACACATACAAACACCACTCCCACACACCCAACACAATATAAAACACACACCACATCACCCACAAACCCCTACGACCAAAAATTTGAGACGAAGGCGAGAGAGAGAGCACAGCAATAGACAACCCCACCACACAGAGGCACACGACACCATCACCCACACAACATCCACGCACAAAACACCCCACACCACTACACATCACCACACTCATCACCACATACACCACCCCACACATCACCTACACCACCCCATGGCACGCCAAAGACACCCCAGGTTTTCGGAGGAGGAGCTCAGGGTCATGGTGGAGGAAATCGTACAGGTAGAGCCACAGCTGTTTGGATCACAGGTGCAGCACACCTCTATAGCTAGGAAGATGAAGCTATGGCGAAGAATCGTGGACAGGGTCAACGCAGTGGGACAGCACCCAAGAAATCGGGAGGACATCAGGAAGAGGTGGAACGACCTACGGGGGAAGGGGGTGTTCCGTGGTCTCCAGGCACAACATCGCGGTTCAGCGGACTGGCGGTGGACCCTCACCTCCTCCCCCAAAACTAACAACATGGGAGGAGCAGGTCTTGGCCATTATGCATCCTGAGAGCCTCGGAGGAGTCGGTGGAGGAATGGACACTGGTAAGTCAAATCTTAACTATCATATCCCCCACCCTACCTGCATGCTATTACACACCCCTACCCACTCCAACTCCTCACTAATGTACTAATAACACAAACCACCCATCCCAACACCAAGCCCTGCATGACACAACAAAGCATGGACACCCAGCACTAAAGCATGCCCACTGCACATACCTATAACAACCCCTAACCATCACCACACAAACCCCCACATAGGAATGCTAGCACTGGGGTACAAGCTCACCCACCCATTGCACACCATGACACACACAGATGCAATAATCATGCTTTTATACTGTAGGAGGCTGGACTGGCTTGTAGTGAGTACCAAGGGGTACTTGCACCTTGCACCAGGCCCAGTTATCCCTTATTAGTGTATAGGGTGTCTAGCAGCTTAGGCTGATAGATAATGGTAGCTTAGCAGAGCAGCTTAGGCTGAACTAGGAGACGTGTGAAGCTACTACAGTACCACTTAGTGTCATATGCACAATATCATAAGAAAACACAATACACATTTATACTAAAAATAAAGGTACTTTATTTTTATGACAATATGCCAAAGTATCTTAGAGTGTACCCTCAGTGAGTGGATAGGAAATATACACAAGATATATATACACAATAGCAAAAATATGCAGTATAGTCTTAGAAAACAGTGCAAACAATGTATAGTTACAATAGGATGCAATGGGGAAACATAGGGATAGGAGCAACACAAACCATATACTCCAAAAGTGGAATGCGAACCACGAATGGACCCCAAACCTATGTGACCTTGTAGAGGGTCGCTGGGGCTATTAGAAAATAGTGAGAGTTAGAAAAATAACCCTCCCCAAGACCCTGAAAAGTGAGTGCAAAGTGCACTAAAGTTCCCCTAAGGACAAAGTAGTCGTGTTAGAGGAATAATGCAGGAAAGACACAAACCAGCAATGCAACAACTGTGGATTTCCAATCTAGGGTACCTGTGGAACAAGGGGACCAAGTCCAAAAGTCACAAGCAAGTCGGAGATGGGCAGATTCCCAGGAAATGCCAGCTGCGGGTGCAAAGAAGCTTCGACTGGACAGAAGAAGCTGAGGTTTCTGCAGGAACGAAAAGGGCTAGAGACATCCCCTTTGGTGGACGGATCCCTCTTGCCTTGGAGAGTCGTGCAGAAGTGTTTTCCCGCCGAAAGAACGCCAACAAGCCTTGCTAGTTGCAAATCGTGCGTTTGGCGTTTTTGGACGCTGCTTGGGCCCAGGAGGGACCAGGAGGTCGCAAATTGGACCTAAAGAGAGAGGAGACGTCGTGCAAGACAAAGAGCCCTCACTGAAGCAGGTAGCACCCGGAGAAGTGCCAGAAACATGCACTACGAGGATGCGTGAAACGGTGCTCGCCGAAGTTGCACAAAGGAGTCCCACGTCGCCGGAGACCAACTTAGAAAGTCGTGCAATGCAGGTTAGAGTGCCGTGGACCCAGGCTTGGATGTGCACAAAGGATTTCCGCCGGAAGTGCACAGGGGCCGGAGTAGCTGCAAAGTCGCGGTTCCCAGCAATGCAGCCCAGCGAGGTGAGGCAAGGACTTACCTCCACCAAACTTGGGCTGAAGAGTCACTGGACTGTGGGGGTCACTTGGACAGAGTCGCTGGATTCGAGGGACCTCGCTCGTCGTGCTGAGTGGAGACCCAAGGGACCGGTGATGCAGCTTTTTGGTGCCTGCGGTTGCAGGGGGAAGATTCCGTCGACCCACGGGAGATTTCTTCGGAGCTTCTGGTGCAGAGAGGAGGCAGGCTACCCCCACAGCATGCACAAGCAGGAAAACAGTCGAGAAGGCGGCAGGATCAGCGTTACAGAGTTGCAGTAGTCGTCTTTGCTACTATGTTGCAGGTTTGCAGGCTTCCAGCGCGGTCAGCGGTCGTTTCCTTATCAGAAGGTGAAGAGAGAGATGCAGAGGAACTCGGCTGAGCTCATGCATTCGTTATCTAAAGTTTCCCCAGAGACAGAGACCCTAAATAGCCAGAAAAGAGGGTTTGGCTACCTAGGAGAGAGGATAGGCTACTAACACCTGAAGGAGCCTATCAGCAGGAGTCTCTGACGTCACCTGGTGGCACTGGCCACTCAGAGCAGTCCAGTGTGCCAGCAGCACCTCTGTTTCCAAGATGGCAGAGGTCTGGAGCACACTGGAGGAGCTCTGGACACCTCACAGAGGAGGTGCAGGTCAGGGGAGTGGTCACTCCCCTTTCCTTTGTCCAGTTTCACGCCAGAGCAGGGGCTAAGGGGTCCCTGAACCGGTGTAGACTGGCTTATGCAGAATTGGGCACCTCTGTGCCCAACAAAGCATTTCCAGAGGCTGGGGGAGGCTACTCCTCCCCTGCCTTCACACCATTTTCCAAAGGGAGAGGGTGTCACACCCTCTCTCAGAGGAAGTTCTTTGTTCTGCCATCCTGGGCCAGGCCTGGCTGGACCCCAGGAGGGCAGCTGCCTGTCTGAGGGGTTGGCAGCAGCAGCAGCTGCAGTGAAACCCCAGGAAGGGCATTTTGGCAGTACCAGGGTCTGTGCTACAGACCACTGGGATCATGGGATTGTGCCAACTATGCCAGGATGGCATAGAGGGGGCAATTCCATGATCATAGACACGTTACATGGCCATATTCGGAGTTACCATGGTGAAGCTACATATAGGTAGTGACCTATATGTAGTGCACGCGTGTAATGGTGTCCCCGCACTCACAAAGTTCAGGGAATTGGCTCTGAACAATGTGGGGGCACCTTGGCTAGTGCCAGGGTGCCCTCACACTAAGTAACTTTGCACCTAACCTTTACCAGGTAAAGGTTAGACATATAGGTGACTTATAAGTTACTTAAGTGCAGTGTAAAATGGCTGTGAAATAACGTGGACGTTATTTCACTCAGGCTGCAGTGGCAGGCCTGTGTAAGAATTGTCAGAGTTCCCTATGGGTGGCAAAAGAAATGCTGCAGCCCATAGGGATCTCCTGGAACCCCAATACCCTGGGTACCTCAGTACCATATACTAGGGAATTATAAGGGTGTTCCAGTATGCCAATGTAAATTGGAAAAAATGGTCACTAGCCTGTTAGTGACAATTTGGAAAGAAATGAGAGAGCATAACCACTGAGGTTCTGGTTAGCAGAGCCTCAGTGAGACAGTTAGGCACCACACAGGGAACATACACATGCACACCTATGAGCACTGGGGCCCTGTGTGACAGGGTCCCAGTGACACATACATATAGGCCACAAACCTATGAGCACTGGGGTCCTGACCAGCAGGATCCCAGTGACACATAACAACCATACTGAAAACATGGTGTTTTCACTATGAGCACTGAGGCCTGGCTATCAGGATCCCAGTGAGACAGTGAAAACAGTGACAAACACCCTGACATACACTCACAAACAGGCCAAAAGTGGGGGTAACAAGGCTAGAAAGAGCCTACCTTCTCACACAACCCCCCCCAAACGAAGGACAATAAGGCTAACCTTGGCCAGTTGAGACTTTATTGTCTAAGTGGTGATAAGTAGAGAGTAGCTCTGCAATAGACTGGTTACTCCCTTTATCATCCACTATATGGTTACTTCCCTGTGGGGATGTAAACCACCCTGTTTGAAGTTTTTTAGCTAAGCAACAATGTGAAGATGTATTTTCAGAGTTTCTATCAGTAAGTTTTAGTTTAGAGCAGTGGGAATTGTCCACTGAACCTATTTGTAGTGATGGAAATGCCAGACAGGGATGCTGTCTCAGAAAAGCCATAGCTGGGCAAAAACTTTGTCCATCTGGCTGGAAGAGAGAACAGGGATGTTGTTTCTCTTGAGTTGGAGCAGGGCAGGGATGCTGTCCTATGAGCTCCACACTAGGGCAGGGATGCTGTCCTAAGTGTTGTGAGGTAGTGCAGGGTTTCTGCACTAAAGTTTCTCTGGGAGGGTTGGAGGGATGCTCCATGTTAACTAAAATGGTGCTGTTTTTCTCACCAATGTTAGTTATCCCACAGAGAGGTACTTCCACCTCAGGGAGTCCAGCTTTGCCAGCTGATGATTCCCTTGGAACAGGTGCCACCCCAGGAGAGGTTTCTCCCACCACAGGAATAGTATCCTGAATGGTAGGGTGGTTAGGGGATACTGTGATACCCTTTTTACCTGTTGATGGAGAGGGATCCTGAGTTTTCAGGCCTTCTCTCCTTTGCTTTTTCATTTCACTTGAAATGAGAGGGAACAATTCCTCAGGGATGCCCAGCATGGCTGCATGGGCATAAAACTCTACATCAGCCCAACCTGAGGCCTCTAGGTCATTACCTAAGAGACAGTCTACAGGTAAGCTAGGTGATACCACCACCTGCTTAGGGCCAGTAACTCCACCCCAACTAAACTGAATTATAGCTAAGGGAAGAAACTTAGTGGAGTTATGGACATCAATAATCTTATACTGTTGTCCAATGATGTGTTGTTCAGGAGGCACTAGGTTTTCAGTCACCAAAGTGAAACTGGCACCTGTGTCCCTGTAGGCCAAGGCCTCAACACCATTTATTGAAACTGTCTGCCTGTACTTATCCATTGTAAGGGGACAAGCAGCCAGTGTGGCAAGGCCAGTGCCACTAGGTGTGACAGAAACTGTCTTGGGACTGATTACATCAGTTTCCACTATGGACCCATAAGTGAACCCAACTACACCCTTTGCTTGACTGTTGCCAGCAGTCCCACCACTAGTACCACTACTGCTAGGGGCACTAGAGCTTGATGTATTAGTGGTGGTAGGCTCAGGGGGTTTACCTGGACAGGACTTATCCCCTGGCCTATGGCCTCTATTTTTACACACAAAGCACCAAGGCTTTTTAATGTGTGCAGGTTGGGAAGAAGAGGAAGAATTTGTTTTATCCCCACCCTCTGAAGAGTGTTTAAGATTTGAAGTGGGATCTTTGGTTTTACCCTTATCCCCATGCTTATCTTGAGATTTTTCACCATCTTTCTTCTTATTGCCATCTTTGTCACCCCCTGTATGAACTTTTCTGTTCACCCTTGTTCTGACCCATTTGTCTGCCTTCTTTCCCAATTCTTGGGGAGAGGTCAGATCAGAGTCTACCAGGTACTGGTGCAACAAATCAGACACACAATTATTAAGTATATGCTCTCTCAGGATTGTGTTATACAGGCTTTCATAATCAGTAACTTTACTGCCATGTAACCACCCCTCCAAGGCCTTCACTGAATGGTCAATAAAATCAACCCAGTCTTGTGAAGACTCCTTTTTGGTCTCTCTGAACTTTATCCTGTACTGTTCAGTGGTTAAGCCATAACCATCCAGGAGTGCATTCTTAAGAACTTGGAAATTATTAGCATCATTTTCTTTCACAGTAAGGAGCCTATCCCTACCTTTTCCACTAAATGATAGCCATAGGATAGCAGCCCACTGCCTTTGAGGGACATCCTGTACAGCACAGGCCCTCTCAAGTGCAGCAAACCACTTGTTAATGTCATCCCCCTCCTTATAAGGGGGAACTATCTTGTGCAGATTCCTGGAATCATGCTCTTTTGCAGGATGACTATGGGGAATACTGCTGCTGCCACCATGGGTATCTAAACCCAACTTCTGTCTTTCCTTCTCTAATTCAAAAGACTGTCTATCCAAATCCAGCTGTTGCTTTTTAAGCTTCAGTCTGGTTTGTTCCACCCTCAACGTATTGAGTTCCCTCTCTAACATTCTGTCATCAGGGTTGGTGGGAGGGACATTTCTAGAAACAGAGCTATGATGGGAATGAACAGAAGGAGACCTATCCCTTACAGAAGCCAACCTAACAGCTTGGTTTACAGAAACATTACTACCAGTATGGTGAGAATAAATGCTTTTGCTATGATGTGAGACAACACTATTTCTTTGGTGTGGCTCATCATCATTACCATCTATGCTAGATTGTCTAGTAATGGGCAGGCTAGGAAGTTTCTTTCCTGAATCTTTTCCTGGGGGAGTCCCTGAATCAGATTGGGAACTATTATGTACTTTTTCAACAGATGGGGCACCTATGGCCTTATCCTGTTCTCTAAGCATGTTAAGTAACAGTTCCAAGGAAGGATTCTTCCCTACACTCAAACCTCTCTCTATACAGAGACTCCTTGCTCTTTTCCAGCTAAGGTTGTCATATGCAAGTTTGGACAGATCAACACTTTGGCCTGTGCCAGACATTTTTTAGAGAGAGTTAAAGTGATAGAAAAAGAGAAAAAAGTTTTCAGAACTTTTTGGAAAGACAGAAAAAACATTTTAAACTTTTAAGAACTTTTTGAAAGTTTAGGAGTACTTTTCAGCACTTAGAAAAGAGTGAAAAGAGGAAATGCAAAACTTTTTGGCTATGTGTATATGCACTGACCTTGTTTTGTATATTGTTCTCTTATGAAAAGTACAATGACAAGAGTGGTAAGTAGTCTCAAGCACTTATCCCACCGCTGCACAACCAATGTAGGAGGCTGGACTGGCTTGTAGTGAGTACCAAGGGGTACTTGCACCTTGCACCAGGCCCAGTTATCCCTTATTAGTGTATAGGGTGTCTAGCAGCTTAGGCTGATAGATAATGGTAGCTTAGCAGAGCAGCTTAGGCTGAACTAGGAGACGTGTGAAGCTACTACAGTACCACTTAGTATCATATGCACAATATCATAAGAAAACACAATACACAGTTATACTAAAAATAAAGGTACTTTATTTTTATGACAATATGCCAAAGTATCTTAGAGTGTACCCTCAGTGAGAGGATAGGAAATATACACAAGATATATATACACAATAGCAAAAATATGCAGTATAGTCTTAGAAAACAGTGCAAACAATGTATAGTTACAATGGGATGCAATGGGGAAACATAGGGATAGGGACAACACAAACCATATACTCCAAAAGTGGAATGCGAACCACGAATGGACCCCAAACCTATGTGACCTTGTAGAGGGTCGCTGGGGCTATTAGAAAATAGTGAGAGTTAGAAAAATAACCCTCCCCAAGACCCTGAAAAGTGAGTGCAAAGTGCACTAAAGTTCCCCTAAGGACAAAGTAGTCGTGTTAGAGGAATAATGCAGGAAAGACACAAACCAGCAATGCAACAACTGTGGATTTCCAATCTAGGGTACCTGTGGAACAAGGGGACCAAGTCCAAAAGTCACAAGCAAGTCGGAGATGGGCAGATGCCCAGGAAATGCCAGCTGCGGGTGCAAAGAAGCTTCGACTGGACAGAAGAAGCTGAGGTTTCTGCAGGAAAGAAAAGGGCTAGAGACATCCCCTTTGGTGGACGGATCCCTCTTGCCTTGGAGAGTCGTGCAGAAGTATTTTCCCGCCGAAAGAACGCCAACAAGCCTTGCTAGCTGCAAATCGTGCCTTTGGCGTTTTTGGACGCTGCTGGGGCCCAGGAGAGACCAGGAGGTCGCAAATTGGACCTGAAGAGAGAGGAGACGTCGTGCAAGACAAAGAGCCCTCACTGAAGCAGGAAGCGCCCGGAGAAGTGCCAGAAACAGGCACTACTAGGATGCGTGAAACGGTGCTCGCCGAAGTTGCACAAAGGAGTCCCACGTCGCCGGAGACTAACTTAGAAAATCGTGCAATGCAGGTTAGAGTGCCGTGGACCCAGGCTTGGCTGTGCACAAAGGATTTCCGCCGGAAGTGCACAGGGGCCGGAGTAGCTGCAAAGTCGCGGTTCCCAGCAATGCAGCCCAGCGAGGTGAGGCAAGGACTTACCTCCACCAAACTTGGGCCGAAGAGTCACTGGACTGTGGGGGTCACTTGGACAGAGTCGCTGGATTCGAGGGACCTCGCTCGTCGTGCTGAGAGGAGACCCAAGGGACCGGTGATGCAGCTTTTTGGTGCCTGCGGTTGCAGGGGGAAGATTCCGTCGACCCACGGGAGATTTCTTCGGAGCTTCTGGTGCAGAGAGGAGGCAGGCTACCCCCACAGCATGCACAAGCAGGAAAACAGTCGAGAAGGCGGCAGGATCAGCGTTACAGAGTTACAGTTGTCATCTTTGCTACTATGTTGCAGGTTTGCAGGCTTCCAGCGCGGTCAGCGGTCGTTTCCTTATCAGAAGGTGAAGAGAGAGATGCAGAGGAACTCGGCTGAGCTCATGCATTCGTTATCTAAAGTTTCCCCAGAGACAGAGACCCTAAATAGCCAGAAAAGAGGGTTTGGCTACCTAGGAGAGAGGATAGGCTACTAACACCTGAAGGAGCCTATCAGCAGGAGTCTCTGACGTCACCTGGTGGCACTGGCCACTCAGAGCAGTCCAGTGTGCCAGCAGCACCTCTGTTTCCAAGATGGCAGAGGTCTGGAGCACACTGGAGGAGCTCTGGACACCTCCCAGGGGAGGTGCAGGTCAGGGGAGTGGTCACTCCCGTTTCCTTTGTCCAGTTTCGCGCCAGAGCAGGGGCTAAGGGGTCCCTGAACCGGTGTAGACTGGCTTATGCAGAATTGGGCACCTCTGTGCCCAACAAAGCATTTCCAGAGGCTGGGGGAGGCTACTCCTCCCCTGCCTTCACACCATTTTCCAAAGGGAGAGGGTGTCACACCCTCTCTCAGAGGAAGTTCTTTGTTCTGCCATCCTGGGCCAGGCCTGGCTGGACCCCAGGAGGGCAGCTGCCTGTCTGAGGGGTTGGCAGCAGCAGCAGCTGCAGTGAAACCCCAGGAAGGGCATTTTGGCAGTACCAGGGTCTGTGCTACAGACCACTGGGATCATGGGATTGTGCCAACTATGCCAGGATGGCATAGAGGGGGCAATTCCATGATCATAGACATGTTACATGGCCATATTCGGAGTTACCATGGTGAAGCTCACAAAGTTCAGGGAATTGGCTCTGAACAATGTGGGGGCACCTTGGCTAGTGCCAGGGTGCCCTCACACTAAGTAACTTTGCACCTAACCTTTACCAGGTAAAGGTTAGACTTATAGGTGACTTATAAGTTACTTAAGTGCAGTGTAAAATGGCTGTGAAATAACGTGGACGTTATTTCACTCAGGCTGCAGTGGCAGGCCTGTGTAAGAATTGTCAGAGTTCCCTATGGGTGGCAAAAGAAATGCTGCAGCCCATAGGGATCTCCTGGAACCCCAATACCCTGGGTACCTCAGTACCATATACTAGGGAATTATAAGGGTGTTCCAGTAAGCCAATGTAAATTGGAAAAAATGGTCACTAGCCTGTTAGTGACAATTTGGAAAGAAATGAGAGAGCATAACCACTGAGGTTCTGGTTAGCAGAGCCTCAGTGAGACAGTTAGGCACCACACAGGGAACATACACATGCACACCTCTGAGCACTGGGGCCCTGTGTGACAGGGTCCCAGTGACACATACATATAGGCCACAAACCTATGAGCACTGGGGTCCTGACCAGCAGGATCCCAGTGACACATAACAACCATACTGAAAACATGGTGTTTTCACTATGAGCACTGAGGCCGGGCTATCAGGATCCCAGTGAGACAGTGAAAACAGTGACAAACACCCTGACATACACTCACAAACAGGCCAAAAGTGGGGGTAACAAGGCTAGAAAGAGGCTACTTTCTCACATATACCCCTGCAGGACCACTACCTAACGTCACCAGACAGGAGGGTCCAGACATCTCTACCCCACCCACAGAAGAGGCCCACAGTGATGACAGCAGCTCTGGCCAACTGGATCCAGATGACCAGCCTGGACCATCGCGGGCCTCAGGACAGTCGGTTCCCCTCGCACAGGCACAGCCCAACACTGACCTTCCACCCTCTGGTAACACCAGCACAGCACCCACCCAGCGGGCCCATACCTCCGTCCCCAGGACACATCAATCAGCTGTGTGTCCACCACTACAGGGAACCCAGGATAACCCACCACCCCAACAACAACAGGGACCTGGGGGCAGTGGTAGTGGGCACACGGTCCAGGGGACGGAGGCACAGGAACACAGGGGAACTGGGAGGGCTGCTGTGCGACAGGGGGCGGAGAGGCCAAGGGAACCCACTCTCCATGAGGCCCTCTCCTCCATCATGGGAGCATACCACCACTCCCAGGAGACGATGGCTACGGTCCTGGCCAAGTTTCAGGAGACCCAGCGCCTATAGGAGGAACAGTATTTGGGGTTCAGGGAGGAACTCTGAACCATCAGCTCCGCCCTGGGCAACATCGTAAGGGTGCTGAAGGACATACAGAACACCATGAGGACACCGTGGCACTCCATGTGGCCCCTGACACTAGCCTGAACGATGAACTGCAAACCACCTCCGCCAGCGCTAGTGGACAGGACGCCCGCCACAGGACCACCACACCAGCACCCCACCCCCTGCAGATGGAGAACCACCACGCAAGCGGTCCTTGAGATCCAGGAACAGGACTGAGCACGATGGCAAGACCCCTGCCAAGAAATTAGACCACCCTGATTGTCATCCCACTGTCCCACTTT
This sequence comes from Pleurodeles waltl, assembly GCF_031143425.1. Classification (NCBI taxonomy): domain Eukaryota; kingdom Metazoa; phylum Chordata; class Amphibia; order Caudata; family Salamandridae; genus Pleurodeles; species Pleurodeles waltl. The sequence goes on along the minus strand of NC_090444.1, from coordinate 18,928,187 downwards.
GTAACCCTGTCCATATTGGAACTGCCCCAGCTCCACTTCCTATGCCCATATGGGCAATACACCTGTGAGACTAATAGACTGGACTCTGCCATGGACATTCCTCCACCATCACCCATCACCATTTTGCCACCCCCTCCAATAATTAGCACTTCAATAAACACCCTTGAACCACAAAACAATCTGGAGTCAGTCTGTGATTTTGAAAATGTGTATTAGCTCTGACAATGACAAAATCCATTCGAAAATGTAATGTCAACATACCTATGTCACACATCACAAGTCCATGAAGGATGCAAGCAGATGACACACGCTGGTAACCGCACCTGTGAAACTGTAATGGAAATGTACAACTCAGTTACCAAATACTGCTTCAAATTGACAGACAGGATAGAGGTAGAAGTGTGAAAGTAAATGTACTAGTAAAGAAAGTGTTCTCACCTGTGTGTCACTGGAAATATTGCTGTATGACTGAGTCCCTGTTGTCAATGTCTTCTTCCTCTGCTTCCTCCTCATCGCTGTCCACAAGTTCCACAGCTGCGACAACACCGTCATCTGGACCATCCTCCTGCAGAAAAGGCACCTGGCGTCGCAAAGCAAGATTGTGAAGCATAGAGCAGGCGATGATGATCTGACACACCTTCCTTGGTGAGTAGAATAGGGAACCACCTGTCATATGGAGGCACCTGAACCTGGCCTTCAGGAGGCCGAAGGTGCGTTCGATCACCCTCCTAGTCCGCCCATGGGCCTCATTGTAGCGTTCCTCTGCCCTGGTCCTGGGATTCCTCACTGGGTCAATAGCCATGATAGGTTGGGGTAACCAGAGTCCCCTAATAGCTACACCCGGTGCCTCTGGAGTTGACCCATCACATAAGGGATGCTGCTATTCCGCAGGATGTAGGCGTCATGCACTGAGCCAGGGAACATAGCATTTACCTGCGAGATGTACTCGTCTGCCAAACATACCATCTGTACATTCATCGAATGATAACTCTTCCGGTTCCTGTACACCTGTTCACTCCTGTGGGGGGGGACCAGAGCTACATGGGTCCCATTAATGGCACCTATGATGTTAGGGATATGTCCCAGGGCATAGAAGTCACCTTTAACTGTAGCCAAATCCTCCACCTGAGGGAAAACGATGTAGCTCCTCATGTGTTTCAGCAGGGCAGACAACACTCTGGACAACACGTTGGAAAACATAGGCTGGGACATCCCTGATGCCATGGCCACTGTTGTTTGAAATGACCCACTTGCTAGGAAATGGAGCACTGATAGCACCTGCACTTGAGGGGGGATTCCTGTGGGATGGCGGATTGGTGACATCAGGTCTGGGTCCAACTGGGTACACAGTTCCTGGATTGTGGCAAGGTCAAACTTGTAGGTGATGATTAAATGTCGCTCCTCCATTGCCAACAGGTCCACCAGCGGTCGGTACACCGGAGGATTCCGCCATCTCCTCACATGTCCCAGCTGACGGTGCCAAGGAAGGACAACAGCGACAACAGAGTCAAACAACTCAGAGGTATGTACCCACAGCTACACAGAACACGAAACAAAATCCCAAAAGTTGTCTGTATGTGTGTTGAGTCCAGGCCTAGGTATTTGTGACGCAGTTGAAAATGAAGCCATGTGGGCCCCTGAAATGGCGGATGCCTGACCTCTAAACTGGGACAATGGGATGTGAGGTAACCGCTGGCGTTGTACACCGTTGCGGTAGGCGGTCGTAGACCGCGGCGCAATGCTGCATTGGTTAACATTGGACCGTATGGGTCCCAGGAGCCAATGACGAAGTGAGCCGGCGGTGATGATACGCACCGCCGCGGACTTCACCGCCGCGGACGTGACCGCCATTTTCTATCTGTTCAATCACTCGATACCTGATCTTTGACAGGAGAGGACCTACACTGCAAGTGCTGCTGTGACCTCGGTCTGGAAGAGACAATGGCACGTGCGTCTGGGGAAAGGGCTCCTGCCTTCACTGCACAGGAGTTGGAGAAGCTCGTGGACGGGGTCCTCCCCCAGTACACGCTACTCTACGGTCCTCCAGACCAACAGGTGAGTACATAGGGTGCAAGTAGTATGGGCTCTGATTGGGTGGAGAGGGCTGGGGGTAAGAAGGAAGGGGGCATAGTTCTGTGAGCATGAAGGAGTGTGAATGCATGTGCCACATGGCAAGGGCAGGGATGTGGGCCACTCACTTCGACGGTGCAGTTGGTAATGACTTCTCTTCTTCCCCTGTACATGTCATGTAGGTCAGCGCCCACCAGAAGAAGGATATTTGGCGTGCCATCGCCAAGGACGTCCGGACCCTGGGGGTCCACCAGAGACGGAGCACCCACTGCCATAAAAGATGGGAGGACATTCACCGCTGGAGCAAGAAGACGGCGGAGGCTCAGCTGGGGATGGCCTCCCAACGTGGGAGGGGTGCCCGTCGCACCATGACCCCCCTGATATTCCAGATCCTGGCGGTGGCCTACCCTGAGTTGGATGGGCGCATGAGGGCATCACAGCAGACACAAGGGGGTGAGTACACTCTCATTCTGCTGACTTTGCGCGCAGTGGAGGGGTCTGGGTGTGGGAGGAGGGCTGTGGGTTTCCCTAGGCCAGGGCGAGTTCCATAGGCTAGGCCCCTCCGTAATGCAGGCCATGTGCCACTCCACCCCACCTCTGTAGAGTCCCAAGTACAGGTATACATGCCCCTGTGTCATCTATGTGTGCAGATGTCCACCATAGCCATGTAGGCCATATCCCAGGAACTGCATCTGTAGAGCCCAAGAGCGCGGCGTAGTGCAGGGGGCTGCTGTGTCTGTATTGTCCGCCAACGGCAGCGGTAAGCCATGCACTCAACCTGTCTTTCTTCTGTTTCCCCACCCCTTTTTGTGCTCTCCCTGTTCTTTTGTGCATCAGCATCATCAGGCGGAGGTACAGTGGCACCGGAGCACAAGAGGGCTGCATCCCACATGGTCATGGAGGGCCACACCACGGACTCTGAATACACCAGTGGGACGGAGGGGAGCTTCACGGCGGTCACCGGATCAGCAACCAGCGACACAGACTCGCCCTCCGATGGGAGCTCCCTTGTGGTGGCGGCACCATCTCTGCCCCCCACTTCTACAGGTACAGCCGCCACCCCCCCTACCAGCACCGCCTTCCCAGAAGCCCCTCATCCTTCGCCCCGTGCCCGCTCATCCAGGAGGGTGGGCATCACCTTCGCCCCAGGCACCTCATCCCCTGCCCCTGTCACCCCTGCTGCCCTCAGTGAGGAGGCCATTGACCTCCTCAGGTCACTCACTGTTGGGCAGTCTACCATTGTGAATGACATCCAGGGTGTAGAAAGGGAGTTGCAACACACTAATGCATTCCTGGAGGGCATTCATTCTGGTCAGGCTGCCAATCATCGAACCCTGCTATCTCTGTCCTCAGCACTGATGGCAGCCATTGTCCCTGTGTCTAGCCTCCCCCCTCCAACTTCCTCCACCCAGACCCAATCCCCTGTACCTCAGCCTATCCCAAGCACACCATCAGACCAGCCTGCACACACGTCAACACACAAGGGCAGCTCAGGCAAACATAGGCACCACAGATCCCACAGGCACTCACAAAAGCATCACCCACATACAGACATAGCAACATCCACTGCCTCCACTGTGTCCCCTCCTTGTCGTCTCCCTCCTCCCTCCCAGTCTCGTCTACACTCTCACCTGCATGCACTACCACTACACCCACTAGGACTCGCACCGGAACACCCAGCACCACACCCCGCTTACCTGCACTCACTACCCCCACTACCATTTACACGTCCCCTGTGTCCTCTCCCAGTGCGTCTGTGACGCCCCCTCCCAAAGTACACAAACGCGGGCACACACACACCCAACATCCATCCACCTCACGACAGCCTCCAGAACATGCACCTGCACCCAAATCATCAAAAGTTACACCTCCTACAACCACCTCCTCTTCCTCCACTCCCAGACCCCCTCCAGCTACCCGTCCCAGTGTTCATCAGAAACTTTTCCTGAGCAACGTTAACCTCTTCCCCACCACCCCCCCTCCAATTCATAGGTCCCGGAGTAGCACCTCAGCCAAAAAACGTCCGGTACCAGTGGTGCCTGTTAGAGGTATGTGGAGTGCACCGGGCACCAGGGCAGCCAGTGTCTCACGGAGCCAAAGCACAGCCAGTACCCCCCATGTGAAGCACCAGAAGTTGGACAGTGCCCGACGGGAGAGGGTGAAGACTCCTGCCGGCAAAGGCGCTCACAAGGGTCCCGGGGGGAGTGACGAGTCAGCTGTGACTCCTCCCAAGGTGGGGAAGGGGCAGAAGAAGTCACCAAAGTCTGGGAAGAGCAGCACGGCGGAGAAGGCCGCCATCATCCCTGCTGCCCAGGACGCCACCGCCAGCCCCATCGTCAGTGGTCCGGAGACCACCGCCAGAGTCAGTGCCCAGGAGGGCAGCACAATCGTCACTGGTCAGGGGACCACCGCCAGAGTCAGTGCCCAGGAGGGCAGCAGAATCGTCACTGGTCCGGAGGCCACAGTCAGTGCCCAGGAGGGCAGCAGAATCGTCACTGGTCCGGAGACCACCGCTAGAGTCAGTGCCCAGGAGGGCAGCAGAATCGTCACTGGTCCGGAGACCACCGCCAGAGTCAATGCCCAGGAGAACAGCACAATCGTCGCTGGTGAGGAGACCACCGCCAGAGTCAGTGCCCAGGAGGGCCCCGGCAGCCACAGCCCCGCTGGGCAATGAGGGACCGCCATGGCACACACCGCTGCACAGGTCAGAGACAGCAAAGTCAAGCCCCGCTGAAGAGGGCAAAGACCGCCATGGCAAGCACCGCTGATCAGGTCAAAGACCGCCATGGCAAGCACCGCTAAACAGGGCAAAGACCGCCATGGCAAGCACCGCTGAACAGGGCAAGCACCGCTGAATAGGGCAAGCACAGCTGAACAGGGCAAAGACCGCCATGGCAAGCACCGCTGAACAGGGCAAGCACCGCTGAACAGGGCAAAGACCGCCATGGCAAGCATCGTTAGCCCATGTGCGGCAGGGGCAGTGACGGAATTGGGACCGTCACGGGGAAAGTGATGCACTCTGGGCACCAGTCCCCCTCCAGAACCAGTGGAGAGCAGCATCCACTACCTCAGTCCTTAACAGGATGAAGCACTCTGGGCACCAGTCCCCCCCAGAACCAGTGGAGACTGTTATCCACTTGAGAGTCTGTGGCTTTGCACTCCCCAGGATGGTACAGTGGGCAAACCACCCACTGCAAAGACTTGTGAGACTGTGGCTTTGCACTCCCCAGGATGGTACAGTGGGCAAACCACCCACTGCAAAGACTTGTGAGACTGTGGCTTTGCACTCCCCAGGATGGTACCGTGGGCAAACCACCCACTGCAAAGACTTGTGAGACTGTGGCTTTGCACTCCCCAGGATACATCAATGGGCATGGAGCCCCGTCGTGGATCTGGCGTGGTGCTGTCATACGGCTGAGGTGCCCCCCCCTTCCCTTCCCCCTGAGGTGCCTGTTGTATTTCGATCTGATGCCCCTGCAGTGTTCTCTCCGTTTCTGGACAGGTATCGTGTGTGGGCCTCGCCCATGCATTTTGGGCCCAGTGGTCCACGGACATTGAATGGTGCATACCTGCTCTACTAATCGTGATGTATATTTTTGGAATGTGTATATATTTCTGTATATATTAGCTTACTGTATTTTGATACATTACAATGGTTGTACTCATTTCCTTTTGTCTTTGCATTCTTCCGGGGGGGTTGTGGGTTGTTACTGTGATGTTTGGAAATGCATTGGTGTGTGTGTTGTAGTGTGCAAGGGTCGGGGTGGGAGTGGGGGTGTTGCGTGTGTGTGTCCCTGACTTTTGCCTCCCCCCTCCCCTATGTCGGAGGTGCAGTACTCACCGTTGTCTTCGGCGCCGGCATTGCTGATGTTCGTAGAGGAGCAGGAACACTATCGCAGGGAGTATTTGGAGTTCCGGCTCCATGGTGCCCTCCTTCCTCATGGAGTGTGTTAAGGTGAGCGTTTTCCCTTTGAAATGGCTGTTTCCGCCGTGTTTTTATTCACGGTGAATCCGCCCCGGAAAAGGTGGCGGATTGGCCTGTTGTAATACTGTGGGCGGTACTTTGTCATCCGCCCGTCTGTTGGCGGTGACCGCCGCGCTGCTTGTCTGTACCGCCGTGGCGGTCGGAGTGTTAAAGTGGCTGTCTATGTTGGCGGTTTCCTCCACGGTCATAATTCCCTTTTTTTTTCCTGACGGCCTGTCTGCGGTATTACCGCCGCTTTAACACCATCCGCCAGGGTTGTAATGACCCCCTAACTCTCGTTTCTGCGCTCTTCATATCTGTTTCTAGATTCCCTCATGTTGTGAATTTGTTGACCATGAGGATTTTACTGCTCATAAAATTGGGGTCCGAGATAATCCATTTTATCCTTAGCAGCTGAGAATAAGGAAGCTGTCTTTTTAACAAGGGCTGGTGAAAACTACTGTGATAGACCCCCCTCTACACCTGCACCAAAACATAGAACAGGACTCATTGCTCTAGTCCCCGCCAGTCACAGACCCTCTTCTACACATGCACCAAAGCACACACTTGAACTCCTTGCTCCAGTCCATCCTATTATTGTTAATAATATTAATAATAATAAGAAGAAGAAGAAGAAGAATATTGGTGTTCTTCTCATTAATATTGTTAGAAGTAGTATTGGTATTATTATCATTAGTAGTCGTAGTAGTAGTATCTTTATTATTGTTTTTATTATTATTAGTGTTATTATTTATAGTATTATTAGCATTACTGATATTAATATTAGTAGTAGCAGTATCCTCAATAATATTATTAGTAGTACTAGTAGTAATAATAGTATCACCAATATTATTTTTATTATTGTTATTGTAGTTGTTCTTATCATTATTGTTATTCTTATTAGTAGTAGCAGTATTGTTATTGTTAGCATTATTATTATCTTTTTTGTTATTATAACTAGTTGTAGTAGCACTATCGTTATTGTTATTGTTGTTATTGCTACTATTATTATTATTGCCATTATTGTTATTATGATTATTTATTAGCAGTCGTATTGATAGTGTTGCTACTATTAATATTGTTAGTATTATCATTATCATTATGTATATAATTATTTTTATTATTATTAGTGTTAGTATCATTATTGTTAATATCCTTACTGTTATTCTTATTATTTACATCATTAATGTTGTTGTTAGTATATTTGTATGATTGTTTCTATCATTAGTATATTATTATTATTGTGTCCATATTATTATCATTGTTATTATTATCATTATTATTATCATTTATTATTAGTAGTGGTGTTATTGTTTTTACCATTATTAATATTTTTATTATTATAATAGTATCATTGTTATCATTATTATTAGCATTATTGTTATTATAATTATTACTGTTATGGTTATAATTATTATCATTATTATTATTAGTGGTGGCAGTATTAATATTATTGTTAATAGTAGAATTATTAGTATTAGTATTGGTATTATTTGTATTATTATTAATAATATAAATCATAACAATAATAATAACAATAATAATAATAGTATCATTATTGTTGTTATTCAGATTATTGTTATTGTTAGTAGTATTATTCATAGTAGTGGTAGTAGTATCATTATTAATACAGCTATTACTATTATTATTAGTATTATTATTGATATTGTTATTGTTATTTTTATCAAGTAGTAGTACCATTGGGGAGGAGCCAAGATGGCGGCCGGGACGGTCGCTTGATACGTGCACTCCGTTCCCGGCTCCATCAAATCATCCTGATAGGCGCCCCCCGCGGCCCGAAAACGGTGGTCGGGACGGCGGCTTGACAGTGGGCTACCGGGGCGCCCGGCTAGCGTCGCGGGCGTCCCTAGATGCGGGCGCGGGCGGTGTTGCGCCCGCGCCGGGTTGGACGTGCGGCGAGGGTGCCGGCGGCGGCGGCCTCGGCCGCGCTCTCGTCGGGCGCGGCCGCCCTCGCTCTCAAATCCTGTTCGGGGCTGGGAAGACCGAGCGGGCGCACCCGAGAGGTCGATGCGGACCGCGCGACTGATGCTGCTCGGCGCCTGGGACCGGGCGAGGACGGCGTGAGGAGCGGAGGCGCCATCTTGGGAATTGCTCCACAACAAAAGAAGAGGGCGACTGGAGGCAGCGGCGGCGGATCATCAGACAGTGGGGGTCCCGAAACAGGGGGGAAAAATACCCTTGCAAGAAGGCAGAGGATCGAGGTGAGGAGGGCATCAACGAAGGGGGGGGGGGATCAGCACAACTAAGCAGAAGGGGGGGAACCCCGGAAAAGACAAGCACCCTCCCCCCCTCTACACCTCACCTCTGCCTCTACATAAAAGACAGAACAATTGGGGAACGTGTACTCCTGGAGCTTATACTAATGTAGAGTCGATGGACAGGTCGGACTGAGGGTATGCGGCTGGCTGTGGTCTTCCCCTCAACGGGTGCCCGCTGCGGCTGTCCTTAGCTGCGTGAGCTTTATGTATGGCGCGCCGCGGCCACCCCGGCCCGCGCTTTACCTCCTGTGCCGACGCTTCTCCCGGCTGCCCAGCACCTTTCCCCTCCTCCTGAAGGAACCTTTGGCACCAGGCCCTCCCGCCACACCGAAAGTAGCGAGCGTCCTCCTTCAGCGTGTACAGCCCTGCATGAACTTGCAGCCGGATCATTGCACTTGGAGTAGCCTGTAGCACTCGTGGTTGAGCACCCACGCCACAACAAACTAGAACAAGTCTAAGCCCCCATGTTTGGCTGCCTAAGTTAACGCTATCAAAGCCGGCTGTGTACTCCAGGCCCAGACGACTCAGTAAAAGCTTAAAACAACGGAATAGGAGGAGTAAAAGTGAACAATTGTCGCGGCCTGGAAGGCAATCTCAACACAGCTAAAATGGCCGGCAGAGCCAAGTCAACCAGAAATCCGGACCGAACCACCCAAGCAATAACGCCTACAGATCAAAAATCCGGCCCATCCCTACAATCTCTGGAAAGCACACTTCTAGCGCATTCTGCTCAGTTTGAGAGAGTACTTCAGGCAATATTGGACACTAAGCTATCTCTGGAAGGTAGAATTGACGCAGTCGCGCAGGACTTGAACCTCTTACGAGTGGATCACCGAAGCCTAGCTGAAAAAGTGAAAACAGCTGAAGTTGAGATAGCTGATCTAACTCCAATAGTACAAGGGAACCAAGAACAGATTCAATGCATGGATGTGGAACTGAAGAAGCTTTGGAGAAGATCGGAGGAAACGGAGAGCAGGGCGCGCCGGAATAATGTAAGATTCTTGGGCTTTCCGGAAAGTATGCGTCAACCGGAATCAGAAATTACCCTAGAGCAGTGGTTAATCAAGGAGGTGCTAAACGGGGCTCCATCAAAGTTTTTTTCAGTTGAAAGGGCTTACAGAATCCCGGGCAGACCCCCAGCTCCCGGCCAGACTCCCAGGCCATTGATTGCCAGGTTCTTGAACTATAGAGACCGAGACGCAATACTGCAACAATTCCGCAACAAGGGCCCGTTCAAGTACGAGGACGCGAACATCAACGCTTACCCAGATTTTACGCAGGAAGTGCAGAACCAACGTAATTCTTTCGTCAAAGTTAAGCAACGCCTACGTGAACAGAACATAAAATATGCCCTGCTATTCCCAGCCAAGTTAAGGGTAGTGATGGAGGACCGAACCCATATATTCACCAACCCCGAGGATGCATGGACATGGCTCCACGCCAAGGGCCTTGCGCACCCCCGAGAGGACGCAGAAGAGGACGGGAAATGGCAAAAAGCAGCTGCAAGAAAGCGCTCTAAACGGCGCACCAGAGGTCAGCCCAATGTTTGGCAAGCAGCAGAGGAAAGAGCGAAAGTCCTGAAAGAGACACCACTGCATTTGCAAAGCTGTAGTGCAACGGCCAGCGGCCCTGAAGAACTGGGTTCGGACTCAGACGCAATCAGCTCTGTTTCCACGATAACAGGAGAATTAGTTGGGCCGACGTTCACCCCAAGAACCGCCGACGAGTTATAATTCACTCATTCAGACCCAGAGAGACTATCAGTGACACTGATTGGAACGCGATAAGCCTACAGATGTTCTGGGACTCTGCCGGGGCGAAGGGACACAGTACCTTTAATAATATGCTTCTTTATTACAAATGCTAAGCTAAGTGTCTGGGGGCATAAATAGGTGGTATATGGCGGGGGGGCGGGACCAGGGGGAACGGATTTATGCTAAGGGGGGCGCCTGTAGATAATGGCAGACTGAGTCTGCGGCACGATGTGAGCCCCTTACAAGAGTCACATCTGTACGATATGAGAATCCCACTATGCAAATCCAACTGGATAAGAGTTATGTTATACATTTTTAAGTTTTGTAGTTTCACTGCAGTTGTAAGCAGTATAGGGGGTTTAAGTAGGGGGGGTGGGATTTATAGTTCAGTAGAAGTGCAAGAATCGGAACCACTAAACGCACATAATATAGTCCTGCACCCGCTATATAAAAATATAAGCAATAGAGAGGCAGAGTTCAGGTGGACCAATACTAAAGCCCAGATCCACAGCACAGCAATATACCCACAGCGCCCTTTGCGATGTCTTCCCGAGTCAACACGAAAAACCAGTACATAATAGTAACGTGGAATATTAGGGGCCTTGGGATGCGGAGTAAACGGGCTAGAGTGCATGCTCGACTTAAAAGACTAGGAGTACATATTGCTATTCTGCAAGAGACGCACATGCTGGAGGGGGACTTGCGCAACCTGCGTACGAAGTGGGGGGGCCAGATGATAGGCACAACGTACTCGGCCTTTGCTAGAGGGGTGTTGATCTGGATAGCGGTTGGTGTCCCATTCCTCATGTCAGCACACAAAATAGATCAGGAAGGGAGGTACGTAGTGGTGGAAGGCAGACTAGACGGTAGACAAATGGCTGTGATTGGGGTATACGCCCCTAACAGTGGCATCCCGGGCTTTCTCACCACTCTCACCCCAGCGTTGCTGTCTAACCCCATGCCCCTAGCCATCTGGGGCGGGGATTTTAATAGCACCCCATCAGCAGCATTGGATAGATCCAGTGCTCACCCGAGTGCTCCAACTAGCAGGAGGCTCGTGAGCCCCCTGCAAGAATGGGCGAATGCTATGGGTTTATACGATATATGGCGATTAGGCCACCCAGAGCATAAAGAATACTCATTTTACTCGGTCCCACACAACACCCACACTAGAATCAACATAATCTGGGGCACCCGCGAGATAGGAATGCTGATCGCTGAATCTGAATACCTGGCAAAAACAGTCTCGGACCATGCGCCCCTGAGAGTTACATTGAATTGGGGGAGGGCACGTCAGGTAATTCCCATTTGGAGATTACAGGTGGAGGCATTACAAGATCAAGCATTCGCCGCATCATTGAGTAAATCTATAAACCAATATTGGGAAGCAAACGCTATGTCTGCAACAACCCGGGCGATAGAGTGGGATGCCCACAAGGTAGTAGCACGCGGAGTATGCATGTCCACTACGTGGGGAGTAAGACGCTCTTTACAAGCGGAAATTAGCAAGCTAGAGAAGGAGCTAAGGATTGTGGAAAAAGCGGTGGCACGGGGGGAGGCTGCCAGTACTGCCCTCAAAGAAATGCGCTCAAAATATAATGAAGTGGATGGCAGGCTCCGCTGCCACGACTACAATTATTACTTAGCTAGGCTGCAAACGGAAGGAGATAGATCAAGTAGAATGCTAGCGTGGCTACTCCGAGAGGATAGACAGCAAGCACCGATCGGTGCCATCCGGGTGGGCGCGCAGGAGATGGCTACTACGCAACTAGAAATAAATGAGACGTTTAGGAATTATTACGCAAATTTATACACTAAACGCACATCGTGCACAGCCACTCAATTCGAGGATTTTCTGGCGGATTCCTCCCTGCCCCAATTGCCACAAAATGACAGAGAAGGAATGGAAACCCCTATTACAATAGATGAAATAGAGCTAGCGCTTGCGCAGCTGCCTAGGAACAAAGCGCCTGGCACAGACGGCCTCCCGTCGGAGTACTACAAAGCCTATCTGCCCAGCCTAAAATCCCATTTGCTAGGAGTTTTCCAGGAGGCATGGATTGCAGAAAGCTTACCCAGGTCACAAAGGGAAGCTATGATAGTGGTACTTCCCAAAAAGGGCCGAGACCATACGGATGTTAAATCATACAGACCACTGTCATTACTGAATACAGATTGCAAAATATTAGGCAAAATAGTGGCTAACAGGCTAGCTCCCCTCATGCACTTATTAATTCATGCAGATCAAAATGGCTTCATTCCAAAGCGTAACACCTTCCTAAATATTCGCAGATTACTGAGCATAATGGGTGACACCCCCAAGAGCGCTCAGGAGGAAATGGTGCTCTCACTAGATATAGAAAAGGCTTTCGATACGCTGGAATGGGACTTCCTCATGGCCACGATGGTCCGCATGGGAATAGGTCCCAATTACATTCGGTGGGTCCGGACATTGTACTCCAACCCAAGTGCCAGGGTGAAATCAGGCGGGGTGATCTCTGATGGTTTCCAGATATTCAGGGGAACGCGACAGGGATGTCCTTTATCCCCACTACTGTTTGCCATAGCAATGGAGCCGCTAGCGGCAAAAGTACGCCTTATGGAGCAAGAGTGGGGAATTATCAGGAATGGGAGGCACCATGTGATTTCATTATATGCAGATGATGCTTTGATATATATCAGGAACGGTAGTGCAGCTATCCCACCAGTAATGTCATTATTGGCTGAATTCGGAGGATTGTCTGGCCTTGTGGTAAACTGGGAGAAGTCCTGTGTGTTCCCCCTGGCAGAAAGGGCTCCCAATAACCAAGACCCCCCGAAGGTAGGGCGCCTAAAGTGGTGCCCGACAACATTTAAATATCTTGGGATAAACATATATCATACCACAGAAGACTTAAGGGACGGGAACTTGGGTAAGGCGCTAACCTCCATAAAAGGCTCCCTACAATTCTGGAACAGGCTTCCGCTCTCACCACCCGGCAAGGTGGCAATTGCTAATATGTTGATCCTGCCTAGGCTCCTATATTATTTTGCGGCCTTGCCGATAAACATTCCCAAAAGCTTCTTTGGTAACTTAAACACAGCGCTAGTGCGGCTTATTTGGGGAGGTGGCAGAGCGCGAGTGGCGCTATCTGCGCTGCAATGTCCATTGGACGATGGTGGCTTGGGAACTCCGAATTTTGAGAGATATTACGCAGCCGCACAACTACAGTGAGTCCAACATTGGATCCACAGTCCGGAACATGCCGAATTTATGAGTCTAGAGCCCCAGTGGAACGGGACCCTTCTCCTAAAGTGGCTTACGTCAAAGCCCTCCAAACTGGTACTGGTTAACCCATTGCTTGCAACCGCGCATGCGTGCTGGATTAAATATGTGCAAAAAGGAGCGGATAAGCTTCCATACTCCCCACATATACCACTAAATTATCTATTGGCTGGGACGGTTGCGGGCAGGCAAGCTGGGAAGATTTGGAATGAAGCAGGAATACAGGTAGTAGGAGACTGTTTCGAAGACGGCAAATTAATGACGTTCGAGGCCCTCCAGGCCCTCACGGAGATAAACCCGGGTCAATTCCTGACATACCATGCCGTATGTCACGAAATCAGGAAAATTTGGGGAATGGGCGCTTCGGAACCAGAGATCTCCCCAGTAATTCATCAGCTTCTACAACACAGCGATCAAACAAAAATAATATCCAATCTATATAGAACCCTTAACAAAACCCCGGAGGCGCAGGCAGGGAAAGCATGGGGTAGATGGAACGCAGTACTCCCCAACCCGATCCCACTGGTAGACTGGCCTAAGGCCCTGTCTCACATTAGAGGCGTGTCAAGGAATCCAAGATTTAGATACACCCAATTCAATTACACGCACCAAACATATCTTTCTCCAGCCAGAATAAAGCGCATGTTTCCTGATTCAGCACCAACATGCCCCAGATGCAGGGCACCCTCAGCACCCTTCTACCACATGGTATGGGACTGTCCTAATATACAAACGGCCTGGGCGGAGGTGGTAGGGGAGGTATCCGGACTAACGGGACTCCTGCTGTTGGCAGATCCTGGGTCCTGCCTGCTGGGTTTGAGGAAGAGACCAAAGAAACAAAGACACCTGCATAAATTTACAGATCTGGCCTTCTTAATGTATAAAAGATTAATAGCAATGCACTGGAAGGCCCCTAAAGCTCCCAACCTGAAATCCTGGTACTCATTAATTATCCGCTGGGCTCGCACCGAATACCAGGTACTAAAAAGAATGGTGCGTGAGGGGCAGCAGCACACAGGATGCTCCACATGGGAAGATTTGGTAACAAAAATGGAGGCCAAAAACGATGAGAAGCCTCCCTGAACAGGGGCACACATAAACGGGACAAGCGAGGCACAAATTCCCCAGCATTCCCCAACTCGGAAACAGGCCCACAGGGCACCCAGGCACCACAGCGCACACATATAATTCCTTCCCATCACTCAGGAAACAGTTGCCCTTCAAATATTCGTCATCACAGGCCCAGCACCACGCGAGGAGCGGAGAAACAGGCTAGTTGTCTGCATATACCAATTGGGACGATGCCCTCCTCAAGCGCCCAGGGAACCCAAGCATGCAGTGTTAGGCCCACACTGGCCTCGAGCGTATGCCTATATAGAATAAACAATAAAGGATAAACCCATGCAGGGTGCAGCCAGAAAGGATACTGTGAAACTAGAAGCGTTCCGTGAAGTGCATATTGGGGGGGGGGGGGATTGTTATATGATTTAGGTATTAGTTATTGTATTGATTTATCCTGAGCTTACAAATTGGACAATTTGTATTACATGTTGAAATATAAAATCAATAAAAATATTAAAAAAAAAAAAAAAAAAAGTAGTAGTACCATTGTTATTATTGTTATTAATATTACCAGTAGTAGTATCATTATTGTTATGTATTATTATCGGCATTGGCATTATTATTATTATTATTATTAATAATTATTATTATTATTATTATTATTATTTTCATTATCATTACTAGCAGTAGTAGTATTGTTGTTGTTGGTATTGGGACTTGAACTGCAACTGAGATTGAAATGTGTCCTGCACAGAGTGCACCCGAAGCCTCATAGGAGTAATCAGAAGGGATCTCATGGGCATTGTGCCAGGCACTCTCATTAGTTTAATTGTCCTTGAGCTTTGGGTCCTGCTTTACTCTCATTACTCCCTGGATGTCTCTCCTGTGAAGCCCCATGAAGGAATGGGAAGGAGTGTCCCCTGGTAAAATCCTGTGTATTTAAAAACCCTGGTGTGTTAGGGTTGAGGGCAGAGTGGCAGCCCTCCCTGGCATGGGCACTGCATTCCTGTGCAGTGGGATGTCCTTGCAGAGGAGAGAAGTGTAGCCCTCCCTGGCATGGGCACAGCATTCATGTCTGCAGTGGAGTGTCCTTAAAGACGAGAGAAGGCCAGCCCCCCTGGTATGGGCACCGCTTGGGAGCCCGTGGCAGTCTGTGAGTGCAGCCCCCTTGGTATGGGCACCGCATTGGAGCCCGCAGCGGTCTGTGAGTGCAGCCCCCTTGGTATGGGCACTGCTTGGGAGCCCGCAGCGGTGTGTGAGTGCAGCCCCCCTGGTATGGGCACTGCTTGGGAGCCTGCAGCGGTCTGTGAGTGCAGCACCCCTGGTATGGGCACTGCTTGGGAGCCCGCAGCGGTGTGTGAGTGCAGCCCCCCTGGTATGGGCACCGCTTGGGAGCCCGTGGCGGTCTGTGAGTGCAGCCCCCCTGGTATGGGCACCGCATGGGAGCCCGCAGCGGTCTGTGAGTGCAGCCCCCCTGGTATGGGCACCGCTTGGGAGCCCGTGGCAGTCTGTGAGTGCAGCCCCCCTGGTATGGGCACCGCATGGGAGCCCGCAGCGGTCTGTGAGTGCAGCCCCCTTGGTATGGGCACTGCTTGGGAGCCCGCAGCGGTGTGTGAGTGCAGCCCCCCTGGTATGGGCACCGCTTGGGAGCCCGTGGCGGTCTGTGAGTGCAGCCCCCCTGGTATGGGCACCGCATGGGAGCCCGCAGCGGTGTGTGAGTGCAGCCCCCTTGGTATGGGCACTGCTTGGGAGCCCGCAGCGGTGTGTGAGTGCAGCCCCCCTGGTATGGGCACCGCATGGGAGCCCGCAGCGGTCTGTGAGTGCAGCCCCCCTGGTATGGGCACCGCTTGGGAGCCCGTGGCGGTCTGTGAGTGCAGCCCCCCTGGTATGGGCACCGCATGGGAGCCCGCAGCGGTCTGTGAGTGCAGCCCCCTTGGTATGGGCACTGCTTGGGAGCCCGCAGCGGTGTGTGAGTGCAGCCCCCCTGGTATGGGCACTGCTTGGGAGCCCGCAGCGGTGTGTGAGTGCAGCACCCCTGGTATGGGCACTGCTTGGGAGCCTGCAGCGGTCTGTGAGTGCAGCACCCCTGGTATGGGCACCGCTTGGGAGCCCGTGGCGGTCTGTGAGTGCAGCCCCCCTGGTATGGGCACTGCTTGGGAGCCCGCAGCGGTCTGTGAGTGCAGCCCCCCTGGTATGGGCACCGCATGGGAGCCCGCAGCGGTCTGTGAGTGCAGCCCCCTTGGTATGGGCACTGCTTGGGAGCCCGCAGCGGTGTGTGAGTGCAGCCCCCCTGGTATGGGCACTGCTTGGGAGCCTGCAGCGGTCTGTGAGTGCAGCCCCCCTGGTATGGGCACCGCATGGGAGCCCGCAGCGGTGTGTGAGTGCAGCCCCCCTGGTATGGGCACCGCTTGGGAACCCGTGGCGGTCTGTGAGTGCAGCCCCCCTGGTATGGGCACTGCTTGTTAGCCCGCAGCGGTGTGTGAGTGCAGCCCCCCTGGTATGGGCACTGCTTGGGAGCCTGCAGCGGTCTGTGAGTGCAGCCCCCCTGGTATGGGCACCGCATGGGAGCCCGCAGCGGTCTGTGAGTGCAGCCCCCTTGGTATGGGCACTGCTTGGGAGCCTGCAGCGGTCTGTGAGTGCAGCACCCCTGGTATGGGCACTGCTTGGGAGCCTGCAGCGGTCTGTGAGTGCAGCACCCCTGGTATGGGCACTGCTTGGGAGCCTGCAGCGGTCTGTGAGTGCAGCACCCCTGGTATGGGCACTGCTTGGGAGCCTGCAGCGGTCTGTGAGTGCAGCACCCCTGGTATGGGCACTGCTTGGGAGCCTGCAGCGGTCTGTGAGTGCAGCACCCCTGGTATGGGCACCGCATGGGAGCCCGCAGCGGTCTGTGAGTGCAGCCCCCTTGGTATGGGCACTGCTTGTTAGCCCGCAGCGGTGTGTGAGTGCAGCCCCCCTGGTATGGGCACTGCTTGGGAGCCTGCAGCGGTCTGTGAGTGCAGAACCCCTGGTATGGGCACTGCTTGGGAGCCCGCAGCGGTGTGTGAGTGCAGCCCCCTTGGTATGGGCACTGCTTGTTAGCCCGCAGCGGTGTGTGAGTGCAGCCCCCCTGGTATGGGCACTGCTTGGGAGCCTGCAGCGGTCTGTGAGTGCAGCACCCCTGGTATGGGCACTGCTTGGGAGCCTGCAGCGGTCTGTGAGTGCAGCCCCCTTGGTATGGGCACTGCTTGGGAGCCTGCAGCGGTCTGTGAGTGCAGCCCCCCTGGTATGGGCACCGCTTGGGAGCCCGCAGCGGTCTGTGAGTGCAGCCCCCTTGGTATGGGCACCGCATGGGAGCCCGCAGCGGTCTGTGAGTGCAGCCCCCTTGGTATGGGCACTGCTTGGGAGCCTGCAGCGGTCTGTGAGTGCAGCCCCCTTGGTATGGGCACTGCTTGGGAGCCTGCAGCGGTCTGTGAGTGCAGCCCCCCTGGTATGGGCACCGCTTGGGAGCCCGTGGCGGTCTGTGAGTGCAGCCCCCCTGGTATGGGCACTGCTTGGGAGCCTGCAGCGGTCTGTGAGTGCAGCACCCCTGGTATGGGCACCGCATGGGAGCCCGCAGCGGTGTGTGAGTGCAGCCCCCCTGGTATGGGCACCGCATGGGAGCCCGCAGCGGTCTGTGAGTGCAGCCCCCTTGGTATGGGCACTGCTTGGGAGCCTGCAGCGGTCTGTGAGTGCAGCACCCCTGGTATGGGCACTGCTTGGGAGCCTGCAGCGGTCTGTGAGTGCAGCACCCCTGGTATGGGCACTGCTTGGGAGCCTGCAGTGGTCTGTGAGTGTAGCCCCCCGGGTATGGGCACTGCTTTGGAGCCTGCAGCGGTCTGTGAGTGCAGCACCCCTGGTATGGGCACTGCTTGGGAGCCTGCAGTGGTCTTTGAGTGCAGCCCCCTTGGTATGGGCACTGCTTGTTAGCCCGCAGCGGTCTGTGAGTGCAGCACCCCTGGTATGGGCACTGCTTGGGAGCCTGCAGCGGTCTGTGAGTGCAGCACCCCTGGTATGGGCACTGCTTGGGAGCCCGCAGCGGTGTGTGAGTGCAGCCCCCCTGGTATGGGCACTGCTTGGGAGCCCGCAGCGGTGTGTGAGTGCAGCCCCCCTGGTATGGGCACTGCTTGGGAGCCCGTGGCAGTCTGTGAGTGCAGCCCCCCTGGTATGGGCACTGCTTGGGAGCCTGCAGTGGTCTTTGAGTGCAGCCCCCCTGGTATGGGCACTGCTTGGGAGCCTGCAGTGGTCTTTGAGTGCAGCCCCCTTGGTATGGGCACTGCTTGTTAGCCCGCAGCGGTGTGTGAGTGCAGCCCCCCTGGTATGGGCACTGCTTGGGAGCCTGCAGCGGTCTGTGAGTGCAGCACCCCTGGTATGGGCACTGCTTGGGAGCCTGCAGCGGTCTGTGAGTGCAGCACCCCTGGTATGGGCACTGCTTGGGAGCCCGCAGCGGTGTGTGAGTGCAGCCCCCCTGGTATGGGCACTGCTTGGGAGCCCGCAGCGGTGTGTGAGTGCATCCCCCCTGGTATGGGCACTGCTTGGGAGCCCGTGGCAGTCTGTGAGTGCAGCCCCCCTGGTATGGGCACTGCTTGGGAGCCTGCAGCGGTCTGTGAGTGCAGCACCCCTGGTATGGGCACTGCTTGGGAGCCTGCAGTGGTCTTTGAGTGCAGCCCCCCTGGTATGGGCACCGCATGGGAGCCCGCAGCGGTCTGTGAGTGCAGCACCCCTGGTATGGGCACTGCTTGGGAGCCTGCAGCGGTCTGTGAGTGCAGCACCCCTGGTATGGGCACCGCATGGGAGCCCGCAGCGGTCTGTGAGTGCAGCCCCCCTGGTATGGGCACTGCTTGGGAGCCTGCAGCGGTCTGTGAGTGCAGCCCCCTTGGTATGGGCACTGCTTGGGAGCCTGCAGCGGTCTGTGAGTGCAGCCCCCCTGGTATGGGCACTGCTTGGGAGCCTGCAGCGGTGTGTGAGTGCAGCCCCCCTGGTATGGGCACTGCTTGGGAGCCCGCAGTGATGTGTGAGTGCAGCCCCCCTGGTACGGGCACTGCTTGGGAGCCCGCAGCGGTGTGTGAGTGCAGCACCCCTGGTATGGGCACTGCTTGGGAGCCCGCAGCGGTCTGTGAGTGCAGCCCCCTTGGTATGGGCACTGCTTGGGAGCCTGCAGCGGTCTGTGAGTGCAGCACCCCTGGTATGGGCACTGCTTGGGAGCCTGCAGCGGTCTGTGAGTGCAGCACCCCTGGTATGGGCACTGCTTGGGAGCCCGCAGCGGTCTGTGAGTGCAGCACCCCTGGTATGGGCACTGCTTGGGAGCCCGCAGTGGTCTTTGAGTGCAGCCCCCCTGGTATGGGCACTGCTTGGGAGCCTGCAGTGGTCTTTGAGTGCAGCCCCCTTGGTATGGGCACTGCTTGTTAGCCCGCAGCGGTGTGTGAGTGCAGCCCCCCTGGTATGGGCACTGCTTGGGAGCCTGCAGCGGTCTGTGAGTGCAGCCCCCCTGGTATGGGCACTGCTTGGGAGCCCGCAGCGGTGTGTGAGTGCAGCCCCCCTGGTATGGGCACTGCTTGGGAGCCCGTGGCAGTCTGTGAGTGCAGCCCCCCTGGTATGGGCACTGCTTGGGAGCCTGCAGCGGTCTGTGAGTGCAGCACCCCTGGTATGGGCACTGCTTGGGAGCCTGCAGTGGTCTTTGAGTGCAGCCCCCCTGGTATGGGCACCGCATGGGAGCCCGCAGCGGTCTGTGAGTGCAGCACCCCTGGTATGGGCACTGCTTGGGAGCCTGCAGCGGTCTGTGAGTGCAGCACCCCTGGTATGGGCACCGCATGGGAGCCCGCAGCGGTCTGTGAGTGCAGCCCCCCTGGTATGGGCACTGCTTGGGAGCCTGCAGCGGTCTGTGAGTGCAGCCCCCTTGGTATGGGCACTGCTTGGGAGCCTGCAGCGGTCTGTGAGTGCAGCCCCCCTGGTATGGGCACTGCTTGGGAGCCTGCAGCGGTGTGTGAGTGCAGCCCCCCTGGTATGGGCACTGCTTGGGAGCCCGCAGCGGTGTGTGAGTGCAGCCCCCCTGGTACGGGCACTGCTTGGGAGCCCGCAGCGGTGTGTGAGTGCAGCACCCCTGGTACGGGCACTGCTTGGGAGCCCGCAGCGGTCTGTGAGTGCAGCCCCCTTGGTATGGGCACTGCTTGGGAGCCTGCAGCGGTCTGTGAGTGCAGCACCCCTGGTATGGGCACTGCTTGGGAGCCTGCAGCGGTCTGTGAGTGCAGCACCCCTGGTATGGGCACTGCTTGGGAGCCCGCAGCGGTCTGTGAGTGCAGCACCCCTGGTATGGGCACTGCTTGGGAGCCTGCAGTGGTCTTTGAGTGCAGCCCCCCTGGTATGGGCACTGCTTGGGAGCCTGCAGTGGTCTTTGAGTGCAGCCCCCTTGGTATGGGCACTGCTTGTTAGCCCGCAGCGGT
This sequence comes from Pleurodeles waltl, assembly GCF_031143425.1. Lineage (NCBI taxonomy): Eukaryota > Metazoa > Chordata > Amphibia > Caudata > Salamandridae > Pleurodeles > Pleurodeles waltl. The sequence goes on along the minus strand of NC_090444.1, from coordinate 18,907,338 downwards.
GTGTGAGTGCAGCCCCCCTGGTATGGGCACTGCTTGGGAGCCTGCAGCGGTCTGTGAGTGCAGCCCCCCTGGTATGGGCACTGCTTGGGAGCCTGCAGCGGTCTGTGAGTGCAGCACCCCTGGTATGGGCACTGCTTGGGAGCCTGCAGTGGTCTTTGAGTGCAGCCCCCCTGGTATGGGCACTGCTTGGGAGCCCGCAGCGGTCTGTGACTGCTGAGAGGAGAAAAGTACTGGCACTACTTTAGTTGTTGCTGTGGTGTGGCTGACAAGAGCAGGGGGACAGCCCTTCATTGCATGTCATCTGCTTTTCTGGATGCAGTGGTGTTTTGGGGTAACTTCAGTTGGCACCATGATTGCCAAGGTGTCTGTCATTATGGAGCCTGAAGAGATGCCATGAAGCACTTTACAAGAAAGGAGTTGTTGTAACAGATGTACCACCTGGAAGGTAAGGATGAAACAAGTACAGATACTAATCTGTGAATCTTTGTCACCAAAAGAAGTGCAAATACAGATAAATTGATAGATTTTTGTAAATCCATACCAAGGGAAATTAAAAGCAAATTAGTGAAAATAGTCCTGCTCGCCTTGGTGTGTTGATAATTCATAGATTTTGTTTAATTATTTTGAATTTACAACAATGCTGAAATATTGACCCCCTTTATGAATTTTCCCTATCATAGCCGCTGCTGCAGGAGCATATCTTAAAGTATGTGGCATTATACTGAAATTATGCACTATAATCAATACCAATCTGCCTTTTTCCTCAAGTCCAGATGTTGTTTTACAAAACTACTTTGTTTAACTTTACACTCAGACTTTCACTACACTTCCTTCTGATAAAAGTGAATGTGCACATGAGTTTTTTTTCTTATTTTCCATTTGGACTACTGTAACTGAATCTATCTAAGCCTTCCTTGGAGCCTGTGTGATACACAGCTCTCATATATTTTTTACCTGTTTAGGAGTGAGAACTTCTTACCAGTGGGTAACTCTCTGGGGGCCACTGTGGAAAAGTTATTTGGAAGTACTAGTAAGGTCTCCCAAAATTTCCTTTCAAACTAATTTATGGTCCATAAAGAACATTTCCTACTTCTGATTGAAAAAAGGTGTTAACGTGTTAAGAGATTCAGTTTCAAAGTTCCCATATTAATGAAACTTTAATATTTATTAATGCCCTTATTGTGTATTTCCAGTTATCAGATAACCTTTAAGATAAAGGGGGTTATCACAACTTTGGAGGAGGTGTTAATCCGTCCCAAAAGTGACGGATATACCACCAGCCGTATTACGAGTCCATTATATCCTCCTGTTTGCAGCAGTGGGTGCTCCGCCTGTCAAAGACCCTCAGGGTCTGCACCTCCTTGGCAATGGCACACCAAATACCCTTTTTCTGATGGGCGCTGACCTGCAGAAAAAGATACAGCAGAAAAGGTATTATTCATACCGTCCGGACTGTCATACTCATGGCCCAACATATCCCTCCTATCCCCATACGCACATACATTGACCACCATACATGCAGCACTCTGCCCAGGACCCCTCAGCACCCCCTACACAAGGCTTACACACACAGCACTCCATACATTCATGCCCCACGCATCATGCTCACAGTGTACTCACCTGTTGGTCTGGAGGACCATAAAGTAAACAGTACTGGGGTAGGACCCCATCCACCAGTCTCTCCAACTCCTCCAAAGTGAAGGCAGGGGCCCTTTCCGCAGACACTCGAGCCATGGTCGCTTCCAGACACAGGTCACAGCAGCACTTGCAGTGTAGGTCCTCTCCTGTTGAAGGTCAGGTAGCAAGTGCCATTGTGCATGATGCCTTTATCTTGAGGAATAGCAGCATCCCATTTGTGATGTCTCAACTCCAGAGGCACAGGGTGTGGCTAATAGGTGAGCCCATGGTCCCCACCCAGTTGATGTAGGTATATGGGTATGGGGTTGGCTCTAAGGGTGAGTGTGTGGCTAACAGGTATCCCTCAATATTTACAGGTGACTCTGGTTACCCCAACCTCTCATGGCTACTGACTCCAGTGAGGAATGCCAGGACAAGGGCAGAGGAACGTTACAATGAGGCTCATGGGCAAACAAGGAGGATCATTAAGTGCACCTTTGGCCTCCTGAAGGCCAGACTGTGGTGTCTCCATCTGAATGGTGGAACCCTGTACTACTCACCCAAGAAGGTGTGCCAGATCATTGTTGCATGTTGCACAACCTAGCCTTGAGATGGCAGGTGCCTTTTCTGCAGGAGGATGAGCCTGGGGATGGTCATGTGGCAGCGGTGGAGCCTGTGGACAGTGACAAAGAGGAGGCAGAGGAAGAAGATGTGGACAACAGAACCACACTAATTCAACGGTACGTCCAGTGACACACAGGTAAGACACTGTAACTTCCCCTTCCATTGCAGTTTTGTGTTGGACATTGAACATGTCAGCCTGAATTTTCTATTTCTATGGCCACTTACTGTACCCTTTGGCATATCTATTTTCAGATATCTGTGCCCCACTCTGCTCCTGGTGTGTTTACTGCTGCCCACTACAGGTCATACCTATGTAAATATAACTGTTCATTTGAATTGCAATGTTTACAGCTTGTTAAACTAATACATATTTCAAACAATTGACAGACTCCATACTTGTATTAGTTCCAAGGGTATTTATTTCTGTGATAATAGGTGTAGGGGGTATTGCAATGGGCTGGGTTGATGGTGGAGGAATGTCCAGGATAGAGTCCAGTCTATTAGTATCACAGATGCATTGTCCAAGGGGGCATAGGGAGTGGGGCAATGGCAGTTCAGGGTGGACAGGGTGACAGAGTGGGACACAAGGGTGACATTCAGGGGAGTCTTATTTCCTGGTGGGGGTCTTGGCAATGTTCTCTGGCTTCTGCCTGGATCGCAGGGTACCTTTTGCGTGGTGGTTCTCCTTCTGCAGGGGGGGGGGGGTGCTGGTGGCCTGTTCTTCCTGTGGCGGAGTGTGGTCGGTTGGCACAATGAGGACCAGTAGGCAGGATTTTATTGCAGTTGTTGGTTTGTTTTGTACAGGTTATGTTTTTCCAGAGGTTGGGAACTATTTCATCTACTTCTCTCCTCTTCTTAGGTTCTTTTTTTCCTTCTCTTTCTTTCGCTTGCCTCCTCTTTCTATATGTTTGTCTGTCCTTTTCTTCCTTTTTCCTGTGACCTGTTCTGGGTCTCTTTTCTTTTCTTCCCCCTTCTGTACGTTTTCTACTTGTTGCGGGTATTTTTGGGCTGTCCTTTCTCTTTCTTTCGCTTGCCTCCTCTTTCCGTATGTCTGTCTGTTCTTTTCTTCTCTTTCCTGTGACCCGTTCAGTGTATCTCTTCTCTCTGCTCTACTGATCCCTTTTTAGGCTCCTCCTGGACCTAAAGTGATGTAAGAGTCCCTTCTATACTCTATGCTCTTATATTCTTATATCTCTAGTGCCTTCTCCTTTGTATGTCTATCCCTCCTCTCTCTCTCTGGTAGCCCGCGTGAGAAAATAAATATGCAAGAAACAATCAAAGTGTATAACCGAAACCACTAAATAAAAATACAAAAAAAACCTATCCAATTATGTTCTTAATCGAAGCCTGTATTCCCTTTGAGTCCCTTCTCCTCACTCCCTCCTTTTCTCCCCCGTCTTATTCACGCACCTGAGGGGGCAAAGCTTTTTTCCGTAAGTTGTGGCTTGGCGCCTCCCGTGCCTCAGATTCCTCAGGCAGGGCTCCCAAAGTTCAGCTGGTCTCCGTGCTGTCGTTGGTGCCTGATACGTCGTCAGGCCGTCCTCTTGTCTCCTCCTTCCTGCTGGCTACTCCGACGCCGCCAGTTTTCGTCGGGACGTCTTTTAGACACGCCCGAAAGGCACGCATTTCGTGTCCCTGCCCTCCGTTCCCCGGAAGCGGCAAGGGATTGGACGCCATCATCACTGCTTCCGGGATGGGAGTGGCAGCGATAGTCTCAGTCTGGCATGACAGGTCCGCTTGATGCACTCGCGGCCCGTCACATACATTCCCCCTAGCATGTGGCTGATAGAGCCACTCCGAAGCAGGATAACGGGACAGGAAATCAGCGTTGAGCATGCGAGAACCCGGGGCATGGATGACCTGGAAGGAGAAAGGTTGAAGTGATAGGAACCATCTGAGGACTCGCGCATTTGTGTCCTTATGCTGAGCGAGCCAAGTCAGAAGGGCATGATCCGTGATCAGGTTAAATGGTCGTCCCGCCAGATAGTAACTCAGGGAGTCTGTTGCCCATTTAATAGCCAGCCACTCCTTTTCCAGAGTGTGATAATGACGTTCCATAGGCAATAGTTTTTGGCTGATGTATACAGTGTGGTGCAAGGAGCCTGTCTCATCTGCCTGTGACATTACATCACCTAGTCCCACATCGGAGGCATCGGTCTGAACCAAAAAAGGTTTGGTAAAGTCCGGACAACATAGGACAGGTTCAGACGTAAGGAGATCCCTGAAAGTTTCAAAGCTTTGCTTCTCCCTCGGAGAAAAGTCGACCAGGCGATTGGGTTTGGATTTTTGTAAAAGATCTGTGAGAGGTCCTGCAAGGGTGGAGAACTGAGGTATAAATCTGCTGTAGTATCCGAGCATTCTTAAGAAGGCTCGGACGTCTTTCTTGGTACCCGGGAGAGGTAACTGTGTAATGGCTTGGACTTTCTCTACTTGGGGTCGTACTCTACCGTTCCCTATGACATAACCTAGGTACTGAATGACTGTATGCCCTAATTTACATTTCTCAGGATTGGCGGTTAGTTTGGCCTTACGTAGGGCTTGTATTATGTGGTTTAGATGCGTGAGGTGTTCTTCCCAGGTAGCACTATATACTACAATATCATCAAGATATGCAGCCGCATGGGTCTTAAAGGGTTGGAGAATCATATCAATGAGACGTTGGAAAGTGGCTGGGGCCCCATGAAGGCCCTACGGAAGAACTGTGATCTGATAAAGGCCGGAGGATGTAGCAAATGCAGTTTTTTCTCTGTCCTCAGCTTTCAGGGGAATCTGCCAATAACCTTTGGTTAAATCCAAGGTGGACATATACTTGGCCTGCCCCAACCACTCTAACAATTCATCAATGTGGGGCATAGGATAGGAATCAAAATGTGAAAGGGCATTGACTTGTCTAAAGTCAATACAGAATCTGATACTACCATCAGGTTTCAGAACCAGGACCACTGGGGAACACCAGGGACTGGAAGAGGGCTCAATTATGCCGGCATTTAACATGTTTTCTACTTCCTGTTCCACTAACTGTCGCTTAGCCTCCAGTATCCTATAGGGTCGTTGGTGTGATATTTTATTTCCTATGGTGCGGATGTGGTGCCGTATCAATGGGGTGCAACCGGGTATTTTAGAGAACACGTCTAGGCCCGAAAGGACTAGACTTTGTAGTTGTCGTGTTTGTTCGGAATTAAGGTCACTGTGCATCAGGGGTAGTGTACTTCCCTCTTTCCGAGGCTTTTGGTCGGGATATAGGGATATGTCTTGGTCTGTGTCTGTGGTAACGTAATACGAGGGATTGACTTCTGCTTTCTTGTTCCATTTTTTTAAGAGGTTAATGTGATAAATCTGTTCTCTGCCTGATCCTTGTGGTATGTTTATCTTATAGGTCGTGGAATTAATTTGTTCTTCTACAGTATATGGGCCTTGCCAACGCGCAAGGAGTTTATTTTCACTGGTGGGCAATAACATGAGTACCTTATCTCCTACAGCTAGAGTTCGGGGTGTCCTATGGATGTCATAGTGGGCTTTCTGTTTCGCCTGTGCCTCTCTTAGGGTTTGGTGAGCCTCTTCCCATAAGTTGTGTAAGTTGTCCCTGAGGTCTTTGGTATATGTGAGGACATCCCTTACCCCTTCTTCTGATTCCTCCCACTGTTCAGCTAGCATCTCTAGAAGGGTACGGGGTTGCTGGCCAAAGAGCAACTCAAAAGGACTGTGTCCCCTGGAGGATTGTGTATGAGTATGCAAGGCGTACAGGCCTATGGGTAGTTTTTGTTCCCAATCTCTTCCTGTTGGCTAAGTGATTGTCACTAGTGTGCATGCTGTGGTAATGGATGTCCATGCAGGTCTGTGATGGGGGTCCATGCAATAGTGTAGCATGCAGGGCTTGGTACTGGGATGGGTGGCTTGTGATGGTGGGGTGTATGTGAGGTGGTGGAGTGATGGGGGTGAGGGCAGGGGTAGGAGTTTGTGATGGCATGCAGGTGGGGGGGATAAAGTAGTAAAACTTTAACTTACCAGAGTCCAGTCCTCCTACTACTCCTGCCAGGCCCTCAGAATGCATGATCGCCAAGACTTTCTCCTCCCATGTTGTTAGTTGTGGGGGAGGAGGTAGGGGTCCACCGCCAGTCCTCTGTACAGCTATCTGGTGTCTTGCTACCACGAAATGCACCTTCCCCCATAGGTTGTTCCACCTCTTCCTGATGTCATCCCTTGTTCTGGGGTGCTGTCCCATGGTGCTGACCCTGTCCACGACTCTCTGCCATAGCTCCATCTTCCAAGCAATGGAAATCTGCTGCACCTGTGATCCGAATAGCTGTGGCTCTACCCAAATGATTTCCTTCACCATGATCCTTAGCTCCTCCTCTGAGAACCTGGGGTGTCTTTGTGATGCCATGGGTGTAGTGTGAGTGGCTTGTGTGAGGGTGTGTGGGGTGATTTGTTGGGGTGTGTGCTGTGAGGTGCCTGGATGGTGTATGGGTGATGGTGTTTTCTGGCTCTGATTCAGTGGGTGCTCCTGGTTTGTCGCTCTCTCAGTTGTCAATTTCTTTTGTCGTAAAGGGTTGTGGGTAGTGTTTATGTGTGTTTTATAGTGTTGTGGGTGTGTGGCTGCAGTGATTCGTGGGTCATGATGCTGTGGGCCTATTTCTGTTGGCGTTACAGTATGGGTTTTGGTACTGCTATTTCATCACTGACCTTTGGGCTGGCGGACTTGTGTGTGTGTCTGTATAGTGGTGGATTTCTATGTGTGGGTCATAATACGTATAGCAGTATACCGCCGCAGTCGCGGTATGTTAGCGGCAGTCAGCATGGCGGTAAGCAGCACTTACTGCCAAAATCATAATGAGGGCCTATGTATTATAAGGAGTTAATGACCCCTGTCATACTGTAGGGAGCTGTCCTGGCTTATAGTGAGTACCTAATGGTACTTACACCTTGTGCCGGGTCCAGTTATCCCTTATTAGTAGATTAGCAGTGTTCTAGCAGCTTAGGCTGATAGAGGTAGCTATAGCAGAGCAGCTTAGGCTGAACTAGGAGACATGCAAAGCTCCTACCATACCACTTACATCATATAGGTATTATATCATATGAAACACAATACTCAGAGTTACTAAAAATAAAGGTACTTTATTTTAGTGACAATGTGCCAAAAATATCTCAGAGGATATACTTCCTTAGGAGGTAAGTAACATACACAAAATATACACACAAACTAAAATCAGGTAAGTAAACAGTTAGAAAAAGTAGTGCAAACACTGTAGAATACAATAGAATGCAATAGGCCTAGGGGCAACACAAACCATATACTAAGAAAGTGGAATGCGAACCACTTAGGTACCCCAGGCCTAGTGTAGTGTGTAGAGGGTCGCTGGGAGTGTAAGAAAGCACTAAGGGTGTCCTAGATACCCCACCCCATGACCCTGAAAAGTAGGAGTAAAGTTACCCTACTTCCCCAGAAACACACTGAAGTCGTGTTAGGAGATTCTGCAAAGACCACAACTAACTGCAAAGCACTGAAGACGGATTCCAGGATCTGAGGACCTGTAAGGGAAGGGGACCAAGTCCAAGAGTCACAAAAGTGTCCAGGGGGGCAGGACCCCACTAAACCTCAGATGAAGGTGCAAAATGGCTGCCTCCGGGTGGAAGAATCTGAAGATTCTGCAACAACGGAAGATGCCAGGAACTTCTCCTTTGCACAGAAGATGTCCCACGGTGTGCTGGAGGATGCACAGTTGTTTCCACTCAGAAAGACTGCATACAAGCCTTGCTATCTGCAAAGGTCACAGTTAAAGAAAATGGGTGCTGCCTGGGCCCAGGAAGGACCAGGAGGTCGCCCCTTGGAGGAGGAGACAGAGGGGGCACTCAGCAATACAGAGAGCCCATACAGAAGCAGGCAGCGCCTGCAGAAGTACTTGAACATGGGTTCAAGGAAACTGGGCAATGCAGTCATCTCAACAATACAAAAGAGGGTCCCACAAAGCCGGAGGTCAACTCAGAGAATTGAGCAACGCAGGACAGATTGCTGGGGACCTGGGTTGTGCTGTGCATGATGGATTCCTTGCAAAAGTGCACAGAAGCACTAACAGCTGCAGTTCACGCAGTACACAGGATTACTGTCTGGCGTGGGGAGGCAAGGACTTACCTCCACCAAATTTAGACAGATGGACTACTTGGACTGTCGGGGTCACTTGGATCCAGCTCCTGTGTTCCAGGGACCATGCTCGTCCCATTGAGAGAGGACCCAGAGTTCAGGTGAAGCAGAAGTTTGGTGCCTGCGTTAGCAGGGGGAAGATTCCATTGACCCACAGGAGATTTCTTTTTGGCTTCCAGTGCAGGGTGAAGGCAGACAGCCCCCAGAGCATGCACCACCAGGAAATAGTCAAAAAAGCCGGCAGGATTATGTGCTACAGTGTCGCTGGTAGTCTTCTTGGTACTTTGTTGCAGTTTTGCAGGCGTCCTGGAGCAGTCATCGGTCCATCCTTGGCAGAAGTCAAAGAGGGAGATGCAGAGGAACTCTGGTGAGCTCTTGCATTCGGTATCTGAAGAGAAGCCCACAGGAGAGACCCTAAATAGCCCTCAGAGGAGGATTGGCCACCTAGTCAGGTGAGCACCTATCAGGAGGGGTCTGTGACATCACCCGCTGGCACTGGCCACTCATAGGCCTCCATTGTGCCCTCACAACTCTGCATTTAAGATGGCAGAGGTCTGGGACACACTGGAGGAGCTCTGGGCACCACCCCTGGGGTGGTGATGGACAGGGGAGTGGTCACTCCCCTTTCCTTTGTCCGGTTTCGTGCCAGAGCACGGGCTGGGGGATCCCTGAACCGGTGTAGACTAGCTTATGCAAGGAGGGCACCATCTGTGCCCTTCAAAGCATTTCCAGAGGCTGGGGAGGCTACTCCTCCCCAGCCCTTAACACCTATTTCCAAAGGGAGAGGGTGTAACACCCTCTCTCAGAGGAAATCCTTTGTTCTGCCTTCCTGGGACTGGGCTGCTGCCTGTTGTAGGAAAGTACCATCTTGCCTGGCATGTTACCCCCATTTTTCACTGTATATATGTTGTTTTAGTTGTATGTGTCACTGGGACCCTGGTAACCCAGGGCCCCAGTGCTCATAAGTGTGCCTGAATGTGTTACCTGTGTAGTGACTAACTGTCTCACTGAGGCTCTGCTAACCAGAACCTCAGTGGTTATGCTCTCTCATTTCTTTCCAAATTGTCACTGACAGGCTAGTGACCATTTTTACCAATTTACATTGGCTTACTGGTACACCCTTATAATTCCCTAGTATATGGTACTGAGGTACCCAGGGTATTGGGGTTCCAGGAGATCCCTATGGGCTGCAGCATTTCTTTTGCCACCCATAGGGAGCTCTGACAATTCTTACACAGGCCTGCCACTGCAGCCTGAGTGAAATAACGTCCACGTTATTTCACAGCCATTTTACACTGCACTTAAGTAACTTATAAGTCACCTATATGTCTAACCTTTACCTGGTAAAGGTTAGGTGCAAAGTTACTTAGTGTGAGGGCACCCTGGCACTAGCCAAGGTGCCCCCACATTGTTCAGAGCCAATTCCCTGAACTTTGTGAGTGCGGGGACACCATTACACGTGTGCACTACATATAGGTCACTACCTATATGTAGCTTCATAATGGTAACTCCGAATATGGCCATGTAACATGTCTATGATCATGGAATTGCCCCCTCTATGCCATCCTGGCATAGTTGGCACAATCCCATGATCCCAGTGGTCTGTAGCACAGACCCTGGTACTGCCAAACTGCCCTTCCTGGGGTTTCACTGCAGCTGCTGCTGCTGCCAACCCCTCAGACAGGCAGCTGCCCTCCTGGGGTCCAGCCAGGCCTGGCCCAGGATGGCAGAACAAAGAACTTCCTCTGAGAGAGGGTGTGACACCCTCTCCCTTTGGAAAATGGTGTGAAGGCAGGGGAGGAGTAGCCTCCCCCAGCCTCTGGAAATGCTTTGTTGGGCACAGAGGTGCCCAATTCTGCATAAGCCAGTCTACACCGGTTCAGGGGACCCCTTAGCCCTGCTCTGGCGCGAAACTGGACAAAGGAAAGGGGAGTGACCACTCCCCTGACCTGCACCTCCCCTGGGAGGTGCCCAGAGCTCCTCCAGTGTGCTCCAGACCTCTGCCATCTTGGAAACAGAGGTGCTGCTGGCACACTGGACTGCTCTGAGTGGCCAGTGCCACCAGGTGACGTCAGAGACTCCTTGTGATAGGCTCCTTCAGGTGTTGCTAGCCTATCCTCTCTCCTAGGTAGCCAAACCCTCTTTTCTGGCTATTTAGGGTCTCTGTCTCTGGGGAAACTTTAGATAACGAATGCATGAGCTCAGCCGAGTTCCTCTGCATCTCTCTCTTCACCTTCTGATAAGGAATCGACTGCTGACCGCGCTGGAAGCCTGCAAACCTGCAACATAGTAGCAAAGACGACTACTGCAACTCTGTAACGCTGATCCTGCCGCCTTCTCGACTGTTTTCCTGCTTGTGCATGCTGTGGGGGTAGTCTGCCTCCTCTCTGCACCAGAAGCTCCGAAGAAATCTCCCGTGGGTCGACGGAATCTTCCCCCTGCAACCGCAGGCACCAAAAAGCTGCATTACCGGTCCCTTGGGTCTCCTCTCAGCACGACGAGCGAGGTCCCTCGAATCCAGCGACTCTGTCCAAGTGACCCCCACAGTCCAGTGACTCTTCAGTCCAAGTTTGGTGAAGGTAAATCCTTGCCTCACCTCGCTGGGCTGCATTGCTGGGAACCGCGACTTTGCAGCTACTCCGGCCCCTGTGCACTTCCAGCGGAAATCCTTTGTGCACAGCCAAGCCTGGGTCCACGGCACTCTAATCTGCATTGCACGACTTTCTAAGTTGGTCTCCGCGACGTGGGACTCCTTTGTGCAAGTTCGGTGAGCACTGTTTCACGCATCCTTGTAGTGCCTGTTTCTGGCACTTCTTCGGGTGCTACCTGCTTCAGTGAGGGCTCTTTGTCTTGCTCGACGTCCCCTCTCTCTCCAGGTCCAATTTGCGACCTCCTGGTCCCTCCTGGGCCCCAGCAGCGTCCAAAAACTCCAAACGCACGATTTGCAACTAGCAAGGCTTGTTGGCGTCCTTTCAGCGGGAAAACACTTTTGCACGACTCTCCGAGGCGAGTGGGATCCGTCCACCAAAGGGGAAGTCTCTAGCCCTTTTCGTTCCTGCAGAAACCTCAGCTTCTTCTGTCCAGTAGAAGCTTCTTTGCACCCGCAGCTGGCATTTCCTGGGCATCTGCCCATCTCCGACTTGCTTGTGACTTTTGGACTTGGTCCCCTTGTTCCACAGGTACCCTAGATTGGAAATCCACAGTTGTTGCATTGCTGGTTTGTGTCTTTCCTGCATTATTCCTCTAACACGACTTCTTTGTCCTTAGGGGAACTTTAGTGCACTTTGCACTCACTTTTCAGGGTCTTTGGGAGGGTTATTTTTCTAACTCTCACTATTTTCTAATAGTCCCAGCGACCCTCTACAAGGTCACATAGGTTTGGAGTCCATTCGTGGTTCGCATTCCACTTTTGGAGTATATGGTTTGTGTTGCCCCTATCCCTATGTTTCCCCATTGCATCCTATTGTAACTATACATTGTTTGCACTGTTTTCTAAGACTATACTGCATATTTTTGCTATTGTGTATATATATCTTGTGTATATTTCCTATCCTCTCACTGAGGGTACACTCTAAGATACTTTGGCATATTGTCATAAAAATAAAGTACCTTTATTTTTAGTATAACTGTGTATTGTGTTTTCTTATGATATTGTGCATATGACACTAAGTGGTACTGTAGTAGCTTCACACGTCTCCTAGTTCAGCCTAAGCTGCTCTGCTAAGCTACCATTATCTATCAGCCTAAGCTGCTAGACACCCTATACAATAATAAGGGATAACTGGGCCTGGTGCAAGGTGCAAGTACCCCTTGGTACTCACTACAAGCCAGTCCAGCCTCCTACACCTGTCTGTGGGTTGGCAGCAGCAGTATCTTCAGTGAAAACCCCAGAGAGTTGGTTTGGCAGTACTCCGGGTCCATGCTGGAGCCCCGGGGATACATGGGATTGGCAGCCCAATACCAGATTTGGCATGGGGGGACAATTCCATGATCTTAGACATTTTACATGGCCATATTCGGAGTTACCATTGTGAAGCTACATATAGGTATTGATCTATATGTAGTGCACGCGTGTAATGGTGTCCCTGCACTCACAAAGTTCGGGCAAATTGCCCTGAACTATGTGGGGACACCTTGGATAGTGCCATGGTGCCCTCACATTTAGTAACTTTGCACCTAACCTTCACTAAGTGAGAGTTAGACATGTAGGTGACTTATAAGTTACTTAAGTGCAGTGTAAAATGGCTGTGAAATAACATGGACGTTATTTCACTCAGGCTGGAGTGGCAGTCCTGTGTAAGACTTGGCTTAGCTCCTTATGGGGGGCAAAATAAATGCTGCAGCCCATAGGGATTTCCTGGAACCCCAATACCCTGGGCACCTAGGTACCATATACTAAGGAATTATAAGGGTGTTCCAGTGAGCCTGCAGAGAGCATAAACACTGAGGTTCTGATTAGCAGAGTCTCAGTGACACAGTTAGGCACCACACAGGGAACACATTTAGGCCACAAACTATGAGCACTGGGGTCCTGGCTAGCAGGATGCCAGTGAGACAGGCAAAAACAAACTGACACACAAGTAAAAATGGGGGTAACATGCCAGGCAAGTTGGTACTTTCCTACACGTACATTATAAGGGTATTGCAAGTCACCTCAGAGCTCCACGGCCATATGATGGAACTCAACACTCAGCCTCCTTCCAATATTTGGCTGTTGAAGTCCTCGGTGATTTGAAATATCTAAAAATTGTACAGCAGGAAGTACTTTCTCCCATGTGTAGGAAAGTACCATCTTGCCTGGCACGTTACCCCCATTTTTCACTGTATATATGTTGTTTTAGTTGTATGTGTCACTGGGACCCTGCCAGCCAGGGCCCCAGTGCTCATAAGTGTGCCTGAATGTGTTACCTGTGTTATGACTAACTGTCTCACTGAGGCTCTGCTTATCAGAACCTCAGTGGTTATGCTCTCTCATTTCTTTCAAATTGTCACTAACAGGCTAGTGACCAATTTTACCAATTTACATTGGCTTACTGGAACACCCTTATAATTCCCCAGTATATGGTACTGAGGTACCCAGGGTATTGGGGTTCCAGGAGATCCCTGTGGGCTGCAGCATTTCTTTTGCCACCCATAGGGAACTCTGACAATTCTTACACAGGCCTGCCACTGTAGCCTGAGTGAAATAACGTCCACGTTATTTCACAGCCATTTTTCACTGCACTTAAGTAACTTATAAGTCACCTATATGTCTAACCTTTACCTGGTAAAGGTTGGGTGCTAAGTTACTTAGTGTGTGGGCACCCTGGCACTAGCCAAGGTGCCCCCACATTGTTCAGGGCCAATTCCCCGGACTTTGTGAGTGCGGGGACACCATTACATGCGTGCACTACATATAGGTCACTACCTATATGTAGCTTCACAATGGTAACTCCGAATATAGCCTTGTAACATGTCTATGATCATGGAATTGCCCCCTCTATGCCATCCTGGCATAGTTGGTACAATCCCATGATCCCACAGGTCTGTAGCTCAGACCTGGGTACTGCCAAACTGCCTTTCCCGGGGTTTCACTGCAGCTGCTGCTGCTGCCAACCCCTCAGACAGGTTTCTGCCCTCCTGGGGTCCAGCCAGGCTTGGCCCAGGAAGGCAGAGCAAAGGACTTCGTCAGAGAGAGGGTGTTACACCCTCTCCCTTTGGAAAATGGTGTTAGGGCTGGGGAGGAGTAGCCTCCCCCAGCCTCTGGAAATGCTTTCATGGGCACAGATGGTGCCCATTTCTGCATAAGCCAGTCTACACCGGTTCAGGGACCCCTCAGCCCTGCTCTGGCGCGAAACTGGACAAAGGAAAGGGGAGTGACCACTCCCCTGACCTGCACCTCCCCTGGGAGGTGCCCAGAGCTCCTCCAGTGTGCTCCAGACCTCTGCCATCTTGGAAACAGAGGTGCTGCTGGCACACTGGACTGCTCTGAGTGGCCAGTGCCAGCAGGTGACGTCAGAGACTCCTTCTGATAGGCTCCTTCAGGTGTTGCTAGCCTATCCTCTCTCCTAAGTAGCCAAACCCTCTTTTCTGGCTATTTAGGGTCTCTGTCTTTGGGGATTCCTTAGATAACGAATGCAAGAGCTCATCCGAGTTCCTCTGCATCTCTCTCTTCACCTTCTGCCAAGGAATCGACTGCTGACCGCGCTGGAAGCCTGCAAAACTGCAACAAAGTAGCAAAGACGACTACTGCAACTCTGTAACGCTGATCCTGCCGCCTTCTCGACTGCTTTCCTCGTGGTGCATGCTGTGGGGGTAGTCTGCCTCCTCTCTGCACTAGAAGCTCCGAAGAAATCTCCCGTGGGTCGACGGAATCGTCCCCCTGCAACCGCAGGCACCAAAGAACTGCATCACCGGTACCCTGGGTCTCCTCTCAGCACGACGAGCGAGGTCCCTTGAATACAGCAACTCTGTCCAAGTGACTCCCACAGTCCAGTGACTCTTCAGTCTAAGTTTGGTGGAGGTAAGTCCTTGCCTCCCCACGCCAGACTGCATTGCTGGGAAGCGCGACTTTTGCAGCTACTCCGGCCTCCGTGCACTTCCAGCGGAAATCCTTTGTGCACAGTCCAGCCTGGGTCCACGGCACTCTAACCTGCATTGCACGACCTCCTAAGTTGTCCTCCGGCGACGTGGGACTCCTTTGTGCGACTTCGGGTGAGCACCATTTCACTCCACTTTATAGTGCCTGTTCCGGCACTTCTGTGGGTGCTGCCTGCTTCTGAGAGGGCTCCTTGTCTTGCTCGACGCCCCCTCTGTCCCCAGACACAATTGGCAACATCCTGGTCCCTCCTGGGCCACAGCAGCATCCAAAAACCTGAACCGCACAATTTGCAGCTAGCAAGGCTTGTTGGCAGTCTTTCTTCAGGAAAACACTTCTGCACGACTCTCCACGGCGTGAGGGATCCGTCCTCCAAAGGGGAAGTTCCTAGCCCTTGTCGTTTTTGCAGAATCTTCAGCTTCTACTGCCAAGCAGCAGCTCCTTTGCACTCACAGCTGGCATTTCCTGGGCATCTGCCCATCTCCGACTTGCTTGTGACTTTTGGACTTGGTCCCCTTGTTCCACAGGTACCCTCGTTTGGAAATCCATTGTTGTTGCATTGCTGATTTGTGTCTTTCCTGCAGAATTCCCCTATCACGACTTCTAAGTCCTTTGGGGAACTTTAGTGCACTTTGCACTCACTTTTCAGGGTCTTGGGGTGGGCTATTTTTCTAACCCTAACTATTTTCTTACAGTCCCAGCGACCCTCTACAAGGTCACATAGGTTTGGGGTCCATTCGTGGTTCGCATTCCACTTTTGGAGTATATGGTTTGTCTTGCCCCTATCCCTATGTGTTCCCATTGCATCCTATTGTAACTATACATTGTTTGCACTGTTTTCTAAGACTATTATTGCATATTTTGGTATTGTGTACATATATCTTGTGTATATTTGCTATCCTCATACTGAGGGTACTCACTGAGATACTTTTGGCATATTGTCATAAAAATAAAGTACCTTTATTTTTAGTATATCTGTGTATTGTGTTTTCTTATGATATTGTGCATATGACACTAGTGGTACTGTAGGAGCTTCACTCGTCTCCTAGTTCAGCCTAAGCTGCTCTGCTAAGCTACCATTATCTATCAGCCTAAGCTGCTAGACACCCTATACACTAATAAGGGATAACTGGGCCTGGTGCAAGGTGCAAGTACCCCTAGGTAATCACTACAAGCCAGTCTACCCTCCTACATTGGTTGTGCAGTGGTGGGATAAGTGCTCTGTAACTACTTACCACTTTTGTCATTGTACTTTTCATAAGAGAAAAATATACAAAACAAGTTCAGTGTATGTACACCTAACCAAAAAGTTTTGCATTTCTTTTCTCACTTCTTTTCTAAAGTGCTGAAAAGTACCTCTAACTTTCTAAAAAGTTCTTAAAAAGTTTTAAAAGTTTTTTTCTGTCTTTTTAAAAGTTCTGAAAAACATTTTCTTCACTTTTTCTGTCACTTAACCACTGTCTAAAATGTCTGGCACAGGCCAAACTGTTGATCTGTCCAAACTTGCCTATGATAACCTTAGCTGGAAAGAAGCAAGGAGTCTCTGCATAGATAGAGGTTTAAGTGTAAGGAAGAATCCTTCTAGAGAACTGTTAGTGAATATGCTTATTGAACAGGATAAGGCCACAGCTGGCACTCCTGTTGAAAAGTTAGCTGATGGTTCCCACTCTGACTCTGGGGCTCCCCTAGCTAAAGAAGTGGGAGGGAAACTTCCAAGCCTGCCCTCTAGCAGACAACCTAGCATAGGTGGAACTAATGTTGAGTCACATCATACAGATAGTGTGGTCTCACATCTCAGTAAGAGTATTCCTTCTCATCACAGTAGAAGTGCTGTTTCTGTGAGCCAAGCTGTTAGGGTGCCTTCTGTTAGGGACAGGTCTCCTTCTATCCTTTCACATCATACTTCTGTTTCTAGACATGTCCCTCCCACCCACCCTGATGACAGATTGTTAGAAAGGGAGCTCAATAAGTTGAGAGTGGAACAAACCAGACTGTAGCTCAAGAAGCAACAGCTGGATTTGGATAGACAGTCCTTAGAACTAGAGAAAGAAAGACAGAAGTTGGGTTTAGAAACCCATGGTGGCAGCAGCAGTATTCCCCATAGTCATCCTGCAAAAGAGCATGATTCCAGGAATCTGCACAAGATAGTTCCCCCTTATAAGGAGGGGGATGACATGAACAAGTGGTTTGCTGCACTTGAGAGGGCCTGTGTTGTACAGGATGTCCCTCAAAGGCAGTGGGCTGCTATCCTATGGCTATCTTTTAGTGGAAAGGGTAGGGATAGGCTCCTTACTGTAAAAGAAAGTGATGCCAATAATTTTGCAGTTCTTAAGAATGCACTCCTGGATGGTTATGGCTTAACCACTGAACAGTACAGGATGAAGTTCAGAGAGACCAAAAAGGAGTCTTCACAAGACTGGGTTGATTTTGTTGACCATTCAGTGAAGGCCTTGGAGGGGTGGTTACATGGCAGTAAAGTTACTGATTATGAAAGCCTGTATAACTTGATCCTGAGAGAGCATATACTTAATAACTGTGTGTCTGATTTGTTGCACCAGTACCTGGTGGACTCTGATCTGACCTCTCCCCAAGAATTGGGAAAGAAGGCAGACAAATGGGTCAGAACAAGGGTGAATAGAAAAGTTCATACAGGGGGTGACAAAGATGGCAACAAGAAGAAGGATGGTAAGTCTTCTGACAAGGGTGGGGACAAATCTAAAAATGAGTCTTCATCAGGCCCACAAAAACACTCTGGTGGGGGTGGTGGGCCCAAATCCTCTTCTAATCAAAACAAAGGAAAGAAACCATGGTGCTATTTATGTAAAATAAAAGCCCATTGGACAACAGATCCCAGTTGTCCAAAGAAAAGCACCAGTCCTCCTACCACGACAACCCCTACTGCTACACCTAGTGTCCCTACTAATAGCAGTGGTGGTGGGAGCAAACCTACTAATAGCCAATCCAAGGGAGTAGCTGGGCTCACTTTGGGTAACTTAGTTGGGGTTGGTCTTGTTAGGGAGACCACAGAGGCTGTGTTAGTCTCTGAGGGGGCTATTGATTTAGCCACTGTAGTTGCTTGTCCCCTTAACATGGATAAGTACAAGCAACTACCCCTAATAAATGGTGTTGAGGTTCAGGCCTACAGGGACACTGGTGCTAGTGTTACTATGGTAATAGAGAAACTGGTCCACCCTGAACAACACCTACTTGGTCACCAGTACCAAGTAACTGATGCTCACAACAGCACACTTAGCCACCCCATGGCTGTTGTAAATCTCAACTGGGGGGGTTACTGGTCCAAAGAAAGTTGTGGTAGCCTCAGATTTACCTGTAGACTGTCTACTAGGAAATGATTTGGAGACATCAGCTTGGTCAGGTGTGGAGTTGGAGGCCCATGCAGCAATGCTGGGCATCCCAGGGCATATTTTTGCTTTAACCAGGGCTCAGGCCAAAAAGCAAAAAGGACAGGGTAACTTGGATCCTGGAACAATGGACCAAGTGCTCCCTAAAGCTAAGGCTAGTAGAAGTAAAGCACTACCTACTATCCCTCCCTCTACAGTGGATTCTACTTCTGAGGAAGAAGAATTTCCACCCTGTGCAGAACCTACACCAGAAGAGCTGGAAGCAGACACTGCTGAGCTTTTGGGTGAAGGGGGGCCTGCCAGGGAGGAGCTGAGTGTGGCACAGCAAACCTGTCCCACACTAGAGGGTCTAAGACAGCAAGCTGTCAAACAAGCAAATGGGGATGTCAGTGACTCTCACAGAGTTTACTGGGAGGACAACCTCTTGTACACTGAAGCAAGGGACCCAAAACCTGGAGCTGCCAGGAGATTGGTGATTCCTCAGGAGTACAGAAAGTTCCTCCTAACTCTTGCTCACGACATTCCCTTAGCTGGACATTTGGGGCAAATGAAAACTTGGGACAGGCTTGTTCCCTTGTTTCATTGGCCTAGAATGTCTGAGGACACAAAAGAGTTTTGTAAATCCTGTGAAACCTGTCAAGCCAGTGGCAAGACAGGTGGCACTCCAAAGGCACCCCTTATTCCACTGCCTGTGGTTGGGGTTCCCTTTGAAAGGGTAGGGGTTGACATAGTTGGCCCCCTTGACCCCCCTACTGCTTCAGGCAATAGGTTTATCTTGGTGGTAGTGGACCATGCCACCAGATATCCTGAAGCAATTCCTCTAAGGACCACTACAGCACCTGCAGTGGCAAAAGCCCTCCTGGGAATATTTTCAAGGGTGGGCTTCCCAAAAGAGGTGGTATCAGACAGGGGAAGCAATTTCATGTCTGCTTACTTAAAGACCATGTGGAAGGAGTGTGGTGTGACATACAAGTTCACTATTCCCTATCATCTACAAACAAATGGACTGGTGGAGAGATTTAACAAAACTCTCAAAGGCATGATTATGGGACTCCCTGAAAAACTCCGCAGGAGATGGGATATCCTTTTACCATGCCTCCTTTTTGCCTACAGGGAGGTACCCCAGAAAGGAGTGGGCTTCAGCCCCTTTGAACTCCTCTTTGGACACCCTGTGAGGGGTCCACTAACACTTGTCAAGGAGGGTTGGGAACAACCTTTAAGAGCTCCAAAGCAAGATATAGTGGATTATGTACTTGGCCTCAGATCAAGGATGGCTGAATACATGAAAAAGGCCAGTAAAAACCTTCAGGCCAGCCAAGAGCTCCAGAAGCAATGGCATGATCAGAAGGCTGTTTTGGTTCAGTGCCAACCAGGGCAGAAAGTGTGGGTCTTGGAGCCTGTGGCCCCAAGAGCACTCCAAGATAAATGGAGTGGACCCCACACAATTGTTGAGAAAAAGGGTGAAGTCACCTACTTAGTTGACTTAGGCACTGCCAGGAGTCCCCTTAGGGTGCTCCATGTCAATCGCCTGAAACCCTACTATGACAGGGCTGATCTCACCCTGCTCATGGCAACTGATGAGGGACAGGAAGAAGAGAGTGACCCTCTCCCTGATCTCTTCTCTTCCACAGAGCAAGATGCTCTAGTGGAAGGTGTAGTTTTGGCTGATTGTCTCACTGCTGAGCAGAGAGACCATTGCATAAATCTCCTGGGTCAGTTTTCTGAACTCTTCTCTACTGTGCCAGGTACCACTTCTTGGTGTGAGCACACTATAGATACTGGAGACAGCTTGCCTGTCAAAAGTAAAATCTATAGGCAGCCTGACCATGTCAGAGACTGCATAAAGCAAGAGGTGCAGAAAATGTTAGAACTGGGAGTGGTTGAGCACTCTGAAAGTCCATGGGCTTCTCCTGTGGTACTTGTACCAAAACCTCATTCCAAGGATGGAAAGAAGGAAATGCGGTTTTGTGTTGACTACAGAGGTCTCAACCAGGTAACCAAAACTGATGCTCACCCTATACCTAGGGCAGATGAGCTCATAGATACACTGGCATCTGCCAAGTATCTAAGCACTTTTGACTTGACTGCAGGGTATTGGCAGATCAAATTATCAGAAGATGCAAAAGCAAAAACTGCATTTTCAACCATTGGAGGTCATTACCAATTCACAGTAATGCCTTTTGGATTGAAAAATGCACCTGCCACTTTTCAGAGGTTGGTGAACACAGTCCTGCAAGGGCTGGAGGCTTTTAGTGCAGCATATCTGGACGATATAGCTGTCTTTAGCTCCAGTTGGGATGATCACCTGGTCCACCTATGGAAAGTTTTGGAGGCCCTGCAAAAGGCAGGCCTCACTATCAAGGCTTCAAAATGCCAGATAGGGCAGGGGAAGGTGGTTTATCTGGGACACCTTGTTGGTGGGGAACAAATTGCACCACTTCAGGGGAAAATCCAAACTATTGTAGATTGGGTTCCCCCTACTACTCAGACTCAGGTGAGAGCCTTCCTAGGCCTCACTGGGTATTACAGGAGGTTCATTAAGAACTATGGCTCCATTGCAGCCCCTCTTAATGACCTCATATCCAAGAAAATGCCTAAAAAGGTATTATGGACAGCAAACTGTCAGAAAGCTTTTGAGGAGCTGAACAGGCCATGTGCTCTGCACCTGTCCTGAAAAGCCCTTGTTACTCTAAAAAATTCGATGTCCAAACTGATGCATCTGAATTAGGAGTAGGGGCAGTCCTATCACAACTTAATTCTGAGGGCCAGGATCAACCTGTTGCTTTTATTAGTAGGAGGTTGACCCCTAGAGAAAAGCATTGGTGTGCCATAGAGAGGGAGGCCTTTGCTGTGGTCTGGGCACTGAAGAAGTTGAGGCCATACCTGTTTGGCACTCACTTCATTGTTCAGACAGACCACAAACCTCTACTTTGGCTAAAACAAATGAAAGGTGAAAATCCTAAATTGTTGAGGTGGTCCATATCCCTACAGGGAATGGACAATACAGTGGAACATAGACCTGGGAGTAGCCACTCCAATGCAGATGGACTCTCCAGATATTTCCACTTAGACAATGAAGACTCATCAGGTCATGGCTAGTCTTATTGTCCTTAGTTTGGGGGTGGGGGGTGTGTAGGAAAGTACCATCTTGCCTGGCATGTTACCCCCATTTTTCACTGTATATATGTTGTTTTAGTTGTATGTGTCACTGGGACCCCGCCAGCCAGGGCCCCAGTTCTCATAAGTGTGCCTGAATGTGTTACCTGTGTTATGACTAACTGTCTCACTGAGGCTCTGCTAATCAGAACCTCAGTGGTTATGCTCTCTCATTTCTTTCAAATTGTCACTAACAGGCTAGTGACCAATTTTACCAATTTACATTGGCTTACTGGAACACCCTTATAATTCCCTATTATATGGTACTGAGGTACCTAGGGTATTGGGGTTCCAGGAGATCCCTATGGGCTGCAGCATTTCTTTTGCCACCCATAGGGAGCTCTGACAATTCTTACACAGGCCTGCCACTGCAGCCTGAGTGAAATAACGTCCACGTTATTTCACAGCCATTTTTCACTGCACTTAAGTAACTTATAAGTCACCTATATGTCTAACCTTTTCCTGGTAAAGGTTGGGTGCTAAGTTACTTAGTGTGTGGGCACCCTGGCACTAGCCAAGGTGCCCCCACATTGTTCAGGGCCAATTCCCGGACTTTGTGAGTGCGGGGACACCATTACACGCGTGCTCTACATATAGGTCACTACCTATATGTAGCTTCACAATGGTAACTCCGAATATGGCCATGTAACATGTCTATGATCATGGAATTGCCCCCTCTATGCCATCCTGGCATAGTTGGTACAATCCCATGATCCCACAGGTCTGTAGCTCAGACCTGGGTACTGCCAAACTGCCTTTCCCGAGGTTTCACTGCAGCTGCTGCTGCTACCAACCCCTCAGACAGGTTTCTGCCCTCCTGGGGTCCAGCCAGGCTTGTCCCAGGAAGGCAGAACAAAGGACTTCCTCAGAGAGAGGGTGTTACACCCTCTCCCTTTGGAAAATGGTGTTAGGGCTGGGGAGGAGTAGCCTCCCCAGCCTCTGGAAATGCTTTCATGGGCACAGATGGTGCCCATTTCTGCATAAGCCAGTCTACACCAGTTCAGGGACCCTTCAGCCCTGCTCTGGCGCGAAACTGGACAAAGGAAAGGGGAGTGACCATTCCCCTGACCTGCACCTCCCCTGGGAGGTGCCCAGAGCTCCTCCAGTGTGCTCCAGACCTCTGCCATCTTTGAAACAGAGGTGCTGCTGGCACACTGGACTGCTCTGAGTGGCCAGTGCCAGCAGGTGACGTCAGAGACTCCTTCTGATAGGCTCCTTCAGGTGTTGCTAGCCTATCCTCTCTCCTAAGTAGCCAAACCCTCTTTTCTGGCTATTTAGGGTCTCTGTCTTTGGGGATTCCTTAGATAATGAATGCAAGAGCTCATCCGAGTTCCTCTGCATCTCTCTCTTCACCTTCTGCCAAGGAATCGACTGCTGACCGCGCTGGAAGCCTGCAAAACTGCAACAAAGTAGCAAAGACGACTACTGCAACTCTGTAATGCTGATCCTGCCGCCTTCTCGACTGCTTTCCTTGTGGTGCATGTTGTGGGGGTAGTCTGCCTCCTCTCTGCACTAGAAGCTCCGAAGAAATCTCCCGTGGGTCGACGGATTCGTCCCCCTGCAACCGTAGGCACCAAAGAACTGCATCACTGGTACCCTGGGTCTCCTCTCAGCACGACGAGCGAGGTCCCTTGAATCCAGCAACTCTGTCCAAGTGACTCCCACAGTCCAGTGACTCTTCAGTCCATGTTTGGTGGAGGTAACTCCTTGCCTCCCCACGCCAGACTGCATTGCTGGGAACCGCGACTTTTGCAGCTACTCCGGCCTCCGTGCACTTCCGGCGGAAATCCTTTGTGCACAGTCCAGCCTGCATCCACGGCACTCTAACCTGCATTGCACGACCTCCTAAGTTGTCCTCCGGCGACGTGGGACTCCTTTGTGCGACTTTGGGTGAGCACCATTTCACTCCACTTTATAGTGCCTGTTCCGGCACTTCTGCGGGTGCTGCCTGCTTCTGAGAGGCTCCTTGTCTTGCACGACGCCCCCTCTGTCACCAGACGTAATTGGCGACATCCTGATCCCTCCTGGGCCACAGCAGCATCCAAAAACCTTAACCGCACGATTTGCAGCTAGCAAGGCTTGTTGGCGGTCTTTCTTCAGGAAAATACTTCTGCACGACTGTCCACGGCGTGAGGGATCCGTCCTCCAAAGGGGAAGTTCCTAGCCCTTGTCGTTCCTGCAGAATCTTCAGCTTCTACTGCCCAGTAGCAGGTCCTTTGCACTCACAGCTGGCATTTCCTGGGCATCTGCCCATCTCCGACTTGCGTGTGACTTTTGGACTTGGTCCCCTTGTTCCACAGGTACCCTCGTTTGGAAATCCATCGTTGTTGCATTGCTGATTTGTGTCTTTCCTGCAGAATTCCCCTATCACAACTTCTAAGTCCTTTGGGGAACTTTAGTGCACTTTGCACTCACTTTTCAGGGTCTTGGGGTGGGCTATTTTTCTAACCCTAACTGTTTTCTTACAGTCCCAGCGACCCTCTACAAGGTCACATAGGTTTGGGGTCCATTCGTGGTTCGCATTCCACTTTTGGAGTATATGGTTTGTGTTGCCCCTATCCCTATGTGTCCCCATTGCATCCTATTGTAACTATACATTGTTTGCACTGTTTTCTAAGACTATTACTGCATATTTTGGTATTGTGTACATATATCTTGTGTATATTTGCTATCCTCATACTGAGGGTACTCACTGAGATACTTTTGGCATATTGTCATAAAAATAAAGTACCTTTATTTTTAGTATATCTGTGTATTGTGTTTTCTTATGATATTGTGCATATGACACTAGTGGTACTGTAGGAGCTTCACTCGTCTCCCAGTTCAGCCTAAGCTGCTCTGCTAAGCTACCATTATCTATCAGCCTAAGCTGCTAGACACCCTATACACTAATAAGGGATAACTGGGCCTGGTGCAAGCTGCAAGTACCCCTAGGTACTCACTACAAGCCAGTCTAGCCTCCTACATTGGTTGTGCAGTGGTGGGATAAGTGCTCTGTAACTACTTACCACTTTTGTCATTGTACTTTTCATAAGAGAAAAATATACAAAACAAGT
The DNA here is from genome assembly GCF_031143425.1 of Pleurodeles waltl. NCBI lineage: Eukaryota > Metazoa > Chordata > Amphibia > Caudata > Salamandridae > Pleurodeles > Pleurodeles waltl. Next base: position 18,882,807 of record NC_090444.1, on the reverse strand, counting down.
TCAGTGTATGTACACCTAACCAAAATGTTTTGCATTTCTTTTCTCACTTATTTTCTAAAGTGCTGAAAAGTACCTCTAACTTTCTAAAAAGTTCTTAAAAAGTTTTAAAAGTTTTTTTCTGTCTTTCTAAAAGTTCTGAAAAACTTTTTCTTCACTTTTTCTGTCACTTAAACACTGTCTAAAATGTCTGGCACAGGCCAAACTGTTGATCTGCCCAAACTTGCCTATGATAACCTTAGCTGGAAAGAAGCAAGGAGTCTCTGCATAGATAGAGGTTTAAGTGTAAGGAAGAATCCTTATAGAGAACTGTTAGTGAATATGCTTATTGAACAGGATGAGGCCACAGCTGGCACTCCTGTTGAAAAGTTAGCTGATGGTTCCCACTCTGACTCTGGGGCTCCCCTAGCTAAAGAAGTGGGAGGGAAACTTCCAAGCCTGCCCCCTAGCAGACAACCTAGCAAAGTTGGAACTAATGTTGAGTCACATCATACAGATAGTGTGGTCTCACATCTCAGTAAGAGTATTCCTTCTCATCACAGTAGAAGTGCTGTTTCTGTGAGCCAAGCTGTTAGTCTGCCTTCTGTTAGGGACAGGTCTCCTTCTGTCCTTTCACATCATACTTCTGTTTCTAGACATGTCCCTCCCACCCACCCTGATGACAGATTGTTAGAAAGGGAGCTCAATAAGTTGAGAGTGGAACAAACCAGACTGAAGCTCAAGAAGCAACAGCTGGATTTGGATAGACAGTCCTTAGAACTAGAGAAAGAAAGACAGAAGTTGGGTTTAGAAACCCATGGTGGCAGCAGCAGTATTCCCCATAGTCATCCTGTAAAAGAGCATGATTCCAGGAATCTGCACAAGATAGTTCCACCTTATAAGGAGGGGGATGACATTAACAAGTGGTTTGCTGCACTTGAGAGGGCCTGTGTTGTACAGGATGTCCCTCAAAGGCAGTGGGCTGCTATCCTATGGCTATCATTTAGTGGAAAGGGTAGGGATAGGCTCCTTACTGTAAAACAAAGTGATGCCAATAATTTTGCAGTTCTTAAGAATGCACTCCTGGATGGTTATGGCTTAACCACTGAACAGTACAGGATGAAGTTCAGAGAGACGAAAAAGGAGTCTTCACAAGACTGGGTTGATTTTGTTGACCATTCAGTGAAGGCCTTGGAGGGGTGGTTACATGGCAGTAAAGTTACTGATTATGAAAGCCTGTATAACTTGATCCTGAGAGAGCATATACTTAATAACTGTGTGTCTGATTTGTTGCACCAGTACCTGGTGGACTCTGATCTGACCTCTCCCCAAGAATTGGGAAAGAAGGCAGACAAATGGGTCAGAACAAGGGTGAACAGAAAAGTTCATACAGGGGGTGACAAAGATGGCAACAAGAAGAAGGATGGTAAGTCTTCTGACAAGGGTGGGGACAAATCTAAAAATGAGTCTTCATCAGGCCCACAAAAACACTCTGGTGGGGGTGGTGGGCCCAAATCCTCTTCTAATCAAAACAAAGAAAAGAAACCATGGTGCTATTTATGTAAAATAAAAGCCCATTGGACAACAGATCCCAGTTGTCCAAAGAAAAGCACCAAGCCTCCTACCACTACAACCCCTACTGCTACACCTAGTGTCCCTACTAATAGCAGTGGTGGTGGGAGCAAACCTACTAATAGCCAATCCAAGGGAGTAGCTGGGCTCACTTTTGGTAACTTAGTTGGGGTTGGTCTTGTTAGGGAGACCACAGAGGCTGTGTTAGTCTCTGAGGGGGCTATAGATTTAGCCACCTTAGTTGCTTGTCCCCTTAACATGGATAAGTACAAGCAACTACCCCTAATAAATGGTGTTGAGGTTCAGGCCTACAGGGACACTGTTGCCAGTGTTACTCTGGTAATAGAGAAACTGGTCCACCCTGAACAACACCTACTTGGTCACCAGTACCAAGTAACCGATGCTCACAACAACACACTTAGCCACCCCATGGCTGTTGTAAATCTCAACTGGGGAGGGGTTACTGGTCCAAAGAAAGTTGTGGTAGCCTCAGATTTACCTGTAGACTGTCTACTAGGAAATTATTTGGAGACATCAGCTTGGTCAGATGTGGAGTTAGAGGCCCATGCAGCAATGCTGGGCATCCCAGGGCATATTTTTGATTTACCCAGGGCTCAGGCCAAAAAGCAAAAAGGACAGGGTAACTTGGATCCTGGAACAATGGACCAAGTGCTCCCTAAAGCTAGGGCTAGTAGAAGTAAAGCACTACCTACTATCCCTCCCTCTACAGTGGATTCTACTTCTGAGGAAGAAGAATGTCCACCCTGTGCAGAACCTACACCAGAAGAGCTGGAAGCAGACACTGCTGAGCTTTTGGGTGAAGGGGGGCCTGCCAGGGAGGAGCTGAGTGTGGCACAGCAAACCTGTCCCACACTAGAGGGTCTAAGACAGCAAGCTGTCAAACAAGCAAATGGGGATGTCAGTGACTCTCACAGAGTTTACTGGGAGGATAACCTCTTGTACACTGAAGCAAGGGACCCAAAACCTGGAGCTGCCAGGAGATTGGTGATTCCTCAGGAGTACAGAAAGTTCCTCCTAACTCTTGCTCACGACATTCCCTTAGCTGGACATTTGGGGCAAATGAAAACTTGGGACAGGCTTGTTCCCTTGTTTCATTGGCCTAGAATGTCTGAGGACACAAAAGAGTTTTGTAAGTCCTGTGAAACCTGTCAAGCCAGTGGTAAGACAGGTGGCACTCCAAAGGCACCCCTTATTCCACTGCCTGTGGTTGGGGTTCCCTTTGAAAGGGTAGGGGTTGACACAGTTGGCCCCCTTGACCCACCTACTGCTTCAGGCAATAGGTTTATCTTGGTGGTATTGGACCATGCCACCAGATATCCTGAAGCAATTACTCTAAGGACCACTACAGCACCTGCAGTGGCAAAGGCCCTCCTGGGAATATTTTCCAGGGTGGGCTTCCCAAAAGAGGTGGTATCAGACAGGGGAAGCAATTTCATGTCTGCTTACTTAAAGGCCATGTGGAAGGAGTGTGGTGTGACATACAAGTTCACTACACCCTATCATCCACAAACAAATGGACTGGTGGAGAGATTTAACAAAACTCTCAAAGGCATGATTATGGGACTCCCTGAAAAACTCCGCAGGAGATGGGATATCCTTATATCATGCCTCCTTTTTGCCTACAGGGAGATACCCCAGAAAGGAGTGGGCTTCAGCCCCTTTGAACTCCTCTTTGGACACCCTGTGAGGGGTCCACTAACACTTGTCAAGGAGGGTTGGGAACAACCTTTAAAAGCTCCAAAGCAAGATATAGTGGATTATGTACTTGGCCTCAGATCAAGGATGGCTGAATACATGAAAAAGGCCAGTAAAAACCTTCAGACCAGCCAAGAGCTCCAGAAGCAATGGCATGACCAGAAGGCTGTTTTGGTTCAGTGTATATTTGCTATCCTCATACTGAGGGTACTCACTGAGATACTTTTGGCATATTGTCATAAAAATAAAGTACCTTTATTTTTAGTATATCTGTGTATTGTGTTTTCTTATGATATTGTGCATATGACACTAGTGGTACTGTTGGAGCTTCACTCGTCTCCTAGTTCAGCCTAAGCTGCTCTGCTAAGCTACCATTATCTATCAGCCTAAGCTGCTAGACACCCTATACACTAATAAGGGATAACTGGGCCTGGTGCAAGGTGCAAGTACCCCTAGGTACTCACTACAAGCCAGTCTAGCCTCCTACAACATGGATAGCAAAAAACAAACAGTAAAGATGCCAACAATACTATATAATCATGTGGCACTGATAGGGGTCTTCCCAGCCCCCCTCCCCGCCCCCCTCCCAAGAGTCCTCCCCCACTCTCCCCCTCCCGTCCCACCACCCACCTTTAACACACATGCACACACGGCAAAACACACGCATACACACATGCATACCCACATTGACCCACGCATGCATACATTCAAACACACACACAGCAACACTTACTAACATACATCCAGGCACCCACGCAATCACACGACACAACATACATACACACTCACACCCATTCCTGCACACACGCGTTACACACGCCTCACACCCGCATGCACGCATACAAACACAGTCACACACCCACACACACACAAACAACAACCCCACCCCCTCCCCTGTGAGAGCACCCACTTACCTGCTTGCAGGGGGTACTCCGGCAGGAGACAGGACGAGGTGCTGCTGCCAGCATCCACCAGCGGAACACCGCCAGGCCGCATTATGGATCATAATGCAGCCGGCGGCGCTCCTTTGGCGTAACGCTGCTGCTGGCAGCAGCGGCACCTTACCGCTGTCTGCTGCTATGACAGTCGCTGGAATTCCACCAGCCTTCTAGCGTAATTCCGGCGACCGTCATAATGGTATGGACGGTCGGTAGCCACGGCGACGGTATGTTGGCGTCCGTCGCCATGGCGGTAGGCGGGATTTACCGCCAGGGTCTTAATGACCCCCTATATGTTTGTTTGGCACAGATCCTGGTTCTTTCTGTTATGTTTTTGCAGCACGAAATGTCAAACCTTGGGTATGCCTCAAAGATAAGTATTGGCTCAAGAAAGTAGACGATCATGTAGTGCAGTTACTTGAAATATCATGACTCATCACAGACTCAAGAGCTGGGAAATGACAGGATTTTTGTGAAGGAAGAAGGGCTCCATTTTGTGTTGTTGAAAGGAAGGTAGGACTAAGGAAGTAGTCTTTTGGTGGAAACAGACTCGCTAAGGACTAGAGCAAAGAAGTAAGGGCCAGATGTAGCAAAGTTTTGCGAGTCGCAAATAGCCCGAATCGCTATTTGCGACTGTGCAAAATCGGAAATGGGATGCAAAAACCCCATTTCCGACTCGCAAAAAGCGATGCGAGCCGTTAGCGACTCGCAAAGATTGCAACCCCATTTTGTTGACCCGCAAATAGGAAGTCGCAATTTGCGAGTCGCAAACCATATGCAATTGCAACTCGCAAAATTGCGACTAGTCGCAAAAAGCCCAGTTTGCATGTCCCATTTACCACTAACTCAGAGCAGGTGGTAACCATTACCAAAGTATAAAAGGAGACCCAGAAGGCATCTGGGTTACTCAAGATGGCGGAGATATACCTGATAGCAGGGAGGAGGAGAGTCCACGCAGCCCAGCATAGGAGGAGGAGGAGCCAGAGACAGGAGAAGATTTACAGAACAAGGCAGACACTCTTCCAGCAAACTGAGGAAGAGATATATGACAAATACCGCCTTAGCAGCGCAGCCATACTAGAATTAATTGAATTACTAAAACCACAGCTAGAACGCCAGACTCTGCACGGCTGCGCCATCCCTACGCATGTGCAAGTGCTATGCTCACTGCACCTCTTGGCCTCGGGGAGCTATCAGGGGGTCATTGCTGTGGCAGGTGGGGTAACTCAAAGTGCACTATCAAGGTTCCTCAGGGCATTCCTAGATGCCATACTCACACACATGTCTCACTTCATATACCTACCCAGGAATGAGGCAGAAATGAACAGCACCAAGTTGGACTTTTACCGGATTGGCAACTTTCCCCATGTCATAGGGTGTGTAGATGGGACACATATTCAAATATGCCCCCCTGCAAACCTGGAACATCTGTTCCGCAACAGAAAGTGTACACATTCACTCAATATTCAGGTGGTTTGTGACGCCCATTATGTCATCACCGACATTGTTGCAAAATTTCCAGGCAGTACCCATGACTCCTACATTTTTAGGCACAGTGGGATACACCAACGCCTGGAACGTGGGGAGTTTGGAGACGGATACCTCCTAGGTAGAGCTGCATACACCTCGTAGACATACACACAGGTCACTGTGCACACCAACCAGGACTTTCTAACAGTGTAATGTTTGTGCCCAACAGGTGACAGTGCATATGCACTACGGCCATGGATAATGACTCCGTTCTTAACACCCAGCAATGATTCCGAGAGGCGATACAACAGTGCACATAAGAGGACCAGGAACATAATAGAACGCACCTTCGGATTGCTGAAAGCAAGGTTCAGATGCCTCCACCGCAGTGGAGGTGCCCTCCAGTATACCCCCATTACAGCATTCCAAATTGTTGTCGCATGCGCCATCCTGCACAATATTGCCACCCGACGTGGGCTACCTCTCACCCCTGCAGACCCAGATTCAGAGGATGATGAGCAGGAGCAACCACATCGCCATCATGGGGATCGGAGTATAGCAAATCAAGGCAGACTGAGAAGGGAACACATCGCAACCCAATACTTTGGAAGGTACGTGTCAACTTCAACCATACTCACCTATTGACCAAAGACTCCATTTGTTAAGTGGAACAAAAAAACTATTTAATATGTGCCGAAATTGAACTATGTACAATGACTAACTGTTCATGAACATCAAAAAGCAAACCATGCATGGGGCACATTGCTGTCATGTGCCCCAACATCAGGGACAGGGTTCAGTCAATGTCCTACGGCGGCCTCTGCCAGCCAGGCTGGTCCCAGGTTGTTCTGCAGTGCTCTGCCTGGTACCCCCACTCCGGAGCACCCTAGTGTCACTGGCAGATACACTGCTCACTGTAGAGCCCTCTTCGCTGTCCTGGGGGGTGTCCCCTGTGCCCCTGGACAGATGCCGTGCCTCCATTAAATCGATCACATGTGTGATCCGGCCCAGGCCTCTAGCCACATCCCCTGCAAAGTGGCCCATTTCTACTTGGAGGCCAACTGTCCTTCTCGACAGGCCAGTGGTGTTAACTGCCAGTCTGCCAATTGATGTGGCCATCCTGTCAAGCCTCTGTAGCAGCTGACGGTCCCTGCGCCGCCCACCCTCGCTCTGTGACAGTAGTCCTGCCACCAGTTCCCTCATGGACAGGGCTAGGTCCCCAGTGTTTGTGCCAATCACGTCCAATTGGGAATGGAGCTGCTGCATGCTGGCCTCATTGCTCCTCACAAAGCGGTGCAGCACCCCACTAATTCTCCCTAACATATTGTTCTGCAGGCGCTGACCACGGAGCAGCTGTGCCTCGTGTTGGTGGTAGATGGACGGCCGGACTCAGCCTGCAGCCCTGCTCTCCTGAACCTGCGTCGCCTGCGCAGCGGTGGATGCCCTGTGTGCTCTACTGTGGCACTCCTGGCTGTTGCTGGCGCAGCCTCCTGAACCACTGTTGCAGCAGGTGTTGACATCACGGGGATGGTGTTGGTGGTGCAGGTGGGAGTGGTGGCAGCTCCTGTGCTGTCCTCATGGGGCTGGCTGCTGTGGCTTGTGGTGGTGTCTTGTGGGAGTCCTGTGGGTCATGGGGAACAGACTGTCAGTGTCTACTATCTGTTGCACACTTCCTAATAAACATTTGCCTATTAACTGCCTACTTGACTACATTTGCCATAATGCATCATTCTGGTGTTTGCTACCCTGAAATGGAGCTATCTTGGTTGTGCATGCCCCTGTGTACATGGTGGGTGGGGGTATGGCATTGATGGGGGTTCAGGCATATCACATGGTACTCACCGGTTGATGTAGTGGGCTCAGAGGGGTCCAGATCTCCTATTGCTGTCACTGCCTCCTGCTCCAGGGTCTCCTCCACCCTTTCCTCCAGGGGTGTGGGTGGTGGTACGGATGATGGTCCCCCTCCTGTGCCTCTCATCTCCCGGAGCCTTTCTGCCACCCTCTCCTTGGTCCGGGAGCGGAGGTCATACCACCTTTTTTTGATCTCATCCACACTCCTGTGGCTCACCCCCAGGGAGTTCACTTTTTCTTGAATCTCCAGCCAGAGTTGTTTTTTGGTTGAGTCTGGCACATTGAGGGCTGCCTTTCCAAACAGATCATCATAGTGCTGACAGCATTCTTCTGCCAGCACCTCCAGCTCCTTCTCAGAAAATTTGAGTTTTCTCTTTCTTGGTGTTTCAGCCATTGTAGCTGCTGTTCCTCCTGTTGGCTGTGCAGCAGTTTAAAATGGGTGTGGTCCTCCCTCCTCCCAGGTGTATTTGTAAACCTCCTGGCTGTGATGTCATCATCATGTGCCAGGAAGTGTTTCCAGAGTGTTCTGGAGTGGTTTCTGGAGTGTTCTGCAGCACCTGCAATCAATTTACATGCTACTCGCAATTTGCGACACCCACTCGCAAATTGTGAGTCCGTAATTATATTACTGGTAAGAAATTGAAACTGTATGAGCCGTAAATCACAATATTGCTGACAAAAAGACATAACTTGTCTGCCTTACCTCACCTCTTGGTTTCTGTTCCACATTCTGAATCCACATCTCAGCCAGGTTTCAGCTCCAGACTGCAGCAAGGCATGCGTTTTGAGTTTTTAAAAAGTAAATACTTACCAATCCTTTTGTTAACTGCAGAGTATAGATTTAGATGAATTATTCTTCCTCTTTTAGGGTTTTAACCTGTTGTGGGATTCCTTTTTCGTCTTTCACGTCATACGCATAATAAATTGAGCTTATTCTAACTTAGATTGTGTTTACAATTCCCTCCATCTTGCACCAACCTCACAATATAGCATGTGATGTAGATTGCTGTTCTGTGTGTCCTAAATAAAGCACACTGTACCTAACCGAGGACATGTCATGTGTCGAAGGCTATTGATATCCAAAGTATCAAGGGACTTACTCGAGTACACCTTGGCAATGACTAAACTCCAGTGTATTACCACCTGAGAGAATCTTTGAAAGTGTTCTGTGGTAGAATGTTTCTTCTTGATAGTTTGTTATTGGTGCATATCCTGAGAACCATGTATTCATGTTAAATGTATGAATGTCTTTGAAGTCCTATAAAAAGGAACGTAGACTCCTGTGCTCAGGAGGCCCCACTTCCCAACCATTAGAACACAAATCTTTGCAGGATTTCACTTAGAACTGTACTGAGTTCTTTTGTACTGATGATCTGTGTGTTTTGCTGCTAAATCTACTGATGACACGTTTTATGTAATTAGCTGTTAATTATTTTTCATAATGTTATTTTGATCAAATAAGATCATAAAAGTACGCATAAAAGCACAGTGAAAACAACAATAACATTCTGAATAAAAAAAACATAAAGCTCAGACCATCAAACATGTAATCATTGTACAGGTTAATTCACAGTAAACTCATGCAAAAAATACCAATAGGCCCTTATTCTGCTGTGCAAATAGGCCTGTGCAAATTGGCAGTGAAGTACAATTGTTTCTCAGACTCAGACTGCCAATTCTTTAAGATCCTAAAACAGTGTGCAAATTGTAATAATAAAACACCAGTATAATAAAAATAGGATCATTAGTTAATCTGTAGCTTGTATAAACTGGCTTCACCAAACCCAAGCCAACCTAAGGAAGCTGGGGATAGAATTTGCCACAATTCTAGTTGTGTCAGTGCTGAGAGTTCTGCATGCCTCAGTATGTCTGCTTGTGCCAATTCCCTACACGAAGACGCAATCTATGTGAGCTCTTCGAGATCCACAAGCCGAAGAAGAGAATAGTAAATGTATTATTGACTCAGATGCCCCTTCACAAAGTGGACCTTCATCTCGCACACGTGATACATCAGCCCACTCACTGCAAAAGGGCCTTGTGGGTAGTGATTTATTTATAAATTGCACATACAATTTATGAGCAAGTGGGGGAGTAATTTCATCAATCGTGCTCTCACACAAGAGGAAACTGTTTACAATCAATAAACTCCACCGTCAGTCAATGATCCTTTTCAGCTGTGAACAGTTTGGACAAACATATATTTCCCAATAAAAGGCTTTAGAGCTGCACTGGAGTGTGAATCTAATTCCTTTGGGCTTACCCAGAATCTATCCAGGCCCAATTTCCCCAATAATGCTTTAACAAAGCTCAACCACAGTATTTTCTGGGTACAAGTAAGCAGCATGAGATCATTTAAACCCATCTTGAGATGCTCCTGAAGCAGTTGAGGTCCATAGGCGGTGCCAATACATCAAAGGCCTGCACTCAACTTTCTGTGCCGTCTTCTTGATTGCCACATCTAAGTACACACAAGTCAATGGAGTACTCAGGGGAAGTGCAAAAAGGATCTTATTGCTTTGTTTTCTACCACTGTCAGTATGTTGGTTTTTGTACTTCCCCAAACGTCCAAGCCCTACAGGGCTGCCCCAAAGCCTTAACATTGCATATCTCCAAGGCCGGGGCAACCATCCTGGATACAGTCTTTTTGTGAACCTTGGATACATTCACAGTATGCTGTAAGAACGTAATTTGGGATTTTTGCATTTGTAAAGCCCAGCTTAAATTTGGGGTTTGCCTTAGCCTAAGTAGTCAAAGTTGGAAACCGGTTCAGTTGGGTCCTCTTCCACTTATGTTTTGCACTTACAGTTCTTGAATTTTGCAACGTTAAAGATCATGTTTTATTTCCAACCACTGCACTGTGCAGAATCCATTAAAATTACTTGGTAACTGTTGTAAAACCTGGGGAGTTTTGGAAGGCAGAAGGGTGTCATCAGCAAAAAGCAAGAAGGACACTCTCCACCCTGCCAATTGTGGTCAGTCCCACCCACCCCGCCCAGCCATTCCATAACCCCATTTATATACAATGAAAACAGGATAGGGACCATGACACAACCTTGTTGACCTCTACGTGCTAGATGCTATGAGGGGGACTACATAGCCCAGACTGCTCTTTGGCCCCAGGAGGCAGCCATTTTCTCCCACTCACCACACCAATGAGCGCTATAAAGCTCTAGGGAGCAAGGTGCAGCGCATCGCAGGATGCGCCGGGCCATGCCCAGGCAAAGCCCAGGCCAAGGGCAGGCCCGTCTGCGCCCATCAGTGGTCGAAAGGGGCACGGCTGGGCCATCCCTCTGACATCTGGCAGAAGCAGCGTGAGTGCTAACTTCAAATATCCCTACCAAGTCAAAGCTGGAGGGGGGTTTCTGACTCACCCTCCCAAAGTTGTAATTGTCTAGTGCTGAAGAAGTCCATTGGGTGGAAAATGGTTGCTGGATAGATCGGCAGGATGGGCAGGAAGAGGACTCTACAGAATGGTGAACAAACAGTAGGGGGCAGGGAGCCACCAAATTCAACTTTAGACTCCTTTCTAGCCCGAGCGGTTGGGGTAGTTTCGAAGGTGAGAGATTTGGCCTTTCAATGGAAGTGAGTGACTGGCAGCGAGTATCAGCCAAAGATGAGGTCTATGAGCTTTCTGATAATGAAGACGGTCGGCCTGTGGTACATCAAGTAGACTTGTTTAAATCCCCCCTGGCCGCAGCTGGAAATAATGTTGTGAAGCATCCTCTAAGAAATGGCAAGGGGACTTTGTCTGACTCCCCTCCTGGCTGTAGTAGCCCTCCACTCAAGAGGAAAAAACCTCAGAAGAAACCGGGGAAAAAGACCAAAAGTGGCACTTTCCAAAAATCTGAGCTGCTCTGGTAACCAGGAAGGTATTCATGACAGTCAGTGCCAAGTCCCCGGTTTTGAAAATCTCTTGGTAAAATTCAAGGAAATGATTGAGGCATGCCTGTTGCCGGTAAAGAAAAATTGTAGGCCTTGGAAGCAGCGTTGTATTCCGGGGGGGGCCAGTACAGCACCAAAAAAGTGTGGGTCTTTAGATCTTGAGTGTTATGTCCCCATCCTGGAAAAGGAAACCCCGTTGGACGAAAACCCAGCAACTCAGGAAAGTGTTACCCAGCAGCCCCCGCTCCATCCTAATACAGGCAACCTTGTAAAGCATGTAAAGACAGCACAGGAAAATTCATGTAGAACTGCAGGGGAATCTGGTAGGAATTGTAGTTGAGAGATATACGTGAGCTGGACTGGAGAGAAAGCAGTGACGGATCAAGAGTGGAGGAGGGATCAAAATATGTACTTTTGTAATGGTCTCCCACTCGCCTGTTTGCAGCTTCCACCTGACTGGGCCCCCTATGTGGTAACACAAACATTACACCGTTAGCTCCAGGTGCAAACGAATCCACTGAACAGTTAAAGAACAAGAGAGGACATTGGCTGAGTAAAAACTGTGATTTTAACTGCAAGGATATTACGGATATTTTGTTTGCTAGAAGGATTGAGTGGGTAGGCCCCCCTTGAAAAGGAAGGACAAGGGAACTGTATTATAGTGAACTGTAGATACCCAGGTTTAGCCCGACATCTACTTTTGCCACGATACGGTGATCCCCAATCAAGTGAAAAGATTGGTATGGCCCCCTTAGGCTTCTTTTAAAGGCAGACCCGGCTCTTAAATGGTCAACGAGCCTTCCCAAGCTGCAGGAAGGTCTGCAACTTGGGAAATTTGCCCGTGTGATGGGGTTTCCTCACAGTCTTTAATCCATTTTACCATGTTTTGTGAATTTTATCGACCGTTTAGACAAAGATTTTTACTCCTACTACTGAGAAAAAAGGGTTTCGTGCAGTACCCCCCAGCCTATTTGTGGTTGCTTATGGTTCCGGATGTGTTGGTGTGTTGGATGGGATCTTTCTTAAAAGGAGCTATAAGATGGTGGAACAGTGCAAATTCTCTTTAATTTTTAAATATTTGTATCTTTCGAATTTTGATTGTGAAAGAAATTGGAAACTTTAAAGATTTTAAATATGTGAGTTTTATTCTTTTTTTTAAATGTTTTGTATATTATGTATTATGTAGTTATGTTATTTATGGTTAATATTCTATAACTGAATAAAGAATTAGATGACCTCTACACCTGATCTCTATTGAGTCCTGGCCCCCCCACCTGACTCACGCATAGTTATTTGCAAGTAAAAGCATGCGAATGGCCAACAGGTTTGCAGAAATACCCATGTCATTCAAAACCGTCCACAGTTTTGGCCTACCAGGTTGAAAGCTGCTTACAAATCAACAAAGGTAACATGCAGTCTGCCTCTGTTGATTGCTGCAGTCTTCCAATAAATACAATTACATCCAAAACCTGCTCAATAGTATTCATACCACCTCTGAAACCTGCCTGGAAATCCAACAATAAATCATTATCCTTCATCCACTCTTGAAGATATGCTAGCACATGTTTGCAGAAAATCTTCTCCAACGTACCTACCAAGCTAATTGGCCAAAAGTTGCTAGGATCGTTACGTTGGTCTTTCCAAAATATACGTGTTACCTCTGCCATCTGCCAATGATAATGCCAAGATAATGGTATATCCATGCCCTTCAAAATTGAGTTTGATATATGGTTAATGTAGGGAGCTGGGTTCTGGTTGCAGTACCCCCCACACGCACACTATTTGCCTGCTTTTTAGATGCACCTTTGACTTAAGTTCACCCGGTTCCTGCTAACCAGGTCCCCAGTGCCAGTGTTCCTTCCCTAAAATAAGACACCTGGTCACTTGATCCCCAAGTGACGGGGACCTTCAGCCCCCTATAAGTCCCTAGTAAATGGTACCCCTGGTGCTTAGGACCTGTGTCCCGATGAGGGCCCCCCCAGAGCCGCAGCACCGCGTGTGCCACTCTGAGGGACACAGCACCAACCTCATGCATACAGCCATTGCAGGCTGCATGACAACATTGAAAACACAACATGGCACGATCTTGTTTGCCATGCCCCCTAAAACACTGCTTGTAATATGTATAAGTCACCCCTACAGCAGGCCTTCAGCCCTAAGGCAGGGTGCATTATATTACAAATGAGGACATATCTGCATGAGAAAATATGCCCCTTCTATGTCTTTGTTGATTCTTAGACATAGTAAATGTACAGGGAAGCCATTTTAAATACATGTGCTGGACACTGGTCACTACGAGGTATCAAACATCTCATATTGATAAATGCTCACTGATTCCAGTGATGGATTTATTAATAAATGCACCCAGAGGGCACCTTAGAGGTGCCCCCTGAAAAACATACCAACTGCCCGTGAGCTCACTGACCGGTTCTGGCTAGCTGACACTAACAGACACAAATCTGCCCTTCCAGGGTGAGAGCCTTTGCTCTCGAGAGGTCAGAAAACAAAGCAAGCAACAAAATTAGCTATGCAGGAGGCGTGTCACACTTCCAGACTGGGAAAACCCCTAGGGTGCCCATCCTGAAGTGGACACAACTTTAGAAAATCCACCATCTTGCATGTGGTGGAAATTAGGGACTCTGGACAGGGTGATGCCCACTCCCTACAGGAAGTGGTCATCAAGGGGGTGTAGTGCCCCCATGGTTAAGTAACCCATTGGCTACTGCCCTTCACTCCCCTTAATGCCCCCTAAATTGAGTATTTGGAGGACTCCCTGATACCAGATCCTCAGATCTTTGCTAGATACAAAAGGAGAAGTGGACAAGCTGCCCGCTGAACCCAAGAACCGAGGAGCACGACTGACTTGGCACCAACGCTGCTGGCCTGCCTGGTGCACCCAACCCTCAAGGAGCAACTGACCTGTCCTGCCACTACAGCCTCCAAGAAATTGAGAGAGCAGCCAGTGCTCCACAAATCACCAGGAGGAACTCCTTTGGAGTAGAGAAGCTGCTCTAAGAAAACCCAGAGAGGACCAGGACTGCCAAAAACCCAACGTTGGACATAATCGCTAAACCCGAGCCACCTAGCTTGTGTTAAAGTTGGCCAGCGGTGTCAGCGTGGTCCCCAGGCCCTCCAGAAGAGAAGCCCATCCTGTGCTCACTCACTGTGGCATCTGCAGACTGTTTCTGCAGACCCCCCTTCAACCACGAATTATCAGGAGACAAAACCCAATGCCCTAAGACACCTCTGCACCAGTCCGTCCTGTACCCAGAAGAGGAGAACCAAGGATGTCCCCACATGTCCTCATCTCATGAGATCTGAGCACACTTGTTGGCCTGGTTATACTGGACCTCCTGTTCACACCTGCAAAGTGTTTCTTCGGGCCCCCCTGTACCCACGAAGAACTCCAGTACTGCACCCTGTGCCAAAAGACACCCTTGTACCCATGCTCCACAGCCTGAGGAGCAGTGGGCAGGCGGTGTCCCCACTTGTCTAAGGACCTCAAGGGTTGACCTCCCTGTAGGTTCCCCTGGACTGGCCTTCCTGTCTGTCCCTGCAGCAACTTTTTACCCGGACCAATTCCCATTGACTTGAATAGGACACCAGATGACATAACACACCTCTGCACCAGGACACACCAGAACCTCCCAAGGTAATCTATTGGTGTGGCCTAGTTGTTTGCCCCATACTCACCTCAAGTCCATAGAACAGTCTTGTAAGTCATTGCTGAGTGCCCGTATGCAGTGTATGTTTTTCCTCCAATTCGATATCACTGGGTACCCGAGACTGAAGAGTACCTTTGCTCCAGGACACCTCAGTACCTCCCAAAGTGAACTGTTGGTGCTCCTTTAGACCTTGCCCCATACTAACCTTAACTCCAGAACAGCAGTCCTGTAGGTTGTCGCTAACTGTCCACATGCAGTACGTTTTCCCCCCTAGGATAACATTGGGAACCTGATGCTGAAAAGCACCTCTGCACCCGTACGCCCCAGTGCCTCCCAAAGTGAACTGTTGGTGCTGCTTTGTATTTTGCCATGCACTTACCTTAACTCCAGAACATTACTTAGTACCAGTATGCAGTATATGTTTTCCCCCATAGGATAACATTATCACTCCAACTTTTGAAAACTATAAAAATTCATAACTCAAAAAGTACTCACCTGATTCCGGTGATCTTGGTATCAAAGTTT
Source organism: Pleurodeles waltl (assembly GCF_031143425.1). Taxonomy (NCBI): domain Eukaryota; kingdom Metazoa; phylum Chordata; class Amphibia; order Caudata; family Salamandridae; genus Pleurodeles; species Pleurodeles waltl. Next base: position 18,867,212 of record NC_090444.1, on the reverse strand, counting down.
ACATAGATGTATGTGCTAATTTTATAAATTGGTCTCAGATGTCTTTATGAGTGTGTGTCGCACTTACTGCATGAGTGCGTGCCCTACATGCTTAGCACTACCCTCTGACCACAGTGCTCAAAAAGAAAGCATTTTGGATGTTACTTGTGCCTCTGTGATAACCCTGGGGATTGCTTGGACTCTTTGCACAGTGTACCTCATTTTGGTCCACTATATAAAGAGCTAGCTTCCTACAGTTAATGTAAGAGCCCTACATATCCGGGTGGGCAAGGTAAAGGCCAGTAGGGATCTTATCAAGCCGTGCAACTGTAGATGCTAAGCTAGTCTTAATGGCCACCAAGGTTTTGCTCAGCCCAAATTCCAGGGTATTCTGGTTTTCCAATTTGGTGGTCAGGGACGGATCAACAGCATCCCGACATGGTTCCTCCACAGCCGATTATAGATTACTAAGATGGACCACCCGGTCCTGTGGCTGGAAGAAATATTCCAATTCCCTCTGAGTACCTGTTAGAAATGGGGTCTCTAGATGGCAGTCAGTGTACACCCTGTCCAAGTAGGGACCCTCAATGGAGTCAGGGTAAGGGAGTCACACACCTAAGATAACCCCCGTTCACCCCCTTGGTAGCTTGGCACAAGCAGTCAGGCTTATCTCAGAGGCAATGTGTAAAGTATTTGCACAAACACATACAGTAACTGTAGGAAAGTACCATCTTGCCTGGCATGTTACCCCCATTTTTCACTGTATATATGTTGTTTTAGTTGTATGTGTCACTGGGACCCTGGTAACCCAGGGCCCCAGTGCTCATAAGTGTGCCTGAATGTGTTACCTGTGTAGTGACTAACTGTCTCACTGAGGCTCTGCTAATCAGAACCTCAGTGGTTATGCTCTCTCATTTCTTTCCAAATTGTCACTGACAGGCTAGTGACCATTTTTACCAATTTACATTGGCTTACTGGAACACCCTTATAATTCCCTAGTATATGGTACTGAGGTACCCAGGGTATTGGGGTTCCAGGAGATCCCTATGGGCTGCAGCATTTCTTTTGCCACCCATAGGGAACTCTGACAATTCTTACACAGGCCTGCCACTGCAGCCTGAGTGAAATAACGTCCACGTTATTTCACAGCCATTTTACACTGCACTTAAGTAACTTATAAGTCACCTATATGTCTAACCTTTACCTGGTAAAGGTTAGGTGCAAAGTTACTTAGTGTGAGGGCACCCTGGCACTAGCCAAGGTGCCCCACATTGTTCAGAGCCAATTCACTGAACTTTGTGAGTGCGGGGACACCATTACACGCGTGCACTACATATAGGTCACTACCTATATGTAGCTTCACCATGGTAACTCCGAATATGGCCATGTAACATGTCTATGATCATGGAATTGCCCCCTCTATGCCATCCTGGCATTGTTGGTACAATTCCATGATCCCAGTGGTCTGTAGCACAGACCCTGGTACTGCCAAACTGCCCTTCCTGGGGTTTCTCTGCAGCTGCTGCTGCTGCCAACCCCTCAGACAGGCAGCTGCCCTCCTGGGGTCCAGCCAGGCCTGGCCCAGGATGGCAGAACAAAGAACTTCCTCTGAGAGAGGGTGTGACACCCTCTCCCTTTGGAAAATGGTGTGAAGGCAGGGGAGGAGTAGCCTCCCCCAGCCTCTGGAAATGCTTTGTTGGGCACAGATGTGCCCAATTCTGCATAAGCCAGTCTACACCGGTTCAGGGACCCCTTAGCCCCTGCTCTGGTGCGAAACTGGACAAAGGAAAGGGGAGTGACCACTCCCCTGACCTGCACCTCCCCTGGGAGGTGTCCAGAGCTCCTCCAGTGTGCTCCAGACCTCTGCCATCTTGGAAACAGAGGTGCTGCTGGCACACTGGACTGCTCTGAGTGGCCAGTGCCACCAGGTGACGTCAGAGACTCCTTGTGATAGGCTCCTTCAGGTGTTAGTAGCCTTTCCTCTCTCCTAGGTAGCCAAACCCTCTTTTCTGGCTATTTAGGGTCTCTGTCTCTGGGGAAACTTTAGATAACGAATGCATGAGCTCAGCCGTGTTCCTCTGCATCTCCCTCTTCACCTTCTGATAAGGAATCGACCGCTGACCGCGCTGGAAGCCTGCAAACCTGCAACATAGTAGCAAAGACGACTACTGCAACTCTGTAACGCTGATCCTGCCGCCTTCTCGACTGTTTTCCTGCTTGTGCATGCTGTGGGGGTAGTCTGCCTCCTCTCTGCACCAGAAGCTCCGAAGAAATCTCCCGTGGGTCGACGGAATCTTCCCCCTGCAACCGCAGGCACCAAAAAGCTGCATTACCGGTCCCTTGGGTCTCCTCTCAGCACGACGAGCGAGGTCCCTCGAATCCAGCGACACCGTCCAAGTGACCACCACAGTCCAGTGACTCTTCAGCCCAAGTTTGGTGGAGGTAAGTCCTTGCCTCACCTCGCTGGGCTGCATTGCTGGGAACCGCGACTTTGCAAGCTACTCCGGCCCCTGTGCACTTCCGGCGGAAATCCTTTGTGCACAGCCAAGCCTGGGTCCACGGCACTCTAACCTGCATTGCACGACTTTCTAAGTTGGTCTCCGGCGATGTGGGACTCCTTTGTGCAACTCCGGCGAGCACCGTTTCACGCATCCTCATAGTGCCTGTTTCTGGCACTTCTCCGGGTGTTACCTGCTTCAGTGAGGGCTCTTTGTCTTGCTCGACGTCCCTTCTCTCTGCAGGTCCAATTTGCGACCTTCTGGTCCCTCCTGGGCCCCAGCAGCGTCCAAAAACGCCAAACGCACGATTTGCGTGTAGCAAGGCTTGTTGGCGTCCATCCGGCGGGAAAACACTTCTGCACGACTCTCCAAGGCGTGTCGGATCCATCTTCCAAAGGGGAAGTCTCTAGCCCTTGTCGTTCCTGCAGTATTCACAGTTCTTCAGCCTAGTAAGAGCTTCTTTGCACCAACCGCTGGCATTTCTTGGGCATCTGCCCATCTCCGAGCTGCTTGTGACTTTTGGACTTGGTCCCCTTGTTCCACAGGTACCCTCAGTCAGGAATCCATCGTTGTTGCATTGCTGATTTGTGTTTTCCTTGCATTTTCCCTCTAACACGACTATTTTGTCCTTAGGGGAACTTTAGTGCACTTTGCACTCACTTTTCAGGGTCTTGGGGAGGGTTATTTTGCTAACTCTCACTATTTGCTAATAGTCCCAGCGACCCTCTACAAGGTCACATAGGTTTGGGGTCCATTCGTGGTTCGCATTCCACTTCTGGAGTATATGGTTTGTGTTGCCCCTATCCCTATGTTTCCCCATTGCATCCTATTGTAACTATACATTGTTTGCACTGTTTTCTAAGACTATACTGCATATTTTTGCTATTGTGTATATATATCTTGTGTATATTTCCTATCCTCTCACTGAGGGTACACTCTAAGATACTTTGGCATATTGTCATAAAAATAAAGTACCTTTATTTTTAGTATAACTGTGTATTGTGTTTTCTTATGATATTGTGCATATGACACTAAGTGGTACTGTAGTAGCTTCACACGTCTCCTGGTTCAGCCTAAGCTGCTCTGCTAAGCTACCATTATCTATCAGCCTAAGCTGCTAGACACCCTATACACTAATAAGGGATAACTGGGCCTGGTGCAAGGTGCAAGTACCCCTTGGTACTCACTACAAGCCAGTCCAGCCTCCTACATTGGTTGTGCAGCGGTGGGATAAGTGCTTTGAGACTACTTACCACTCTTGTCATTGTACTTTTCATAAGAGAAAAATATACAAAACAAGGTCAGTGTATATAAACATAGCCAAAAAGTTTTGCATTTCCTCTTTTCACTCTTTTCTAAGTGCTGAAAAGTACTTCTAAACTTTCAAAAAGTTCTTAAAAGTTTAAAAAGTTTTTTCTGTCTTTCCAAAAAGTTCTGAAAACTTTTTTCTCTTTGTCTATCACTTTAACTCTCTCTAAAAATGTCTGGCACAGGCCAAAAAGTTGAACTGTCCAAACTTGCATATGATCACCTTAGCTGGAAAGGAGCAAGGAGTCTCTGCATAGAGAGAGGTTTGAGTGTAGGGAAGAATCCTTCCTTAGAACTGTTAATTAATATGCTTAGAGTACAGGATAAGGCCATAAGTGCCCAATCTGTAGAAAAAGTAGCTAATGGTTCTCAATCTGATCCAGGGACTCCCCCAGGAAAAGGTTCAGGAAAGAAACTTCTCAGCCTGCCCATTACTAGACAGTCTAGCATAGTTGGTACAGAGGTTGAATCACATCATACTGATGATGTGCTCTCACATTATGCTGGTAGCCAAGCTGTTAGGGTGCCCTTGGTAAGGGACAGGTCTTCTGTTCATTCCCATCATACCTCTGTATCTAGAAATGTCCCTCACACCCACCCTGATGACAGATTGTTAGAAAGGGAGCTCAATAGATTGAGAGTGGAGCAAACCAGACTGAAGCTCAAGAAGCAACAGCTGGATTTGGATAGACAGTCTTTAGAAATAGAGAGGGAAAGACAGAAAATGGGTTTAGATACCCATGGTGGCAGCAGCAGTATTCCCCATAGTCATCCTGCAAAAGAGCATGATTCCAGGAATCTGCATAAGATAGTTCCCCCTTACAAGGAGGGGGATGACATTAACAAGTGGTTTGCTGCACTTGAGAGGGCCTGTGCTGTACAGGATGTCCCTCAAAAGCAGTGGGCTGCTATCTTATGGCTATCATTTACTGGAAAAGGTAGGGATAGGCTCCTTACTGTAAAAGAAAATGATGCTAACAATTTCCAAGTTCTTAAGAATGCACTCCTGGATGGTTATGGCTTAACCACTGAACAGTACAGGATAAAGTTCAGAGATACCAAAAAGGAGTCTTCACAAGACTGGGTTGATTTCATTGACCAGGCAGTGAAGGCCTTGGAGGGGTGGTTACATGGCAGTAAAGTTACTGATTATGACAGCCTGTATAACTTGATCCTGAGAGAGCATATTCTTAATAATTGTGTGTCAGATTTGTTGCACCAGTACTTGGTGGACTCTGATCTGACCTCTCCCCAAGAATTGGGAAAGAAGGCAGACAAATGGGTCAGAACAAGAGTGAACAGAAAAGTTCATACAGGGGGTGACAAAGATGGCAACAAAAAGAAGGATGGTAAGTCTTCTGACAAGGGTGGGGACAAATCTAAAAATGAGTCTTCATCAGGCCCACAAAAACACTCTGGTGGGGGTGGTGGGCCCAAATCCTCCTTTAATCAGAACAAGGAAAAGAAACCATGGTGCTATTTATGTAAGATAAAAGGCCATTGGACAACAGATCCCAGTTGTCCAAAGAAAGGCACCACAGCTCCTACCACTACAACCCCTACTGCTACACCTAGTGTCCCTACTAATAGCAGTGGTGGTGGGAGCAAACCTACTAATAGCCAATCCAAGGGAGTAGCTGGGCTCACTTTTGGTAATTTAGTTGGGGTTGGTCTGATTAGGGAGACCACAGAGGCTACTTTAGTCTCTGAAGGGGCTATTGACTTAGCCACTTTGGTTGCTTGCCCCCATAACTTGGAGAAGTACAAGCAACTAACCCTAATAAATGGTGTTGAGGTCCAGGCCTACAGGGACACAGGTGCCAGTGTCACAATGGTGATTGAGAAACTGGTGCACCCTGAACAACACATACTTGGACACCAGTACCAAGTAACCGATGCTCACAACATAACACAAAGCCACCCCATGGCTGTTGTAAATCTCAACTGGGGGGGGGTATCTGGTCCAAAGAAAGTTGTGGTAGCTTCAGATTTACCTGTAGACTGTCTATTAGGGAATGATTTGGAGACATCAGCTTGGTCAGATGTGGAGTTGGAGGCCCATGCAGCAATGCTGGGCATTCCAGGGCATATTTTTGCTTTGACAAGGGCTCAGGCCAAAAAGCAAAAAGGACAGGGAAGCTTGGATCCTGGAACAATGGACCAAGTGCTCCCTAAAGCTAGGGCTAGTAGAAGCAAACCACTTCCTACTATCCCTCCCTCTACAGTGGATTCAACTTCTGAGGAAGAAGAATTCCCTCCCTGTGCAGAACCTACACCAGAGGAGCTGGAAGCAGACACTGCTGAGCTTTTGGGTGAAGGGGGGCCTGCCAGGGAGGAGCTGAGTGTGGCACAGCAAACCTGTCCCACATTAGAGGGTCTCAGACAGCAAGCTGTCAAACAGGCTAATGGGGATGTCAGTGACTCTCACAGAGTTTACTGGGAGGACAACCTCTTGTACACTGAGCATAGGGATCCTAAACCTGGAGCTGCCAGGAGATTAGTGATTCCTCAGGAGTACAGAAAGTTCCTCCTAACACTGGCACATGACATTCCCTTAGCTGGGCACCTGGGTCAAATGAAAACTTGGGACAGATTGGTACCATTGTTTCATTGGCCTAGGATGTCTGAGGACACAAAAGAATTTTGTAAGTCCTGTGAAACCTGTCAAGCCAGTGGCAAGACAGGTGGCACTCCAAAGGCACCCCTTATCCCACTGCCTGTGGTTGGGGTTCCCTTTGAAAGGGTAGGGGTTGACATAGTTGGCCCCCTTGACCCTCCTACTGCTTCAGGCAATAGGTTTATCTTGGTGGTAGTGGACCATGCCACAAGATATCCTGAAGCTATTCCTTTAAGGACCACTACAGCTCCTGCAGTGGCAAAGGCCCTCCTGGGAATATTTTCCAGGGTGGGCTTCCCAAAGGAAGTAGTATCAGACAGAGGAAGCAATTTCATGTCTGCATACTTAAAGGCCATGTGGAAGGAGTGTGGTGTAACTTACAAGTTCACAACACCCTATCATCCACAAACAAATGGACTGGTGGAGAGATTTAATAAAACTCTCAAAGGCATGATTATGGGACTCCCAGAAAAACTCCGCAGGAGATGGGATATCCTTCTACCATGCCTCCTTTTTGCCTACAGGGAGGTACCCCAGAAAGGAGTGGGCTTCAGCCCCTTTGAACTTCTTTTTGGACACCCTGTTAGGGGTCCACTCACACTTGTAAAGGAGGGTTGGGAACAACCTTTAAAAGCTCCTAAGCAGGATATTGTGGATTATGTACTTGGCCTCAGATCAAGGATGGCTGAGTACATGAAAAAGGCCAGTAAAAACCTTCAGGCCAGCCAAGAGCTCCAGAAGCAATGGCATGATCAGAAGGCTGTTTTGGTTCAGTACCAACCAGGGCAGAAAGTGTGGGTATTGGAGCCTGTGGCCCCAAGAGCACTCCAAGATAAATGGAGTGGTCCACACACAATTGTTGAAAAGAAGGGTGAAGTCACCTACTTGGTTGACTTAGGCACTGCCAGGAGTCCCCTTAGGGTGCTCCATGTCAACCGCCTGAAACCCTACTATGACAGGGCTGATCTCACCCTGCTCATGGCAACAGATGAGGGACAGGAAGAAGACAGTGATCCTCTACCTGATCTCTTCTCTTCCACAGAACAAGATGCTCTTGTGGAAGGTGTAGTTTTGGCTGATTGTCTTACTGCTGAGCAGAAAGATAATTGCATAAATCTCCTAGGACAATTTTCAGAACTCTTCTCCATTGTGCCAGGCACCACTTCTTGGTGTGAGCACACTATAGATACTGGAGACAGTTTACCTGTCAAAAGTAAGATCTATAGGCAGCCTGACCATGTCAGGGACTGCATAAAGCAAGAAGTTCAGAAGATGTTGGAACTAGGAGTGGTTGAGCACTCTGACAGTCCATGGGCTTCTCCTGTGGTACTGGTACCAAAACCCAATTCTAAAGATGGAAAGAAGGAAATGAGGTTTTGTGTCGACTATAGAGGTCTCAACTTGGTAACCAAAACTGATGCTCACCCTATACCCAGGGCAGATGAGCTCATAGATACACTGGCATCTGCCAAGTATCTAAGCACTTTTGATTTGACTGCAGGGTATTGGCAGATCAAATTGTCAGAAGATGCTAAATCTAAGACTGCATTTTCTACCATTGGAGGACATTACCAGTTTACTGTAATGCCTTTTGGTCTGAAAAATGCACCTGCCACTTTTCAGAGGTTGGTCAACACAGTCCTGCAAGGGCAGGAAGCTTTCAGTGCAGCATATTTGGATGATATAGCTGTCTTTAGCTCCAGCTGGGATGATCACCTGGTCCACCTTTGGAAAGTTTTGGAGGCCCTGCAAAAGGCAGGCCTCACTATCAAGGCTTCAAAGTGCCAGATAGGGCAGGGTAAGGTGGTTTATCTGGGACACCTTGTTGGTGGGGAACAGATTGCACCACTTCAGGGGAAAATCCAAACTATTATTGATTGGGTTCCCCCTACCACTCAGACTCAGGTGAGAGCCTTCCTAGGCCTCACTGGGTATTACAGGAGGTTCATTAAGAACTATGGCTCCATTGCAGCCCCTCTTAATGACCTCACATCCAAGAAAATGCCTAAAAAGGTATTATGGACAGCAAACTGTCAGAAAGCTTTTGAGGAGCTGAAGCAGGCCATGTGCTCTGCACCTGTCCTGAAAAGCCCTTGTTACTCTAAAAAATTCTATGTCCAAACTGATGCATCTGAATTAGGAGTAGGGGCAGTCCTATCACAACTTAATTCTGAGGGCCAGGATCAACCTGTTGCTTTTATTAGTAGAAGGTTGACCCCTAGAGAAAAGCGTTGGTCTGCCATTGAGAGGGAGGCCTTTGCTGTGGTCTGGGCTCTGAAGAAGTTGAGGCCATACCTGTTTGGCACTCACTTCATTGTTCAGACAGACCACAAACCTCTACTTTGGCTAAAACAAATGAAAGGTGAAAATCCTAAATTGTTGAGGTGGTCCATATCCCTACAGGGAATGGACTATACAGTGGAACATAGACCTGGGAGTAGCCACTCTAATGCAGATGGACTCTCCAGATATTTCCACTTAGACAATGAAGACTCATCAGGTAATGGCTAGTCTTATTGTCCTTCGTTTGGGGGGGGGGTTGTGTAGGAAAGTACCATCTTGCCTGGCATGTTACCCCCATTTTTCACTGTATATATGTTGTTTTAGTTGTATGTGTCACTGGGACCCTGGTAACCCAGGGCCCCAGTGCTCATAAGTGTGCCTGAATGTGTTACCTGTGTAGTGACTAACTGTCTCACTGAGGCTCTGCTAATCAGAACCTCAGTGGTTATGCTCTCTCATTTCTTTCCAAATTGTCACTGACAGGCTAGTGACCATTTTTACCAATTTACATTGGCTTACTGGAACACCCTTATAATTCCCTAGTATATGGTACTGAGGTACCCAGGGTATTGGGGTTCCAGGAGATCCCTATGGGCTGCAGCATTTCTTTTGCCACCCATAGGGAACTCTGACAATTCTTACACAGGCCTGCCACTGCAGCCTGAGTGAAATAACGTCCACGTTATTTCACAGCCATTTTACACTGCACTTAAGTAACTTATAAGTCACCTATATGTCTAACCTTTACCTGGTAAAGGTTAGGTGCAAAGTTACTTAGTGTGAGGGCACCCTGGCACTAGCCAAGGTGCCCCCACATTGTTCAGAGCCAATTCACTGAACTTTGTGAGTGCGGGGACACCATTACACGCGTGCACTACATATAGGTCACTACCTATATGTAGCTTCACCATGGTAACTCCGAATATGGCCATGTAAAATGTCTATGATCATGGAATTGCCCCCTCTATGCCATCCTGGCATTGTTGGTACAATTCCATGATCCCAGTGGTCTGTAGCACAGACCCTGGTACTGCCAAACTGCCCTTCCTGGGGTTTCTCTGCAGCTGCTGCTGCTGCCAACCCCTCAGACAGGCAGCTGCCCTCCTGGGGTCCAGCCAGGCCTGGCCCAGGATGGCAGAACAAAGAACTTCCTCTGAGAGAGGGTGTGACACCCTCTCCCTTTGGAAAATGGTGTGAAGGCAGGGGAGGAGTAGCCTCCCCCAGCCTCTGGAAATGCTTTGTTGGGCACAGATGTGCCCAATTCTGCATAAGCCAGTCTACACCGGTTCAGGGACCCCTTAGCCCCTGCTCTGGCGCGAAACTGGACAAAGGAAAGGGGAGTGACCACTCCCCTGACCTGCACCTCCCCTGGGAGGTGTCCAGAGCTCCTCCAGTGTGCTCCAGACCTCTGCCATCTTGGAAACAGAGGTGCTGCTGGCACACTGGACTGCTCTGAGTGGCCAGTGCCACCAGGTGACGTCAGAGACTGCTTGTGATAGGCTCCTTCAGGTGTTAGTAGCCTTTCCTCTCTCCTAGGTAGCCAAACCCTCTTTTCTGGCTATTTAGGGTCTCTGTCTCTGGGGAAACTTTAGATAACGAATGCATGAGCTCAGCTGAGTTCCTCTGCATCTCCCTCTTCACCTTCTGATAAGGAATCGACCGCTGACCGCGCTGGAAGCCTGCAAACCTGCAACATAGTAGCAAAGACGACTGCTGCAACTCTGTAACGCTGATCCTGCCGCCTTCTCGACTGTTTTCCTGCTTGTGCATGCTGTGGGGGTAGTCTGCCTCCTCTCTGCACCAGAAGCTCCAAAGAAATCTCCCGTGGGTCGACGGAATCTTCCCCCTGCAACCGCAGGCACCAAAAAGCTGCATTACCGGTCCCTTGGGTCTCCTCTCAGCACGACGAGCGAGGTCCCTCGAATCCAGCGACACCGTCCAAGTGACCCCCACAGTCCAGTGACTCTTCAGCCCAAGTTTGGTGGAGGTAAGTCCTTGCCTCACCTCGCTGGGCTGCATTGCTGGGAACCGCGACTTTGCAAGCTACTCCGGCCCCTGTGCACTTCCGGCGGAAATCCTTTGTGCACAGCCAAGCCTGGGTCCACGGCACTCTAACCTGCATTGCACGACTTTCTAAGTTGGTCTCCGGCGACGTGGGACTCCTTTGTGCAACTCCGGCGAGCACCGTTTCACGCATCCTCGTAGTGCCTGTTTCTGGCACTTCTCCGGGTGTTACCTGCTTCAGTGAGGGCTCTTTGTCTTGCTCGACGTCCCCTCTCTCTGCAGGTCCAATGTGCGACCTTCTGGTCCCTCCTGGGCCCCAGCAGCGTCCAAAAACGCCAAACGCACGATTTGCGTGTAGCAAGGCTTGTTGGCGTCCATCCGGCGGGAAAACACTTCTGCACGACTCTCCAAGGCGTGGGGGATTCATCCTCCAAAGGGGAAGTCTCTAGCCCTTGTCGTTCCTGCAGTATTCACAGTTCTTCAGCCTAGTAAGAGCTTCTTTGCACCAACCGCTGGCATTTCCTTGGCATCTGCCCATCTCCGAGCTGCTTGTGACTTTTGGACTTGGTCCCCTTGTTCCACAGGTACCCTCAGTCAGGAATCCATCGTTGTTGCATTGCTGATTTGTGTTTTCCTTGCATTTTCCCTCTAACACGACTATTTTGTCCTTAGGGGAACTTTAGTGCACTTTGCACTCACTTTTCAGGGTCTTGGGGAGGGTTATTTTGCTAACTCTCACTATTTGCTAATAGTCCCAGCGACCCTCTACAAGGTCACATAGGTTTGGGGTCCATTCGTGGTTCGCATTCCACTTCTGGAGTATATGGTTTGTGTTGCCCCTATCCCTATGTTTCCCCATTGCATCCTATTGTAACTATACATTGTTTGCACTGTTTTCTAAGACTATACTGCATATTTTTGCTATTGTGTATATATATCTTGTGTATATTTCCTATCCTCTCACTGAGGGTACACTCTAAGATACTTTGGCATATTGTCATAAAAATAAAGTACCTTTATTTTTAGTATAACTGTGTATTGTGTTTTCTTATGATATTGTGCATATGACACTAAGTGGTACTGTAGTAGCTTCACACGTCTCCTAGTTCAGCCTAAGCTGCTCTGCTAAGCTACCATTATCTATCAGCCTAAGCTGCTAGACACCCTATACACTAATAAGGGATAACTGGGCCTGGTGCAAGGTGCAAGTACCCCTTGGTACTCACTACAAGCCAGTCCAGCCTCCTACAGTAACACAGTGGAAACACCACAAAAGGACTCCACACCAGTTTAGAAAAATAGCCAATACTTATCTAGAGCAAACAAGACCAAAATGACAAAATCCAACTTACACAAGCAAAGATATGAATTTTTAAGGTAAAAAGAGTCTAAATACATACTAATCAATGGATGCGTTGTGTTAGCACAAAGTACCTGGTATGCGTCAAAAATAAAGCCGCATGGGCGAGCGTGCGTCAGAAAAGCAAGCAATGCATCGATTCCTTACTCGCAAGTAATGCTGTGACTCAACTCTTTCTCCGCTGGGTAAGTGATGTATCGATTTTTTCCTCTAAGGGAAGGAATGCTTCCATTTCCGGACAAGCAGCCTGCGGTAATGTTGAAGATTTTGATGCCCATGGACGATGCATGCAAAATCTGGATGAATGGCAGCGATTCATTTTTGCTGAACTGGTGATGTGTCAATTTCACCAGTGCTGCATCAATTTTTCAGCCACGGTGCAGGCGCTGCATTGATTTTTCTGCCACTCGGCTCTGGTTCGTAGATTTTCACCTCCAGTACACCAGCTTCTCTTTTCAAGGGCCCAGGGACTGGATGTGATACACTTGATAGGGTAGGGGTCTCAGCAAGAAAGCCCAGGTCCTGGAAGATGAAGTATGATGGCCCTTAGACTTCAGAACAGGGGACAAGCTCAGTCCAAGCCCTTGGAGAAGCAGGATTTTAGAAAGCAAAGTCCAGTCCTTTCCCTCTTCAGGCACAAGCAGCAGCAAGCCACCACAGCAAAGCAGCCAGCAGAGTGGGAGGTCCTCCTCCAGCATCAGGCTCTTCTCCTTGGTATTGGTTCCTATTGATCCAGAAGTAATCTAAATTTGTGGGGTCAGCAGTCCAATACTTATATTAATTTTTGCTTTTGAAGTAGGCAAACTACAAAGGAAAGTGTTTGTAGTGCAGAAGACCCTGCCTCTTCCTTGCCCTGTCCCAGCCCCCCTCCAGGTGGTTGGAGACTGTATTGTGTGAGGTCAGACACGACCCTTTCAAGTCCGGGTGCCAGCTCCTCCCTCCCCACTCTAGCCCAGGAAGACTCATCAGGATATGCAGGACGCACCTCAACTCCCTTTGTGTCACTGTCTAGAGTGAATTCACAAACAGCCCAACTGTCATTCTGCCCGAGACGTGGTTTCAGCACCACAGCAGAGGCACAGAATGGTCAAGCGAAAAAATGCCCACTTTTTAAAAGGGGCATTTTCAAACAGACAATCTAAAAAACAGCTTTACTAAAAGATGTGTTTTTAAGTTGTGAGTTCAGAGATCCAAAACTCCACATCTCTATCTGCTCCCAATGGGAAACTGGAGTTAGAAGGTATTTCTAGTCAATCCCCATGTTAACCTGTGGGAGAGATAGGCCTTCCAATAGTGAAAAATACATTTAGCAGTGTTTCACTATTAAGACATGTGAAACACACCAGTACATGTCCTAACTTTTAAATACACTACACCCTGCCCATGGGGCTGCCTTGGGCCTACCAGGTGGGTACACTTGGCAGGTTGAACTGGCAGCGCAAAACTGTACACACAGACACTGCAGTGGCAGGTCTGAGACATGATTACAGGGCTACCCATATAGGTGAGACAATCAGTGAGGCAGGTCCACTAGTAGCATTTGATTTACGGGCCCTGGGAACGTCTAGTGCACTTTACTAGGGACTTACTAATAAATCGAATAGGTCAATCATGGATAAACCAATCACCAATTCAATTTAGAGAGACAGCATATGCACTATAGCACTGTTTAGCAGTGGTAAAGTGCCCAGCGTCCCAATGCTAACAAGAACAGGTCAGAAAAAATAGAAGGAAGGAGCGAAAAGGTTTGAGAATGACCCTCCAAAAAGGGCCAGGTCCAACTCATATCGAATCTATTTTCCAAAATGTTTAATTCTTTATATAAAACTTTGAACAACAAACCTTGGCTGCCATTCTTACAATAAAGCTTTAGCATTTGCCATTGAATTTAATGTCATAGAAATAGTGACTGCTCTTGCTGGGGACTAATCTGCTCCTGGTCCAAGCTGTTGGTGTGCTTTTTGAGCTGGAATTTAGGATAGGATTGCATGCTGACACTGTTAAGAAGTCAAAACCAGGCCCATGGGTATGAAGAAATTCACCCACAATCTTCTGAATACATGCAGCATACTTTCTCAATACATGCTTTCAAGCTGCTTCATGAGGAAGCCACGGACAGTGTGTTAGTTCACTGTTTTGATTCCTTGTCATGACACATGCATTCCATGATGTCAGCTAGCCCAGAAGCCACACAATCATTTCAGCTGATCGGGATTCCAATATATGTCATGAGATTGTCTGAAACTCCATTGGTGGGCAGTGAATTGTGTGATCCCTTTTCCAGAGATGGTATCAGAATGTTAGTTAGTAGTTTTGAAACCTGAAAATCCAATCTCTTTGTTTCAAGAAAAGTTAAACTTATGCAACAGCTCTCTGTTCACTGGAAGGAAGTAGGATTCCTGCAGGCTCCTGTCATCACTGTGCATGGCCCCCAGGCGATTGATAAAGGCCCCTTTATGTGATCCCTTGTGACCAGCTTATCTTAGCCTTGTTCAGTCTAAGAAGGCTTTGGGCCTGATTGAGATATGGGCAGAGGGGTTACTCCATTGCAACGGTGATGGATATCCTGTCTGCTGAAATCTAAATCCCATAGGACTTAATGGAATTTAGATTTCTGTGGACGGGATATCCGTCACCGTAAAGACAGAGTAACCCCTTCACCAATATCTAAATCGGGCCCTATATTTGCCATCAGCTGGTTTCTTCTTCTCTTATTCACTTATTGTAAGGTGGCTGGCTCACAAATGTTGTTTGAAGCCATCTGTAGTGACTCTTCCTGTAGCCCATGCAAATTATTGCATCACCAATGCGATATATAATAACTTATGTAGACAGATTTAAACTAATGCTGGTACAATTTCCACCCACCAGATCGCCAGACTGAAGTAAATTCTCTCCCACGCTGGATGCAAAGATCCTGATGCATTTTGAGGTTTCAGCTATGCAATGGCCCCACTTTGGTAGGATATCCCACTCATCTCTCTGGTATAACAATCTCCTTTTCATGCCCATCTGATTATGTCATCATTGCTATTGTGTTATATTCTGTGTTTCGATATCTTGTAGGGAGTGGCTTCAGAATGATATACGTTTATGGGCAGTCGTGTTCAGATGACCAGAGGATAACATGATGGAGAGAGGAAACCAAAGCCTGGTGAATGAATTTATTCTATCTGGATTTTCCATTCCACCTCAGCTGAGAGTTGTGCTGTTTCCAGTGTTCCTCGTAATTTACCTCATCACACTATTTGCAAACAGTCTCATCATCGCAATCGTTCAAACAAATCCCCGGCTTCACTCTGCTATGTACTTTTTCCTTTGCAACTTGTCATTTTTGGATCTTTGTTTTTTGACAACAGAAATCCCAATATGCCTGAAGGGCTTCCTCTTGGAAAAGAACACCATTACATACTCTGGATGTGTCACCCAAATGTACCTTGGATTGGCCCTAGGTGTAACAGAATGCCTCCTTCTGGCGGTCATGGCATTGGATCGCTATTATGCGATCTGTAACCCCTTGAATTATCAACGTGTTATGAGTAAAGCCGCCTGCATCAAAATATGCATCGCTACTTGGACCAGTGGGTTCCTCATCTCTGTGATACATGTATCCTTCACAATAACTGTACCCTTCTGTGGACACAATAAGATCAACCACGTGGTGTGCGAAGTGCTCGCTGTCTTACGTTTGGCATGCATCGATATTCGCCTAATAGAGGCTGTGATCTCAGGGGTTGGGGTAGTAGTTCTCCTGGTTCCCCTGTCCTTAATCATCTTCACGTATATTCACATCATCTCTACCATCCTGCGAATGCCAACAGCCTCTGGCAGACACAAGGCCTTCTCCACCTGCGGCTCCCATCTGATGGTGGTTACCCTCTTCTATGGCACAACCATTGACATGTACATGAGCCCCAGGTCAATGATCTCAATGGAGAGTGAGAAGGTTATCTCTGTCTTTTATGGTTTAGTGACTCCGGCTCTCAACCCACTCATCTATACTCTACGCAACAAGGAAGTGAAAGAGGCTGTGAAGAAAATTTGCAGCAGAAACGGGGACTGACAAAGATTCTAGGATGAAGTATTAAAAGAGAATCAAGAAGTGTGAACTGTTAGAGAAGTTATCACAGATGATAGGATGTCCACATGACCATATCCTTTATCTGTTATTTACTTCAAAATCTTTTGAAATTTTTAGTTTCCAACCTCGTGTTCCTCAGAATAAAAAATGTAAATGAACTGACAGCCTTGCTGATGCCCACTCTAAAGACCATAGAGATACAGTTTTCTACAACGAACATGTGACTATTGATTTCATAAGTCACAAATGGAACAGATTTTGCTTGTATGCCTGCTTTTTTAAAAAATTTGGTAACTTTTTTTAACACGTCTTCTCCTCAAGAGATGTCAATCCTGGGTGGGATATAATGCCATGTCAAAAGTATTAACTTTGCACACCATCCTGGAAGCATTTGATGATCTTCAGCCTACTTTAGATGTTTCCATCATTAGTGTAGCACATTGGTTCCACTCATTTAGTCAGCCAAGCTTTTTTCCTTTTGACTACCTGTTTTTTTGGACCTTAACTACCCGACTCATGGTAAATTCATGGTATTTGGACTGAGCATGTTTACTGTCAGTGTCCACCTTTTAAGATAAGACCACTGCAGCACAGCTAGGGTAAGGGGCACTGTGCTGGTTATACATGAGCATATGTGCAAACACGTGCATGCACATGTGAAACCTGCATGGTTGGGACAACAGTTGTGCACTGCCTGGTAATTTGGCACAGTTTGACTTGTGCAGAATAGAGTCTGTAAGGATTGGTGCTGACCTGAAGTAGGCCTCATCATATTAGTGGACATTCATTGATAGATCTGTGAGGCTTAGTAGAAAATCTGTACTGCTTTTATTGTATTATTATATTTATTGGTGAAATCTGCCTTTGAGTACAGTTTCGCTCCACTTAGGCCTACAGGTTCCAATGAGGAATCAAACTGCGGTACAAATATGCATGCTACATTTGAATCTGCAGCATCTCTTCACCTGCATCCTGATCTTATAGGACTTACAGAATTGTCATATTTTTCTGGCTAACTCATAATCAGATTCCAGGCCTTTGCCACTTACCTCCCCCCATGGTGCAAAGTTAAGTTGTTTTTTAAGTGTGTTTTTTCAGATAACTGGTATATACGATTTTTAGTACATTAGTAATTTTGAGCTCAATGTTTACGCAGTAAATGTGTATTTGGTTAGATGTATACACATGAAAAGAAATAGGATGTGTATTTATTTATGGTTTGCTCTTTTCGCCTATATCCGCCTCTCCTCATTGTTGTCAGGGGACCTTCTCCTTTTCTTTGGGTGTCCTAGGAGAAGGAATTGTCATCAGGAAGCCGTTGGAAGAAGTTGATGTGAAGATTTCTATGTTCAGACGTATTTTTTTTTTTACAAGTTGAAAATCTCCAGCAGGGAGAAGTTGATAGCTGTAGCTGATAAGGGCTCCACGAAGCCAGATACCTCTTCTGCAAAGGACCATTGAACAGGATTTGCTGATGTGGAGAAGAATGTAGAAGGCGTTGCCTCAAATTCAGGCTGACCTGTGGTGCACTATGGGCGGATCGACAAGGAGGTAGGGCCTGATCTCCTCTCAGTTTCTCGGAGAAGTTTTGAGCCAAAAATGTTATGCCCCAAATTTTGGATTATGGTCATCCGAGCATCTTTGGGACTACTTCCAAGGGTCCAAGACTGGATAGCAACAATTGGTGAATCAGGACTCACTCAGGCTGGGTCCAATAGGCGGTTGAAGATGGAAGGATCCTTATCTGTCCCTGAGGCTCTGATCAGGAGGCCAGCCAATTAGTCTTACGATCCTCTCTGGCAATCCTTGGTTCAAGAAGTGAAACAGGGCTCAAGCAGCAGGGCAGACTGTTGATGGTTCAAGGCAAGCTTGCTTTAGGCAGCAGAGCAGTCCTTCTAGGTGCAGCAGAACAGTCTTCTGAAGTACACAGCAGACCACAACAGCAGGCAGTCCTCTGACAGTCCTTCTACAGGTCCAGAAAGTGAACCGAAGCGTGGGTCTGAGGGTTCTATTTCTATAATTGGCACCTTCTTTGAAATAGATCTTCTATAGAAGTGCTTGGAATTGCCTACTGTTAGACCATTTAGTATAGCCCATTTTGTAGTGTTTTCACTGTATTACTGTGTGTGTTGGTATAAATACTTTACACATTGCTTCTGAGTTAAGCCTGCCTGCTCGTGCCAAGCTACTAAGGGGACGAGTAGGGGTTAACCAGGTGTGTTTCTCCTTTTCTCTGACTAGAGTGAGGGTCCTTGCTTGGACAGGGGGTAACCTGACTGCCAACCAAAGACCCCATTTCTAACAGTGGTGATCAGCGGTGAGGATTGATCGTGTATTTGTATTTGACATACAGTGATTAAGTGTACACTACTGTTTTCAGTGCAGACCATTACATGAACACACACTACTTGTCTTGGTGTTTTTTGGGGCTTTTTTCTTTTTCGACTTCTCCCTGCTTCCATATTGTAGGAGGCTGGACTGGCTTGTAGTGAGTACCAAGGGGTACTTACACCTTGCACCAGGCCCAGGTATCCCTTGTTAGTGTAGAGGGTGTCTAGCAGCTTAGGCTGATAGATAATGGTAGCTTAGCAGAGCAGCTTAGGCTGAACTAGGAGACGTGTGAAGCTACTACAGTACCACTAATGCCATATGCACAATATCATAAGAAAACACAATACACAGTTATACTAAAAATAAAGGTACTTTATTTTTATGACAATATGCCAAAAGTATCTCAGTGAGTACCCTCAGTAAGAGGATAAGAAATATACACAAGATATATGTACACAATACCAAAAATATGCAGTATAGTCTTAGAAAACAGTGCAAACAGTGTACAATTACAATAGGATGCAATGTAGGCACATAGGGATAGGGGCAACACAAACCATATACTCCAAAAGTGGAATGCGAATCACGAATGGACCCCAAACCTATGTGACCTTGTAGAGGGTCGCTGGGACTATTAGAAAATAGCAAGGGTTAGAAAAATACCCCACCCCAAGACCCTGAAAATTAAGTGCAAAGTGCACTAAAGTTCCCCTAAAGACACAGAAGTCGTGATAGAGGAATAATGCAAGGAAAACACAACCCAGCAATGCAACAACAATGGATTTCCAGTTGAGGGTACCTGTGGAACAAGGGGACCGAGTCCAAAAGTCACAAGCAAGTCGGAGATGGGCAGATGCCCAAGAAATGCCAGCAGTTGGTGCAAAGAAGCTTCTACTGGACTGAAGATGCAAGGAATACTGCAGGAACGACAAGGGCTAGAGACTTCTCCTTTGGAGGATGGATCCAACACGCCGTGGAAAGTCGTGCAGAAGTGTTTTCCCGCCGGATGGATGCCAACAAGCCTTGCTAGCTGCAAGTTGTGCAGTTAGCGTTTTTGGATGCTGCTGTGGCCCAGGATGGACCAGGATGGTGCAAATTGCACCAGGAGGTAGAGGGGACGTCGAGCAAGACAAGGAGCCCTCACAGCAGCAGATAGCACCCAGATGTAGGAGGCTGGACTGGCTTGTAGTGAGTACCAAGGGGTACTTGCACCTTGCACCAGGCCCAGTTATCCCTTATTAGTGTATAGGGTGTCTAGCAGCTTAGGCTGATAGATAATGGTAGCTTAGCAGAGCAGCTTAGGCTGAACTAGGAGACGTGTGAAGCTACTACAGTACCACTTAGTGTCATATGCACAATATCATAAGAAAACACAATACACAGTTATTCTAAAAATAAAGGTACTTTATTTTTATGACCATATGCCAAAGTATCTTAGAGTGTACCCTCAGTGAGAGGATAGGAAATATACACAAGATATATATACACAATAGCAAAAATATGCAGTATAGTCTTAGAAAACAGTGCAAACAATGTATAGTTACAATAGGATGCAATGGGGAAACATAGGGATAGGGGCAACACAAACCATATACTCCAAAAGTGGAATGCGAACCACGAATGGACCCCAAACCTATGTGACCTTGTAGAGGGTCGCTGGGACTATTAGAAAATAGTGAGAGTTAGAAAAATAACCCTCCCCAAGACCCTGAAAAGTGAGTGCAAAGTGCACTAAAGTTCCCCTAAGGACAAAGTAGTCGTGTTAGAGGAATAATGCAGGAAAGACACAAACCAGCAATGCAACAACTGTGGATTTCCAATCTAGGGTACCTGTGGAACAAGGGGACCAAGTCCAAAAGTCACAAGCAAGTCGGAGATGGGCAGATGCCCAGGAAATGCCAGCTGCGGGTGCAAAGAAGCTTCGACTGGACAGAAGAAGCTGAGGTTTCTGTAGGAACGAAAAGGGCTATAGACTTCCCCTTCAGTGGACAAATCCCTCTTGCCTTACAGAGTCGTGCAGAAGTGTTTTCCCGCTGAAAGGACGCCAACAAGCCTTGCTAGTCGCAAATCGTGCATTTGGCGTTTTTGGACGCTGCTGGAGCCCAGGAGGGACCAGGAGGTCGCAAATTGAACCTGAAGAGAGAGGGGACATCGAGCAAGACAAAGAGCCCTCACTGAAGCAGGTAGCACCCAGAGAAGTGCCAGAAACAGGCACTACGAGGATGCGTGAAACGGTGCTCGCCGAAGTTGCGCAAAGGAGTCCCACGTCGCCGGAGACCAACTTGGAAAGTCGTGCAATGCAGGTTAGAGTGCCGTGGACGCAGGCTTGGCTGTGCACAAAGGATTTCCGCCGGAAGTGCACAGGGGCCGGAGTAGCTGCAAAGTCGCGGTTCCTAGCAATGCAGCCCAGCGAGGTGAGGCAAGGACTTACCTCCACCAAACTTGGGCTGAAGAGTCACTGGACTGTGGGGGTCACTTGGACAGAGTCGCTGGATTCGAGGGACCTTGCTCGTCGTTCTGAGAGGAGACCCCAGGGACCGGTAATGCAGCTTTTTGGTGCCTGCGGTTGCAGGGGGAAGATTCCGTCGACCCACGGGAGATTTCTTCGGAGCTTCTGGTGCAGAGAGGAGGCAGGCTACCCCCACAGCATGCACAAGCAGGAAAACAGTCGAGAAGGCGGCAGGATCAGCGTTACAGAGTTGCAGTAGTCGTCTTTGCTACTATGTTGCAGGTTTGCAGGCTTCCAGCGCGGTCAGCAGTCGTTTCCTTATCAGAAGGTGAAGAGAGAGATGCAGAGGAACTCGGATGAGCTCTTGCATTCGTTATCTAAAGTTTCCCCAGAGACAGAGACCCTAAATAGCCAGAAAAGAGGGTTTGGCTACCTAGGAGAGAGGAAAGGCTACTAACACCTGAAGGAGCCTATCAGCAGGAGTCTCTGACGTCACCTGGTGGCACTGGCCACTCAGAGCAGTCCAGTGTGCCAGCAGCACCTCTGTTTCCAAGATGGCAGAGGTCTGGAGCACACTGGAGGAGCTCTGGACACCTCCCAGGGGAGGTGCAGGTCAGGGGAGTGGTCACTCCCCTTTCCTTTGTCCAGTTTCGCGCCAGAGCAGGGGCTAAGGGGTCCCTGAACCGGTGTAGACTGGCTTATGCAGAACTGGGCACATCTGTGCCCAACAAAGCATTTCCAGAGGCTGGGGGAGGCTCCTCCTCCCCTGCCTTCACACCATTTTCCAAAGGGAGAGGGTGTCACACCCTCTCTCAGAGGAAGTTCTTTGTTCTGCCATCCTGGGCCAGGCCTGGCTGGACCCCAGGAGGGCAGCTGCCTGTCTGAGGGGTTGGCAGCAGCAGCAGCTGCAGTGAAACCCCAGGAAGGGCAGTTTGGCAGTACCAGGGTCTGTGCTACAGACCACTGGGATCATGGGATTGTGCCAACTATGCCAGGATGGTATAGAGGGGGCAATTCCATGATCATAGACATGTTACATGGCCATATTCGGAGTTACCATGGTGAAGCTACATATAGGTAGTGACCTATATGTAGTGCACGCGTGTAATGGTGTCCCCGCACTCACAAAGTTCAGGGGATTGGCTCTGAACAATGTGGGGGCACCTTGGCTAGTGCCAGGGTGCCCTCACACAAAGTAACTTTGCACCTAACCTTTACCAGGTAAAGGTTAGACATATAGGTGACTTATAAGTTACTTAAGTGCAGTGTAAAATGGCTGTGAAATAACGTGGACGTTATTTCACTCAGGCTGCAGTGGCAGGCCTGTGTAAGAATTGTCAGAGCTCCCTATGGGTGGCAAAAGAAATGCTGCAGCCCATAGGGATCTCCTGGAACCCCAATACCCTGGGTACCTCAGTACCATATACTAGGGAATTATAAGGGTGTTCCAGTAAGCCAATGTAAATTGGTAAAAATGGTCACTAGCCTGTTAGTGACAATTTGGAAAGAAATGAGAGAGCATAACCACTGAGGTTCTGATTAGCAGAGCCTCAGTGAGACAGTTAGTCACTACACAGGTAACACATTCAGGCACACTTATGAGCACTGGAGCCCTGGGTTACCAGGGTCCCAGTGACACATACAACTAAAACAACATATATACAGTGAAAAATGGGGGTAACATGCCAGGCAAGATGGTACTTTCCTACACAACCCCCCCCCAAATGAAGGACAATAAGACTAGCCGTGACCTGATGAGTCTTCATTGTCTAAGTGGAAATATCTGGAGAGTCCATCTGCATTGGAGTGGCTACTCCCAGGTCTATGTTCCACTGTATAGTCCATTCCCTGTAGGGATATGGACCACCTCAACAATTTAGGATTTTCACCTTTCATTTGTTTTAGCCAAAGTAGAGGTTTGTGGTCTGTCTGAACAATGAAGTGAGTGCCAAACAGGTATGGCCTCAACTTCTTCAGAGCCCAGACCACAGCAAAGGCCTCCCTCTCAATGGCAGACCAACGCTTTTCTCTAGGGGTCAACCTCCTACTAATAAAAGCAACAGGTTGATCCTGGCCCTCAGAATTAAGTTGTGATAGGACTGCCCCTACTCCTAATTCAGATGCATCAGTTTGGACATAGAATTTTTTAGAGTAACAAGGGCTTTTCAGGACAGGTGCAGAGCACATGGCCTGCTTCAGCTCCTCAAAAGCTTTCTGACAGTTTGCTGTCCATAATACCTTTTTAGGCATTTTCTTGGATGTGAGGTCATTAAGAGGGGCTGCAATGGAGCCATAGTTCTTAATGAACCTCCTGTAATACCCAGTGAGGCCTAGGAAGGCTCTCACCTGAGTCTGAGTGGTAGGGGGAACCCAATCAATAATAGTTTGGATTTTCCCCTGAAGTGGTGCAATCTGTTCCCCACCAACAAGGTGTCCCAGATAAACCACCTTACCCTGCCCTATCTGGCACTTTGAAGCCTTGATAGTGAGGCCTGCCTTTTGCAGGGCCTCCAAAACTTTCCATAGGTGGACCAGGTGATCATCCCAGCTGGAGCTAAAGACAGCTATATCGTCCAAATATGCTGCACTGAAAGCTTCCAGCCCTTGCAGGACTGTGTTCACCAACCTCTGAAAAGTGGCAGGTGCATTTTTCAAACCAAAAGGCATTACAGTAAACTGGTAATGTCCTCCAATGGTAGAAAATGCAGTCTTAGGTTTAGCATCTTCTGACAATTTGATCTGCCAATACCCTGCAGTCAAATCAAAAGTGCTTAGATACTTGGCAGATGCCAGTGTATCTATGAGCTCATCTGCCCTGGGTATAGGGTGAGCATCAGTTTTGGTTACCAAGTTGAGACCTCTATAGTCTACACAAAACCGCATTTCTTTCTTTCCATCTTTAGAATTGGGTTTTGGTACCAGTACCACAGGAGAAGCCCATGGACTGTCAGAGTGCTCAACCACTCCTAGTTCCAACATTTTCTGAACTTCTTGCTTTATGCAGTCCCTGACATGGTCAGGCTGCCTATAGATCTTACTTTTGACAGGTAAACTGTCTCCAGTATCTATAGTGTGCTCACACCAAGAAGTGGTGCCTGGCACAGTAGAGAAGAGTTCTGAAAATTGTCCTAGGAGATTTATGCAATTGTCTTTCTGCTCAGCAGTAAGACAATCAGCCAAAACTACACCTTCCACAAGAGCATCTTGATCATCTGTGGAAGAGAAGAGATCAGGTAGAGGATCACTGTCTTCTTCCTGTCCCTCATCTGTTGCCATGAGCAGGGTGAGATCAGCCCTGTCATAGTAGGGTTTCAGGCGGTTGACATGGAGCACCCTAAGGGGACTCCTGGCAGTGCCTAAGTCAACCAAGTAGGTGACTTCACCCTTCTTTTCAACAATTGTGTGGGGACCACTCCATTTATCTTGGAGTGCTCTTGGGGCCACAGGCTCCAAGACCCACACTTTCTGCCCTGGTTGGTACTGAACCAAAACAGCCTTCTGATCATGCCATTGCTTCTGGAGCTCTTGGCTGGCCTGAAGGTTTTTACTGGCCTTTTTCATGTACTCAGCCATCCTTGATCTGAGGCCAAGTACATAATCCACAATATCCTGCTTAGGAGCTTTTAAAGGTTGTTCCCAACCCTCCTTTACAAGTGTGAGTGGACCCCTAACAGGGTGTCCAAAAAGAAGTTCAAAGGGGCTGACGCCCACTCCTTTCTGGGGTACCTCCCTGTAGGCAAAAAGGAGGCATGGTAGAAGGATATCCCATCTCCTGCGGAGTTTTTCAGGGAGACCCATAATCATGCCTTTGAGAGTTTTATTAAATCTCTCCACCAGTCCATTTGTTTGTGGATGATAGGGTGTTGTGAACTTGTAAGTTACACCACACTCCTTCCACATGGCCTTTAAGTATGCAGACATGAAATTGCTTCCTCTGTCTGATACTACTTCCTTTGGGAAGCCCACCCTGGAAAATATTCCCAGGAGGGCCTTTGCCACTGCAGGAGCTGTAGTGGTCCTTAAAGGAATTGCTTCAGGATATCTTGTGGCATGGTCCACTACCACCAAGATAAACCTATTGCCTGAAGCAGTAGGAGGGTCAAGGGGGCCAACTATGTCAACCCCTACCCTTTCAAAGGGAACCCCAACCACAGGCAGTGGGATAAGGGGTGCCTTTGGAGTGCCACCTGTCTTGCCACTGGCTTGACAGGTTTCACAGGACTTACAAAATTCCTTTGTGTCCTCAGACATCCTAGGCCAATGAAACAATGGAACCAATCTGTCCCAAGTTTTCATTTGACCCAGGTGCCCAGCTAGGGGAATGTCATGTGCCAGTGTTAGGAAGAACTTTCTGTACTCCTGAGGAATCACTAATCTCCTGGCAGCTCCAGGTTTAGGATCCCTATGCTCAGTGTACAAGAGGTTGTCCTCCCAGTAAACTCTGTGAGAGTCACTGACATCCCCATTAGCCTGTTTGACAGCTTGCTGTCTGAGACCCTCTAATGTGGGACAGGTTTGCTGTGCCACACTCAGCTCCTCTCTGGCAGGCCCCCCTTCACCCAAAAGCTCAGCAGTGTCTGCTTCCAGCTCCTCTGGTGTAGGTTCTGCACAGGGAGGGAATTCTTCTTCCTCAGAAGTAGAATCCACTGTAGAGGGAGGGATAGTAGGAAGTGGTTTGCTTCTACTAGCCCTAGCTTTAGGGAGCACTTGGTCCATTGTTCCAGGATCCAAGCTTCCCTGTCCTTTTTGCTTTTTGGCCTGAGCCCTTGTCAAAGCAAAAATATGCCCTGGGATGCCCAGCATTGCTGCATGGGCCTCCAACTCCACATCTGACCAAGCTGATGTCTCCAAATCATTCCCTAATAGACAGTCTACAGGTAAATCTGAAGCTACCACAACTTTCTTTGGACCAGTTACCCCCCCCCAGTTGAGATTTACAACAGCCATGGGGTGGCTTTGTGTTATGTTGTGAGCATCGGTTACTTGGTACTGGTGTCCAAGTATGTGTTGTTCAGGGTGCACCAGTTTCTCAATCACCATTGTGACACTGGCACCTGTATCCCTGTAGGCCTGGACCTCAACACCATTTATTAGGGTTAGTTGCTTGTACTTCTCCAAGTTATGGGGGCAAGCAACCAAAGTGGCTAAGTCAATAGCCCCTTCAGAGACTAAAGTAGCCTCTGTGGTCTCCCTAATTAGACCAACCCCAACTAAATTACCAAAAGTGAGCCCAGCTACTCCCTTGGATTGGCTATTAGTAGGTTTGCTCCCACCACCACTGCTATTAGTAGGGACACTAGGTGTAGCAGTAGGGGTTGTAGTGGTAGGAGCTGTGGTGCCTTTCTTTGGACAACTGGGATCTGTTGTCCAATGGCCTTTTATTTTACATAAATAGCACCATGGTTTCTTTATCTTGTTCTGATTAAAGGAGGATTTGGACCCACCACCCCCACCAGAGTGTTTTTGTGGGCCTGATGAAGACTCATTTTTAGATTTGTCCCCACCCTTGTCAGAAGACTTACCATCCTTCTTTTTGTTGCCATCTTTGTCACCCCCTGTATGAACTTTTCTGTTCACTCTTGTTCTGACCCATTTGTCTGCCTTCTTTCCCAATTCTTGGGGAGAGGTCAGATCAGAGTCCACCAAGTACTGGTGCAACAAATCAGACACACAATTATTAAGAATATGCTCTCTCAGGATTAAGTTATACAGGCTGTCATAATCAGTAACTTTACTGCCATGTAACCACCCCTCCAAGGCCTTCACTGAATGGTCAATGAAATCAACCCAGTCTTGTGAAGACTCCTTTTTTGTCTCTCTGAACTTTATCCTGTACTGTTCAGTGGTTAAGCCATAACCATCCAGGAGTGCATTCTTAAGAACTTGGAAATTATTGGCATCATTTTCTTTCACAGTAAGGAGCCTATCCCTACCTTTTCCACTAAATGATAGCCATAGGATAGCAGCCCACTGCCTTTGAGGGACATCCTGTACAACACAGGCCCTCTCAAGTGCAGCAAACCACTTGTTAATGTCATCCCCCTCCTTATAAGGGGGAACTATCTTGTGCAGATTCCTGGAATCATGCTCTTTTGCAGGATGACTATGGGGAATACTGCTGCTGCCACCATGGGTATCTAAACCCAACTTCTGTCTTTCCTTCTCTAATTCAAAAGACTGTCTATCCAAATCCAGCTGTTGCTTTTTAAGCTTCAGTCTGGTTTGTTCCACCCTCAACTTATTGAGTTCCCTCTCTAACATTCTGTCATCAGGGTTGGTGGGAGGGACATTTCTAGAAACAGAGCTATGATGGGAATGAACAGAAGGAGACCTGTCCCTTACAGAAGCCAACTTAACAGCTTGGTTTACAGAAACATTACTACCAGTATGGTGAGAATAAATGCTTTTGCTATGATGTGAGACAACACTATTTATTTGGTGTGGCTCATCATCATTACCATCTATGCTAGATTGTCTAGTAATGGGCAGGCTAGGAAGTTTCTTTCCTGAATCTTTTCCTGGGGGAGTCCCTGAATCAGATTGGGAACTATTAGGTACTTTTTCAACAGATGGGGCACCTATGGCCTTATCCTGTTCTCTAAGCATGTTAATTAACAGTTCCAAGGCAGGATTCTTCCCTACACTCAAACCTCTCTCTATACAGAGACTCCTTGCTCTTTTCCAGCTAAGGTTGTCATATGCAAGTTTGGACAGATCAACACTTTGGCCTGTGCCAGACATTTTTTAGAGAGAGTTAAAGTGATAGAGAAAGAGACAAAAGTTTTCAGAACTTTTTGGAAAGACAGAAAAAAAACTGTTTAAACTTTTAAGAACTTTTTGAAAGTTTAGGAGTACTTTTCAGCACTTAGAAGAGAGTGAAAAGAGGAAATGCAAAACTTTTTGGCTATGTGTATATACACTGACCTTGTTTTGTATATTTTTCTCTTATGAAAAGTACAATGACAAGAGTGATAAGTAGTCTCAAGCACTTATCCCACCACTGCACAACCAATGTAGGAGGCTGGACTGGCTTGTAGTGAGTACCAAGGGGTACTTGCACCTTGCACCAGGCCCAGTTATCCCTTATTAGTGTATAGGGTGTCTAGCAGCTTAGGCTGATAGATAATGGTAGCTTAGCAGAGCAGCTTAGGCTGAACTAGGAGACGTGTGAAGCTACTACAGTACCACTTAGTGTCATATGCACAATATCATAAGAAAACACAATACACAGTTATTCTAAAAATAAAGGTACTTTATTTTTATGACCATATGCCAAAGTATCTTAGAGTGTACCCTCAGTGAGAGGATAGGAAATATACACAAGATATATATACACAATAGCAAAAATATGCAGTATAGTCTTAGAAAACAGTGCAAACAATGTATAGTTACAATAGGATGCAATGGGGAAACATAGGGATAGGGGCAACACAAACCATATACTCCAAAAGTGGAATGCGAACCACGAATGGACCCCAAACCTATGTGACCTTGTAGAGGGTCGCTGGGACTATTAGAAAATAGTGAGAGTTAGAAAAATAACCCTCCCCAAGACCCTGAAAAGTGAGTGCAAAGTGCACTAAAGTTCCCCTAAGGACAAAGTAGTCGTGTTAGAGGAATAATGCAGGAAAGACACAAACCAGCAATGCAACAACTGTGGATTTCCAATCTAGGGTACCTGTGGAACAAGGGGACCAAGTCCAAAAGTCACAAGCAAGTCGGAGATGGGCAGATGCCCAGGAAATGCCAGCTGCGGGTGCAAAGAAGCTTCGACTGGACAGAAGAAGCTGAGGTTTCTGCAAGAAGGAAAAGGGCTAGAGACTTCCCCTTCGGTGGACGTATCCCCCTCGCCTTGGAGAGTCGTGCAGAAGTGTTTTCCCGCTGAAAGGACGCCAACAAGCCTTGCTAGTCGCAAATCGTGCGTTTAGCATTTCTGGACGCTGCTGGGGCCCAGGAGGGACCAGGAGGGCGCAAATTGGACCTGAAGAGAGAGGGTACGTCGAGCAAGACAAAGAGCCCTCACTGAAGCAGGTAGCACCCGGAGAAGTGCCAGAAACAGGCACTACGAGGATGCGTGAAACAGTGCTCGCTGAAGTTGCACAAAGGAGTCCCACGTCGCCGGAGACCAACTTAGAAAGTCGTGCAATGCAGGTTAGAGTGCCGTGGACCCAGGCTTGGCTGTGCACAAAGGATTTCCGCCGGAAGTGCACAGGGGCCGGAGTAGCTGCAAAGTCGCGGTTCCCAGCAATGCAGCCCAGCGAGGTGAGGCAAGGACTTACCTCCACCAAACTTGGGCTGAAGAGTCACTGGACTGTGGGGGTCACTTGGACAGAGTCGCTGGATTCGAAGGACCTCGCTCGTTCTGAGAGGAGACCCCAGGGACCGGTAATGCAGCTTTTTGGTGCCTGCGGTTGCAGGGGGAAGATTCCGTCGACCCACAGGAGATTTCTTCGGTGCTTCTGGTGCAGAGAGGAGGCAGGCTACCCCCACAGCATGCACAAGCAGGAAAACAGTCGAGAAGGCGGCAGGATCAACGTTACAGAGTTGCAGTAGTCGTCTTTGCTACTATGTTGCAGGTTTGCAGGCTTCCAGCGCGGTCAGCAGTCGTTTCCTTATCAGAAGGTGAAGAGAGAGATGCAGAGGAACTCGGATGAGCTCTTGCATTCGTTATCTAAAGTTTCCCCAGAGACAGAGACCCTAAATAGCCAGAAAAGAGGGTTTGGCTACCTAGGAGAGAGGAAAGGCTACTAACACCTGAAGGAGCCTATCAGCAGGAGTCTCTGATGTCACCTGGTGGCACTGGCCACTCAGAGCAGTCCAGTGTGCCAGCAGCACCTCTGTTTTCCAAGATGGCAGAGGTCTGGAGCACACTGGAGGAGCTCTGGACACCTCCCAGGGGAGGTGCAGGTCAGGGGAGTGGTCACTCCCCTTTCCTTTGTCCAGTTTCGCGCCAGAGCAGGGGCTAAGGGGTCCCTGAACCGGTGTAGACTGGCTTATGCAGAATTGGGCACATCTGTGCCCAACGAAGCATTTCCAGAGGCTGGGGGAGGCTACTCCTCCCCTGCCTTCACACCATTTTCCAAAGGGAGAGGGTGTCACACCCTCTCTCAGAGGAAGTTCTTTGTTCTGCCATCCTGGGCCAGGCCTGGCTGGACCCCAGGAGGGCAGCTGCCTGTCTGAGGGGTTGGCAGCAGCAGCAGCTGCAGTGAAACCCCAGGAAGGGCAGTTTGGCAGTACCAGGGTCTGTGCTACAGACCACTGGGATCATGGGATTGTGCCAACTATGCCAGGATGGTATAGAGGGGGCAATTCCATGATCATAGACATGTTACATGGCCATATTCGGAGTTACCATGGTGAAGCTACATATAGGTAGTGACCTATATGTAGTGCACGCTTGTAATGGTGTCCCCGCACTCACAAAGTTCAGGGGATTGGCTCTGAACAATGTGGGGGCACCTTGGCTAGTGCCAGGGTGCCCTCACACAAAGTAACTTTGCACCTAACCTTTACCAGGTAAAGGTTAGACATATAGGTGACTTATAAGTTACTTAAGTGCAGTGTAAAATGGCTGTGAAATAACGTGGACGTTATTTCACTCAGGCTGCAGTGGCAGGCCTGTGTAAGAATTGTCAGAGCTCCCTATGGGTGGCAAAAGAAATGCTGCAGCCCATAGGGATCTCCTGGAACCCCAATACCCTGGGTACCTCAGTACCATATACTAGGGGATTATAAGGGTGTTCCAGTAAGCCAATGTAAATTGGTAAAAATGGTCACTAGCCTGTTAGTGACAATTTGGAAAGAAATGAGAGAGCATAACCACTGAGGTTCTGATTAGCAGAGCCTCAGTGAGACAGTTAGTCACTACACAGGTAACACATTCAGGCACACTTATGAGCACTGGGGCCCTGGGTTACCAGGGTCCCAGTGACACATACAACTAAAACAACATATATACAGTGAAAAATGGGGGTAACATGCCAGGCAAGATGGTACTTTCCTACACCAGAGAAGTGCCAGAAACAGGCACTACGAGGATGCGTGAAACGGTGCTCGCCTGAAGTTACACAAAGGAGTCCCACGTCGCCGGAGACCAACTTAGGAAGTCGTGCAATGCAGGTTAGAGTGTCGGGGACTCAGGCTTGGGGGTGCACAAAGGATTTCCACCGGAAGTGCACGGGAGCCGGAGAAGTTGCAAAAGTCGCGAAAACCAACAATGCAGTCTGGCGTGGGGAGGCAAGGACTTACCTCCACCAAACTTGGACTGAAGAGTCACTGGACCGTGGGGGTCACTTGGACAGTCTTGCTGGATTCAAGGGACCTCGCTCGTCGTCGTGAGAGGAGACCCAAGGGACCGTGATGCAGCTTTTTGGTGCCTGCGGTAGCAGGGGGAAGATTCCGTCGACCCACGGGAGATTTCTTCGCAGCTTCTGATGCAGAGAGGAGGCAGACTACCCCCACAGGATGCACCACCAAGAAAAACAGTCAAGAAGGCAGCAGGAGCGGAGTTACAATGTTGCAGTAGTCGTCTTAGCTATTTTGTTGCAGTTTTGCAGGCTTCCAGCGCGGTCAGCAGTCGATTTCTTGGCAGAAGGTGAAGAGGGAGATGCAGAGGAACTCTGATGACCTCTTGCATTCGTTATCTGAGGAATCCCCAAAGAAAGAGACCCTAAATAGCCGGAAAAGAGGGGTTGGCTACTTAGGAGAGAGGATAGGCTACTAACACCTGAAGGAGCCTATCAGAAGGAGTCTCTGACGTCAGCAGTGGGCACTGGCCACTCAGAGCAGTCCAGTGTGCCAGCAGCACCTCTGTTTCCAAGATGGCAGAGGTCTGGAGCACACTGGAGGAGCTCTGGGCACCTCCCAGGGGAGGTGCAGGTCAGGGGAGTGGTCACTCCCCTTTCCTTTGTCCAGTTTCGCGCCCAGGCAGGGGCTGAGGGGTCCCTGAACCGGTGTAGACTGGCCTATGCAGAATTGGGCACATCTGTGCCCAACAAAGCATTTCCAGAGGCTGGGGGAGGCTACTCCTCCCCTGCCTTCACACCATTTTCCAAAGGGAGAGGGTGTAACACCCTCTCTCTGAGGAAGTCCTTTGTTCTGCCATCCTGGGCCAGGCCTGGCTGGACCCCAGGAGGGCAGAAGCCTGTCTGTGGGGTTGGCAGCAGCAGCAGCTGCAGTGTAACCCCAGAAAAGGCAGTTTGGCAGTACCAGGGTCTGTGCTACAGACCACTGGGAGCATGTAATTGTGCCAACTCTGCCAGGATGGTATAGAGGGGGCAATTCCATGATCTTAGACATGTTACATGGCCATATTCGGAGTTACCATTGTGAAGCTACACATAGGTAGTGACCTATGTGTAGTGCACGCATATAATGGTGTCTCCAGCACTCACAAAGTCGGGGAATTTGCCCTGAACAATGTGGGGGTACCTTGGCTAGTGCCAGGGTGCCCACACACTAAGTAACTTTGCACCTAACCTTTACCAGGTAAAGGTTAGACATATAGGTGACTTATAAGTTACTTAAGTGAAGTGAAAATGGCTGTGAAATAATGTGGCCATTATTTCACTCAGGCTGCAGTGGCAGGCCTGTGTAAGAATTGTCAGAGCTCCCTATGGGTGGCAAAAGAAATGCTGCAGCCCATAGGGATCTCCTGGAACCCCAATACCCTGGGTACCTCAGTACCATATACTAGGGAATTA
Organism: Pleurodeles waltl; assembly: GCF_031143425.1. Taxonomy (NCBI): domain Eukaryota; kingdom Metazoa; phylum Chordata; class Amphibia; order Caudata; family Salamandridae; genus Pleurodeles; species Pleurodeles waltl. Next base: position 18,834,600 of record NC_090444.1, on the reverse strand, counting down.
TAAGGGTGTTCCAGTAAGCCAATGTGAATTGGTAAAATTGGTCACTAGCCTGTTAGTGACAATTTAAAAGTAATGAGAGAGCATAACCACTTAGGTTCTGGTTAGCAGAGCCTCAGTGAGACAGTTAGTCACTACACAGGTAACACAGTCAGGCACACTTATGAGCACTGGGGCCCTGTGTTGCAGGGTCCCAGTGACACATACAACTAAAACAACATATATACAGTGAAAAATGGGGGTAACATGCCAGGCAAGATGGTACTTTCCTACACAACCCCCCCCCAAACAAAGGACAATAAGATTAGTCATTTCCTGATGGGTCTTCATTGTCTAAGTGGAAATATCTGGAGAGTCCATCTGCATTGGAGTGGGTACTCCCAGGTCTATGTTCCACTGTATAGTCCATTCCCTGTAGAGATATGGACCACCTCAACAATTTAGGATTTTCACCTTTCATTTGTTTTAGCCAAAGTAGAGGTTTGTGGTCTGTTTGAACAATGAAGTGAGTGCCAAACAGGTATGGCCTCAACTTCTTCAAAGCCCAGACCACAGCAAAGGCCTCCCTCTCAATGGCAGACCAACACTTTTCTCTAGGGGTCAACCTCCTACTAATAAAAGCAACAGGTTGATCCTGGCCCTCAGAATTTAGTTGTGATAGGACTGCCCCTACTCCTAATTCAGATGCATCAGTCTGGACATGGAAGTTTTTAGAGTAACAAGGGCTTTTCAGGACAGGTGCAGAGCACATAGCCTGCTTCAGCTCCTCAAAAGCTTTTTGACAGTTTTCTGTCCACAATACCTTTTTAGGCATTCTTTTGGAAGTGAGGTCATTAAGAGGTGCTGCAATGGAGCCATAGTTCTTGATGAACCTCCTGTAATACCCAGTGAGGCCTAAAAAGGCTCTCACCTGAGTCTGTGTAGTAGGGGGAGTCCAATCCATAATTGTCTGGATCTTCCCCTGAAGTGGTGCAATCTGTTCTCCACCAACCAGGTGTCCCAGATAAACCACCTTTCCCTGCCCTATCTGGCACTTTGAAGCCTTGATAGTGAGGCCTGCCTTCTGCAGGGCCTCCAAACCTTTCCATAGGTGGACCAGGTGATCATCCCAGCTGGAGCTAAAGACAGCTATATCGTCCAGATATGCTGCACTGAAGGCTTCCAGCCCTTGCAGGACTGTATTCACCAACCTCTGAAAAGTGGCAGGTGCATTTTTCAAACCAAAAGGCATTACAGTGAACTGGTAATGTCCTCCAATGGTAGAAAATGCAGTTTTTGCTTTAGCATCTTCTGATAATTTGATCTGCCAATACCCTGCAGTCAAATCAAAAGTGCTTAGATACTTGGCAGATGCCAGTGTATCTATGAGCTCATCTGCCCTGGGTATAGGGTGAGCATCAGTCTTGGTTACCTGGTTAAGCCCTCTGTAGTCAACACAAAACCGCATTTCCTTCTTTCCATCTTTGGAATTGGGTTTTGGTACCAGTACCACAGGAGAAACCCATGGACTGTCAGAGTGCTCAACCACTCCTAGTTCCAACATTTTCTGAACTTCTTGCTTTATGCAGTCTCTGACATGGTCAGGCTGCCTATAGATCTTACTTTTGACAGGCAAGCTGTCTCCAGTATCTATAGTGTGCTCACACCAAGAAGTGGTACCTGGCACAGTAGAGAAGAGTTCTGAAAATTGTCCTAGGAGATTTATGCAATGGTCTTTCTGCTCAGCAGTAAGACAATCAGCCAAAACTACCCCTTCCACAAGAGCATCTTGTTCTGTGGAAGAGAAGAGATCAGGTAGAGGATCACTGTCTTCTTCCTGTCCCTCATCAGTTGCCATGAGCAGGGTGAGATCAGCCCTGTCATAGTAGGGTTTCAGGCGGTTGACATGGAGCACCCTAAGGGGACTCCTGGCAGTGCCTAAGTCAACCAAGTAGGTGACTTCACCCTTCTTCTCAACAATTGTGTGGGGTCCACTCCATTTATCTTGGAGTGCTCTTGGAGCCACAGGCTCTAAGACCCACACTTTCTGCCCTGGTTGGTACTGAACCAAAACAGCCTTCTGGTCATGCCATTGCTTCTGGAGCTCTTGGCTGGCCTGGAGGTTTTTACTGGCCTTTTTCATATACTCAGCCATCCTTGATCTGAGGCCTAGTACATAGTCCACAATATCTTGCTTAGGAGATTTTATAGGTTGTTCCCAACCCTCCTTAACAAGTGTGAGTGGACCCCTAACAGGGTGTCCAAAAAGAAGTTCAAAGGGGCTGAAGCCCACTCCTTTCTGGGGTACCTCCCTGTAGGCAAAAAGGAGGCATGGTAAAAGGATATCCCATCTCCTGCGGAGTTTGTCTGGGAGTCCCATAATCATGCCTTTGAGAGTTTTATTAAACCTCTCCACCAGTCCATTTGTTTGTGGATGATAGGGTGTGGTGAACTTGTAAGTCACCCCACACTCCTTCCACATGGCCTTCAAGTAAGCAGACATGAAATTGCTTCCTCTGTCTGAAACTACCTCTTTTGGGAAGCCCACCCTGGAAAAGATTCCCAGGAGGGCCTTTGCCACTGCAGGAGCTGTAGTGGTCCTAAGAGGAATTGCCTCAGGATATCTTGTGGCATGGTCCACTACCACCAAGATAAACCTATTGCCTGAAGCAGTAGGAGGGTCAAGGGGGCCAACTATGTCAACCCCTACCCTTTCAAAGGGAACCCCAACCACAGGCAGTGGAATAAGGGGTGCCTTTGGAGTGCCACCTGTCTTGCCACTGGCTTGACAGGTTTCACAGGACTTACAAAATTCCTTTGTGTCCTCAGACATCCTAGGCCAATGAAACAGGGGAACAAGCCTGTCCCACGTTTTCATCTGCCCAAGATGCCCAGCAAGGGGAATATCATGTGCAAGAGTTAGGAGGAACTTTCTGTACTCCTGAGGAATCACTAATCTTCTGGCTGCCCCAGGTTTAGGATCCCTTGACTCAGTGTACAAGAGATTGTCCTCCCAGTAAACTCTGTGAGAGTCACTGATATCCCCATTTGCTTGTTTGACAGCTTGCTGTCTTAGACCCTCTATTGTGGGACAGGTTTGCTGTGCCACACTCAGCTCCTCCCTGGCAGGCCCCCCTTCACCCAAAAGCTCAGCAGTGTCTGCTTGCAGCTCCTCTGGTGTAGGTTCTGCACAGGGTGGGAACTCTTCTTCCTCAGAAGAAGAATCCACTGTAGAGGGAGGGATAGTAGGAAGTGGTTTGCTTCTACTAGCCCTAGCTTTAGGGAGCACTTGGTCCATTGTTCCAGGATCCAAGCTTCCCTGTCCTTTTTGCTTTTTGGCCTGAGCCCTTGTCAAAGCAAAAATATGCCCTGGAATGCCCAGCATTGCTGCATGGGCCTCCAACTCCACATCTGACCAAGCTGATGTCTCCAAATCATTGCCTAATAGACAGTCTACAGGTAAATCTGAAGCTACCACAACTTTCTTTGGACCAGTAACCCCCCCCCCACCCCCCAGATGAGATTTACAACAGCCATGGGGTGGCTAAGTGTGTTGTTGTGAGCATCGGTTACTTGGTACTGGTGACCAAGTAGGTGTTGTTCAGGGTGCACCAGTTTCTCAATCACCATTGTGACACTGGCACCTGTGTCCCTGTAGGCCTGGACCTCAACACCATTTATTAGGGGTAGTTGCTTGTACTTATCCATGTTAAGGGGACAAGCAACCAAGGTGGCCAAATCAATAGCCCCCTCAGAGACTAATGTAGCCTCTGTGGTCTCCCTAATCAGACCAACCCCAACTAAGTTACCAATAGTGAGCCCAGCTACTCCCTTGGATTGGCTATTAGTAGGTTTGCTCCCACCACCACTGCTATTAGTAGGGACACTAGGTGTAGCAGTAGGGGTTGTAGTGGTAGGAGGCTTGGTGCTTTTCTTTGGACAACTGGGATCTGTTGTCCAATGGCCTTTTACTTTACATAAATAGCACCATGGTTTCTTTTCTTGATTATGTTTTGAAGAGGATTTAGGCCCACCACCCCCACCAGATTGCTTTTGGGGGCCTGATGAAGACTCATTTTTAGATTTGTCCCCACCTTTGTCTGAAGGCTTACCATCCTTCTTCTTGCCATCTTTGTCACCCCCTGTATGAACTTTTCTGTTCACTCTTGTTCTAACCCATTTGTCTGCCTTCTTTTCCAATTCTTGGGGAGAGGTCAGATCAGAGTCTACCAAGTACTGGTGCAACAAATCTGACACACAATTATTAAGAACATGCTCTCTCAGGATCAAGTTATACAGGCCTTCATAGTCAGTCACTTTACTGCCATGTAACCACCCTTCCAAGGACTTCACTGAATGGTCAATGAAATCAACCCAATCTTGTGAAGACTCCTTTTTGGTCTCTCTGAACTTTATCCTGTATTGTTCAGTGGTTAAGCCATAACCATCAATGAGTGCACTCTTAAGAATAGTGAAATTGTTGGCATCACCTTCTTTCACAGTAAGGAGTCTGTCTCTACCCTAACCACTAAATGATAGCCATAGGATAGCAGCCCACTGCCTTTGAGGGACATCTTGAACAACACAAGCCCTCTCAAATGCAGCAAACCACTTGTTAATGTCATCCCCCTCTTTGTAAGGGGGAACTATCTTGTGCAGATTCCTGGAATCATGCTCTTTTACAGGATGACTATGGGGAATACTGCTGCTGCCGCCATGGGTATTTAAACCCAGCTTCTGTCTTTCTTTTTCAATCTCTAGAGATTGTCTATCTAAATCCAGCTGTTGCTTCTTGAGCTTCAGTCTGGAGGTCTCCACTCTCAATTTATTGAGCTCCCTTTCTAACATTCTGTCATCAGGGTGGGTGGGAGGGACACGTCTAGAAACAGAAGTGTGATGAGAATGGAAAGAAGGAGACCTGTCCCTAACAGTGGGAACCTTAACAAGTTGACTAGCAGTATAATGTGAGATTCCACCATCTGTATGGTGAGACCCCCTACTGTGATGAGAGACCACACTATCTGTATGGTGTGACTCTGCATCAGCTTCAACCCTGCTAGGCTGTCTGATACTGGGCAGGCTGGGAAGTTTACTTACTGAATCTATCTGCAGGGGTGTCCCTGGATCAGACTGAGAACCATCAACTACTTTTTCAACAGATTGGGCACTTATGGCCTTATCTTGTTCTCTAAGCATGTTCAGTAACAGTTCTAAAGAAGGATTCTTCCCTACACTCAAATCTTTTTCTACGCAGAGACTCCTTGCTCCTTTCCAGCTAAGGTGATCATATGCAAATTTGGACAGATCAACATTTTGGCCTGTGCCAGACATTTTTAGAAAGAGTTAAGTGATAGAAAAAGTGAAGAAAAAGTTTTTCAGAACTTTTAGAAAGACAGAAAAAAACTTTTAAAACTTTTTAGAACTTTTTAGAAAGTTTAGAAGTACTTTTCAGCACTTAGAAAACAGTGAAAAGAGGAAATGCAAAACTTTTTAGTTATGTGTACATACACTGAACTTGTTTTGTATATTTTTCTCTTATGAAAAGTACAATGTCAAGAGTGGTAAGTAGTCTCAAAGCACTTATCCCACCACTGCACAACCAATGTAGGAGGCTGGACTGGCTTGTAGTGAGTACCAAGGGGTACTTACACCTTGCACCAGGCCCAGGTATCCCTTATTAGTGTATAGGGTGTGTAGCAGCTTAGGCTGATAGATAATAGTAGCTTAGCAGAGCAGCTTAGGCTGAACTATGAGACGTGTGAAGCTACTACAGTACCACAAATGCATATGCACAATATCATAAGAAAACACAATACACAGTTATACTAAAAATAAAGGTACTTTATTTTTATGACAATATGCCAAAAGTATCTCAGTGAGTACCCTCAGTATGAGGATAAGAAATATACACAAGATATATGTACACAATACCAAAAATATGCAGTATAGTCTTAGAAAACAGTGCAAAAAGTGTAAAATTACAATAGGATGCAATGTAGGCACATAGGGATAGGGGCAACACAAACCATATACTCCAAAAGTGGAATGCGAATCACAAATGGACCCCAAACCTATGTGACCTTGTAGAGGGTCGCTGGGACTATTAGAAAATAGCAAGGGTTAGAAAAATACCCCACCCCAAGACCCTGAAAAGTGAGTGCAAAGTGCACTAAAGCTCCCCCAAAGACACAGAAGTCGTGATAGATGAATAATGCAAGAAAAACACAACCCAGCAATGTAACTGTGAGAAGGTAGCCTCTTTCTAGCCTTGTTACCCCCACTTTTGGCCTGTTTGTGAGTGTATGTCAGGGTGTTTGTCACTGTTTTCACTGTCTCACTGGGATCCTGATAGCCAGGCCTCAGTGCTCATAGTGAAGACACTATGGTTTCAGTATGTTTGTTATGTGTCACTGGGATCCTGCTGGTCAGGACCCCAGTGCTCATAGGTTTGTGGCCTATATGTATGTGTCACTGGGACCCTGTCACACAGGGCCCCAGTGCTCATAGGTGTGCATGTATGTGTTCCCTGTGTGGTGCCTAAACTGTCTCACTGAGGCTCTGCTAACCAGAACCTCAGTGGTTATGCTCTCTCATTACTTTTAAATTGTCACTAACAGGCTAGTGACCATTTTTACCAATTTACATTGGCTTACTGGAACACCCTTATAATTCCCTAGTATATGGTACTGAGGTACCCAGGGTATTGGGGTTCCAGGAGATCCCTATGGGCTGCAGCATTTCTTTTGCCACCCATAGGGAGCTCTGACAATTCTTACACAGGCCTGCCACTGCAGCCTGAGTGAAATAACGTCCACGTTATTTCACAGCCATTTTACACTGCACTTAAGTAACTTATAAGTCACCTATATGTCTAACCTTTACCTGGTAAAGGTTGGGTGCAAAGTTACTTAGTGTGAGGGCACCCTGGCACTAGCCAAGGTGCCCCCACATTGTTCAGAGCCAATTCCCTGAATTTTGTGAGTGAGGGGACACCATTACACGCGTGCACTACATATAGGTCACTACCTATATGTAGCTTCACCATGGTAACTCCGAATATGGCCATGTAACATGTCTATGATCATGGAATTGCCCCCTCTATGCCATCCTGGCATTGTTGGTACAATTCCATGATCCCAGTGGTCTGTAGCACAGACCCTGGTACTGCCAAACTGCCCTTCCTGGGGTTTCACTGCAGCTGCTGCTGCTGCCAACCCCTCAGACAGGCAGCTGCCCTCCTGGGGTCCAGCCAGGCCTGGCCCAGGATGGCAGAACAAAGAACTTCCTCTGAGAGAGGGTGTGACACCCTCTCCCTTTGGAAAATGGTGTGAAGGCAGGGGAGGAGTAGCCTCCCCCAGCCTCTGGAAATGCTTTGTTGGGCACAGAGGTGCCCAATTCTGCATAAGCCAGTCTACACCGGTTCAGGGACCCCTTAGCCCCTGCTCTGGCGCGAAACTGGACAAAGGAAAGGGGAGTGACCACTCCCCTGACCTGCACCTCCCCTGGGAGGTGTCCAGAGCTCCTCCAGTGTGCTCCAGACCTCTGCCATCTTGGAAACAGAGGTGCTGCTGGCACACTGGACTGCTCTGAGTGGCCAGTGCCACCAGGTGACGTCAGAGGCTCCTGCTGATAGGCTCCTTCAGGTGTTAGTAGCCTTTCCTCTCTCCTAGGTAGCCAAACCCTCTTTTCTGGCTATTTAGGGTCTCTGTCTCTGGGGAAACTTTAGATAACGAATGCATGAGCTCAGCCGAGTTCCTCTGCATCTCCCTCTTCACCTTCTGATAAGGAATCGACCGCTGACCGCGCTGGAAGCCTGCAAACCTGCAACATAGTAGCAAAGACGACTACTGCAACTCTGTAACGCTGATCCTGCCGCCTTCTCGACTGTTTTCCTGCTTGTGCATGCTGTGGGGGTAGTCTGCCTCCTCTCTGCACCAGAAGCTCCGAAGAAATCTCCCGTGGGTCGACGGAATCTTCCCCCTGCAACCGCAGGCACCAAAAAGCTGCATTACCGGTCCCTTGGGTCTCCTCTCAGCACGACGAGCGAGGTCCCTCGAATCCAGCAACACCGTCCAAGTGACCCCCACAGTCCAGTGACTCTTCAGCCCAAGTTTGGTGGAGGTAAGTCCTTGCCTCACCTCGCTGGGCTGCATTGCTGGGAACCGCGACTTTGCAAGCTACTCCGGCCCCTGTGCACTTCCGGCGGAAATCCTTCGTGCACAGCCAAGCCTGGGTCCACGGCACTCTAACCTGCATTGCACGACTTTCTAAGTTGGTCTCCGGCGACGTGGGACTCCTTTGTGCAACTTCGGCGAGCACCGTTTCACGCATCCTCGTAGTGCCTGTTTCTGGCACTTCTCCGGGTGCTACCTGCTTCAGTGAGGGCTCTTTGTCTTGATCGACGTCCCCTCTCTCTGCAGGTCCAATTTGCGACCTCGTGGTCCCTCCTGGGCCCCAGCAGCGTCCAAAAACGCCAAACGCACGATTTGCGTGTAGCAAGGCTTGTTGGCGTCCATCCGGCGGGAAAACACTTCTGCACGACTCTCCAAGGCGTGGGGGATCCATCCTCCAAAGGGGAAGTCTCTAGCCCTTGTCGTTCCTGCAGTATTCACAGTTCTTCAGCCTAGTAAGAGCTTCTTTGCACCAACCGCTGGCATTTCTTGGGCATCTGCCCATCTCCGAGTGGCTTGTGACTTTTGGACTTGGTCCCCTTGTTCCACAGGTACCCTCAGTCAGGAATCCATCGTTGTTGCATTGCTGATTTGTGTTTTCCTTGCATTTTCCCTCTAACACGACTATTTTGTCCTTAGGGGAACTTTAGTGCACTTTGCACTCACTTTTCAGGGTCTTGGGGAGGGTTATTTTTCTAACTCTCACTATTTTCTAATAGTCCCAGCGACCCTCTACAAGGTCACATAGGTTTGGGGTCCATTCGTGGTTCGCATTCCACTTCTGGAGTATATTGTTTGTGTTGCCCCTATCCCTATGTTTCCCCTTTGCATCCTATTGTAACTATACATTGTTTGCACTGTTTTCTAAGACTATACTGCATATTTTTGCTATTGTGTATATATATCTTGTGTATATTTCCTATCCTCTCACTGAGGGTACACTCTAAGATACTTTGGCATATTGTCATAAAAATAAAGTACCTTTATTTTTAGTATAACTGTGTATTGTGTTTTCTTATGATATTGTGCATATGACACTAAGTGGTACTGTAGTAGCTTCACACGTCTCCTAGTTCAGCCTAAGCTGCTCTGCTAAGCTACCATTATCTATCAGCCTAAGCTGCTAGACACCCTATACACTAATAAGGGATAACTGGGCCTGGTGCAAGGTGCAAGTACCCCTTGGTACTCACTACAAGCCAGTCCAGCCTCCTACAGTAACAACAATGGATTTCCAGTCGAGGGTACCTGTGGAACAAGGGACCGAGTCCAAAAGTCACAAGCAAGTCGGAGATGGGCAGATGCCCAAGAAATGCCAGCTGTTGGTGCAAAGAAGCTTCTACTGGACTGAAGAAGCGAGGAATTCTGCAGGAACGACAAGGGCTAGAGACTTCCCCTTTGGAGGATGGATCTCCCACGCCGTGGAGAGTCGTGCAGAAGTGTTTTCCCGCCGGTTGGACGCCAACAAGCCTTGCTAGCTGCAAGTCGTGCGGTTAGCGTTTTTGGATGCTGCTGTGGCCCAGGAGGGACCAGGATGTCGCAAATTGGACCAGGAGGTAGAGGGGACGTCGAGCAAGACAAGGAGCCCTCTCAGCAGCAGGTAGCACCCAGAGAAGTGCCAGAAACAGGCACTACGAGGATGCGTGAAATGGTGCTCGCCTGAAGTTACACAAAGGAGTCCCGAACACCCTTATAATTCCCTAGTATATGGTACTGAGGTACCCAGGGTATTGGGGTTCCAGGAGATCCCTATGGGCTGCAGCATTTCTTTTGCCACCCATAGGGAGCTCTGACAATTCTTACACAGGCCTGCCACTGCAGCCTGAGTGAAATAATGCACACATTATTTCACAGCCATTTTCACTGCACTTAAGTAACTTATAAGTCACCTATATGTCTAACCTTTACCTGGTAAAGGTTAGGTGCAAAGTTACTTAGTGTGTGGGCACCCTGGCACTAGCCAAGGTGCCCCCACATTGTTCAGGGCAAATTCCCCGACTTTGTGAGTGCTGGAGACACCATTATATGCGTGCACTACACATAGGTCACTACCTATGTGTAGCTTCACAATGGTAACTCCGAATATGGCCATGTAACATGTCTAAGATCATGGAATTGCCCCCTCTATACCATCCTGGCATAGTTGGCACAATTCCATGCTCCCAGTGGTCTGTAGCACAGACCCTGGTACTGCCAAACTGCCTTTTCTGGGGTTACACTGCAGCTGCTGCTGCTGCCAACCCCACAGACAGGCTTCTGCCCTCCTGGGGTCCAGCCAGGCCTGGCCCAGGATGGCAGAACAAAGGACTTCCTCAGAGAGGGGGTGTTACACCCTCTCCCTTTGGAAAATGGTGTGAAGGCAGGGGAGGAGTAGCCTCCCCAAGCCTCTGGAAATGCTTTGTTGGGCACAGATGTGCCCAATTCTGCATAAGCCAGTCTACACCGGTTCAGGGACCCCTCAGCCCCTGCCTGGGCGCAAAACTGGACAAAGGAAAGGGGAGTGACCACTCCCCTGACCTGCACCTCCCCTGGGAGGTGCCCAGAGCTCCTCCAGTGTGCTCCAGACCTCTGCCATCTTGGAAACAGAGGTGCTGCTGGCACACTGGACTTCTCTGAGTGGCCAGTGCCCACAGCTGACGTCAGAGACTCCTCCTGATAGGTTCCTTTAGGTGTTGCTAGCCTATCCTCTCTCCTAAGTAGCCAAACCCTCTTTTCTGGCTATTTAGGGTCTCTTTCTTTGGGGATTCCTCAGATAACGAATGCAAGAGCTCATCAGAGTTCCTCTGCATCTCCCTCTTCACCTTCTGCCAAGAAATCGACTGCTGACCGCGCTGGAAGCCTGCAAAACTCCAACAAAGTAGCTAAGACGACTACTGCAACCTTGTAACGCCGCTCCTGCTGCCCTCTCGACTGTTTTTCTTGGTGGTGCATCCTGTGGGGGTAGTCTGCCTCCTCTCTGCATCAGAAGCTGCGAAGAAATCTCCTGTGGGTCGACGGAATCTTCCCCCTGCTAACGCAGGCACCAAAAAGCTGCATCACTGTCCCTTGGGTCTCCTCTCACGACGACGAGCGAGGTCCCTTGAATCCAGCAAGACTGCCCAAGTGACCCCCACGGTCCAGTGACTCTTCAGTCCAAGTTTGCTGGAGGTAAGTCCTTGCCTCCCCACGCCAGACTGCATTGTTGGTTTTCGCAACTTTTGCAACTTCTCCGGCTCCCGTGCACTTCCGGCGGAAATCCTTTGTGCACACCCAAGCCTGGGTCCACGGCACTCTAACCTGCATTGCACGACTTTCTAAGTTGGTCTCCGGCGACGTGGGACTCCTTTGTGTAACTTCATGCAAGCACCGTTTCATGCATCCTTGTAGTGCCAGTTTCTGGCAGTTCTCCGGGTGCTACTTGCTGCTGAGAGGGCTCCTTGTCTTGCTCGACATCCCCTCTACCTCCTGGTCCAATTTGCGACATCCTGGTCCCTCCTGGGCCACAGCAGCATCCAAAAACGCTAACCGCACGACTTGCAGCTAGCAAGGCTTGTTGGCGTCCAACCGGCGGGAAAACACTTCTGCACGACTCTCCATGCGTGGTGGATCCATCCTCCAAAGGGGAAGTCTCTAGCCCTTCTCGTTTCTGCAGAATTCCTAGCTTCTTCGGTCCAGTAGAAGCTTCTTTGCACCAACAGCTGGCATTTCTTGGGCATCTGCCCATCTCCGACTTGCTTGTGACTTTTGGACTCGGTCCCCTTGTTCCACAGGTACCCTCAGTCAGGAATCCATCGTTGTTGCATTGCTGATTTGTGTTTTTCTTGCACTATTCCTCTATCACGACTTCTGTGTCTTTAGGGGAACTTTAGTGCACTTTGCACTCACTTTTCAGAGTCTTGGGGTGGGGTATTTTTCTAACCCTTGCTATTTTCTAATAGTCCCAGCGACCCTCTACAAGGTCACATAGGTTTGGGGTCCATTCGTGATTCGCATTCCACTTTTGGAGTATATGGTTTGTGTTGCCCCTATCCCTATGTGCCTACATTGCATCCTATTGTAATTTTACACTGTTTGCACTGTTTTCTAAGACTATACTGCATATTTTTGGTATTGTGTACATATATCTTGTGTATATTTCTTATCCTCATACTGAGGGTACTCACTGAGATACTTTTGGCATATTGTCATAAAAATAAAGTACCTTTATTTTTAGTATAACTGTGTATTGTGTTTTCTTATGATATTGTGCATATGCAGTTGTGGTACTGTAGTAGCTTCACACGTCTCCTAGTTCAGCCTAAGCTGCTCTGCTAAGCTACCATTATCTATCAGCCTAAGCTGCTAGACACCCTATACACTAATGAGGGATACCTGGGCCTGGTGCAAGGTGTAAGTACCCCTTGGTACTCACTACAAACCAGTCCAGCCTCCTACAGGAAGTCTTTAGCCTTTGTCGTTCCCGCAGAATCTTCAGCTTCTACAGTCCAGTAGTAGCTTCTTTGCACCCACAGCTGGCATTTCCTGGGCATCTGCCTATCTCCGACATGCTTGGGACTTTTGGGCTTGGTCCCCTTGTTCCACAGGTACCCTCGTTTGGAAATCCATCGTTGTTGCATTGCTGATTTGTGTCTTTCCTGCAGAATTCCCCTATCACGACTTCTGTGCTCTTTGGGGAACTTTAGTGCACTTTGCACTCACTTTTCAGGGTCTTGGGGTGGGCTATTTTTCTAACCCTCACTGTTTTCTTACAGTCCCAGCGACCCTCTACAAGGTCACATAGGTTTGGGGTCCATTCGTGGTTCGCATTCCACTTTTGGAGTATATGGTTTGTGTTGCCCCTATCCCTATGTGTCCCCATTGCATCCTATTGTAACTATACATTGTTTGCACTGTTTTCTAATACTATACTGCATATTTTTGGTATTGTGTACATATATCTTGTGTATATTTGCTATCCTCATACTGAGGGTACTCACTGAGATACTTTTGGCATATTGTCATAAAAATAAAGTACCTTTATTTTTAGTATATCTGTGTATTGTGTTTTCTTATGATATTGTACATATGACACTAGTGGTACTGTAGAAGCTTCACTCGTCTCCTAGTTCAGCCTAAGCTGCTCTGCTAAGCTACCATTATCTATCAGCCTAAGCTGCTAGACACCCTATACACTAATAAGGGATACCTGGGCCTGGTGCAAGGTGTAAGTACTCCTTGGTACTCACTACAATCCAGTCCAGCCTCCTACATTGGTTGTGCAGTGGTGGGAAAAGTGCTCTGTAACTACTTACCACTTTTGTCATTGTACTTTTCATAGGAGAAAAATATACAAAACAAGTTCAGTGTATGTACACCTAACCAAAAAGTTTTGCATTTCTTTTCTCACTTCTGTTCTAAAGTGCTGAACAGTACCTCTAACTTTCTAAAAAGTTCCGAAAAAGTTTTAAAAGTTTTTTTTCAGTCTTTCCAAAAGTTCTGAAAAACTTTTTCTTCCTTTTTCTATCACTTAAACACTTTCTAAAATGTCTGGCACAGGCCAAACTGTTGATGTGTCCAAACTTGCTTATGATAACCTTAGCTGGAAAGATGCAAGGAGTCTCTGCATAGAAAGAGGTTTAAGTGTAAGGAAGAATCCCTCTAGAGAACTGTTGGTAAATATGCTTGTTGAACAGGATAAGGCCAGAGCTGGCACCCCTGTTGAAAAGTTAGCTGATGGTTCCCACTCTGATTCTGGGGCACCCCTAGCAAAAGAGGTGGGAGGGAAACTTCCAAGCCTGCCCCCTAGCAAGCCACCTAGCATAGCTGGTACTGATGTGTAGGAAAGTACCATCTTGCCTTGCATGTTACCCCCATATTTCACTGTATATATGTTGTTTTAGTTGTATGTGTCACTGGGACCCTGCCAGCCAGGGCCCCATTGCTCATAAGTGTGCCCTGTATGTGTTACCTGTGTTATGACTAACTGTCTCACTGAGGCTCTGCTAATCAGAACCTCAGTGGTTATGCTCTCTCATTTCTTTCAAATTGTCACTAACAGGCTAGTGACCAATTTTACCAATTTACATTGGCATACTGTGTGAGAAAGTAGCCTCTTTCTAGCCTTGTTACCCCCACTTTTGGCCTGTTTGTGAGTGTATGTCAGGGTGTTTTCACTGTCTCACTGGGATCCTGCTAGCCAGGGCCCAGTGCTCATAGTAAAAACCCTATGTTTTCAGTATGTTTGTTATGTGTCACTGGGACTGTAGGAGGCTGGACTGGCTTGTAGTGAGTACCAAGGGGTACTTACACCTTGCACCAGGCCCAGTTATCCCTTATTAGTGTATAGAGTGTCTAGCAGCTTAGGCTGATGGATAATGGTAGCTTAGCAGAGCAGCTTAGGCTGAACTAGGAGACGTGTGAAGCTACTGCAGTACCACTAGTGTCACTTGCACAATATCATAAGAAAACACAATACACAGATATACTAAAAATAAAGGTACTTTATTTTTATGACAATATGCCAAAGGTATCTCAGTGAGTACCCTCAGTATGAGGATAGCAAATATACACAAGATATATGTACACAATACCAAAAATATGCAGTATAGTCTTAGAAAACAGTGCAAACAATGTATAGTTACAATAGGATGCAATGGAAACACATAGGGATAGGGGCAACACAAACCATATACTCCAAAAGTGGAATGCGAACCACGAATGGACCCCAAACCTATGTGACCTTGTAGAGGGTCGCTGGGACTATTAGAAAATAGTAAGGGTTAGAAAAATACCCCACCCCAAGACCCTGCAAAGTGAGTGCAAAGTGCACTAGAGTTCCCCAAAGGACATAGAAGTCGTGATAGGGGAATTCTGCAGGAAAGACACAAACCAGCAATGCAACAACGATGGATTTCCAGTCGAGGGTACCAGTGGAACAAGGGGACCAAGTCCAAAAGTCACAAGCAAGTCGGAGATGGGCAGATGCCCAGGAAATGCCAGCTGTGGGTGCAAAGAAGCTTCTACTGGACAGAAGAAGCTGAGGATTCTGCAGGAACGACAAGGGCTAGAGACTTCCCCTTAGGAGGATGGATCCCCCACGCCGTGGAGAGTCGTGCAGAAGTGTTTTCCCACCGAAAGGACGCCAACAAGTCTTGCTAGCTGCAAGTCGTGCGGTTAGTGTTTTTGGATGCTGCTGTGGCCCAGGATGGACCAGGATGTCGCCAATTTCGTCTGGGGACAGAGGGGCGTCAAGCAAGACAAGGAGCCCTCGCAGAACCAGGCAGCTCCCGCAGAAGTGCCAGAACAGGCACTACGAAGAAGAGTGAAACGGTGCTCACCCGAAGTTGCACAAAGGAGTCCCACGTAGCCGGAGACCAACTTAGAAAGTCGTGCAATGCAGGATAGAGTGCCGTGGACCCAGGCTTGGCTGTGCACAAAGGATTTCCGCTGGAAGTGCATAGAGGCCGGAGTAGCTGCAAAAGTCGCGGTTCCCAGCAATGCAGTCTGGCGTGGGGAGGCAAGGACTTACCTCCACCAAACTTGGACTGAAGAGTCACTGGACGTTGGGGGTCACTTGGACAGAGTTGCTGGATTCGAGGGACTTCGCTCGTCGTGCTGAGAGAAGACCCAAGAGACAGGTAATGCAGCTTTTTGGTGCCTGCGGTTGCAGGGGGAAGATTCCGTCGACCCACGGGAGATTTCTTCGCAGCTTCTGATGCAGAGAGGAGGCAGACTGCCCCCACAGCATGCACCACCAGGAAAACAGTCGAGAAGGCGGCAGGATCAGCGTTACAGAGTTGCAGTAGTCGTCTTAGCTACTTTGTTGCAGTTTTGCAGGCTTCCAGCGCGGTCAGCAGTCGATTCCTTGGCAGAAGGTGAAGAGGGAGATGCAGAGGAACTCTGATGAGCTCTTGCATTCGTTATCTAAGGAATTCCCCAAAGCAGAGACCCTAAATAGCCAGAAAAGAGGGTTTGGCTACTTAGGAGAGAGGATAGGCTAGCAACACCTGAAGGAGCCTATCAGAAGGAGTCTCTGACGTCACCTGCTGGCCCTGGCCACTCAGAGCAGTCCAGTGTGCCAGCAGCACCTCTGTTTCCAAGATGGCAGTGGTCTGGAGCACACTGGAGGAGCTCTGGGCACCTCCCAGGGGAGGTGCAGGTCAGGGGAGTGGTCACTCCCCTTTCCTTTGTCCAGTTTCGCGCCTAAGCAGGGCTGAGGGGTCCCTGAACCGGTGTAAACTGGCTTATGCAGAAATGGGCACCATCTGTGCCCATGAAAGCATTTCCAGAGGCTGGGGGAGGCTGCTCCTCCCCTGCCTTCACACCATTTTCCAAAGGGAGAGGGTGTAACACCCTCTCTCTGAGGAAGTCCTTTGTTCTGCCATCCTGGGCCAGGCCTGGCTGGACCCCAGGAGGGCAGAAACCTGTCTGAGGGGTTGGCAGTAGCAGCAGCTGCAGTGAAACCCCTGAAAAGGCAGTTTGGCAGTACCAGGGTCTGTGCTACAGACCACTAGGATCATGGGATTGTGCCAACTATTCCAGGATGGCATAGAGGGGGCAATTCCATGATCATAGACATGTTACATGGCCATATTCGGAGTTACCATTGTGAAGCTACGCATAGGTAGTGACCTATGTGTAGTGCACGCATGTAATGGTGTCTCCAGCACTCACAAAGTCGGGGAATTTGCCCTGAACAATGTGGGGGCACCTTGGCTAGTACCAGGGTGCCCACACACTAAGTAACTTTGCACCTAACCTTTACCAGGTAAAGGATAGACATATAGGTGACTTATAAGTTACTTAAGTGCAGTGAAAATGGCTGTGAAATAATGTGTGCATTATTTCACTCAGGCTGCAGTGGCAGGCCTGTGTAGTAATTGTCAGAGCTCCCTATGGGTGGCAAAAGAAATGCTGCAGCCCATAGGGATCTCCTGGAACCTCAATACCCTGGGTACCTTAGTACCATATACTAGGGAATTATAAGGGTGTTCCAGTAAGCCAATGTAAATTGGTAAAATTGGTCACTAGCCTGTTAGTGACAATTTGGAAAGAAATGAGAGAGCATAACCACTGAGGTTCTGGATAGCAGAGCCTCAGTGAGACAGTTAGTCATAACACAGGTAACACAGTCAGGCACACTTATGAGCATTGGGGCCCTGGCTGGCAGGGTCCCAGTGACACATACAACTAAAACAACATATGTACAGTGAAAAATGGGGGTAACATGCCAGGCAAGATGGTACTTTCCTACAGGGACCCTGCTAGTCAGGACCCCAGTGCTCATAAGTTTGTGACCTATAGGTATGTGTTCCCTGTGTGATGCCCAACTGTCTCACTGAGGCTCTGCTAACCAGAATCTCAGTGGTTATGCTCTCTCTTTACAAATTGTCACTAACAGGCTAGTGACCAATTTTAACAATTTACATTGGCATACTGGAACACCCTTATAATTCCATAGTATATGGTACTGAGGAACCTAGGGTATTGGGGTTCCAGGAGATCCGTATGGGCTGCAGCATTTCTTTTGCCACCCATAGGGAGCTCTGACAATTCTTACACAGGCCTGCCACTGCAGCCTGAGTGAAATAACGTCCATGTTATTTCACAGCCATTTTACACTGCACTTAAGTAACTTATAAGTCACCTATTTGTCTAACCTTTACATGGTAAAGGTTGGGTGCTAAGTTACTTAGTGTGTGGGCACCCTGGCACTAGTCAAGGTGCCCCCACATTGTTCAGGGCAAATTCCCCGGTCTTTGTGAGTGCGGGGACACCATTACACGCGTGCACTACATATAGGTCACTACCTATGTGTAGCTTCACAATGGTAACTCCGATTATGGCCATGTAACATGTCTACGATCATGGAATTGCCCCCTCTATGCCATCCTGGCATTGTTGGTACAATCCCATGATCCCACGGGTCTGTAGCACAGACCCGAGTACTGCCAAACTGCCTTTTCAGGGGTTTCACTGCAGCTGCTGCTGCTGCCAACCCCTCATACAGGTTTCTGCCCTCCTGGGTTTCAGCCAGGCTTGGCCCAGGAAGGCAGAACAAAGGACTTCCTCAGAGAGAGGGTGTTACACCCTCTCCCTTTGGAAAATGGTGTGAAGGCAGGGGAGGAGTAGCCTCCCCAGCCTCTGGAAATGCTTTCATGGGCACACATGGTGCCCATTTCTGCATAGGCCAGTCTACACCGGTTCAGGGACCCCTCAGCCCTGCTCTGGCGCAAAACTGGACAAAGGAAAGGGGAGTGACCACTCCCCTGACCTGCACCACCCCTGGGAGGTGCCCAGAGCTCCTCCAGTGTGCTCCAGACCTCTTCCATCTTGGAAACAGAGGTGCTGCTGGCACACTGGACTGCTCTGAGTGGCCAGTGCCAGCAGGTGACGTCAGAGACTCCTTCTGATAGGCTCCTTCAGGTGTTGCTAGCCTATCCTCTCTCCTAAGTAGCCAAACCCTCTTTTCTGGCTATTTAGGGTCTCTGCTTTGGGGTATTCCTTAGATAACGAATGCAAGAGTTCATCCGAGTTCCTCTGCATCTCTCTCTTCACCTTCTGCCAAAGAATTGACTGCTGACCGTGCTGGAAGCCTGCAAAACTGCAACAAAGTAGCAAAGACAACTACTGCAACTCTGTAACGCTGATCCTGCCGCCTTCTCGACTGCTTTCCTGGTGGTGCATGCTGTGGGGGTAGTCTGCCTCCTCTCTGCACTAGAAGCTCCGAAGAAATCTCCCGTGGGTCGACGGAATCGTCCCCCTGCAACCGCAGGCACCAAAGAACTGCATCACCGGTACCCTGGGTCTCCTCTCAGCACAACGAGCGAGGTCCCTTGAATCCAGCAACTCTGTCCAAGTGACTCCCACAGTCCAGTGACTCTTCAGTCCAAGTTTGGTGGAGGTAAGTCCTTGCCTCCCCTCGCCAGACTGCATTGCTGGAAACCAAGACTTTTGCAGCTACTCCGGCCTCCGTGCACTTTCGGCGGAAATCCTTTGTGCACAGTCCAGCCTGCGTCCACAGCACTCTAACCTGCATTGCACGACCTCCTAAGTTGTCCTCCGGCGGCGTGGGACTCCTTTGTGCAACTTCGGGTGAGCACCGTTTCACTCCACTTCATAGTGCCTGTTCTGGCACTTCTTCAGGTGCTGCCTGCTTCTGAGAGGGCTCCTTGTCTTGCTCGACACACTTTCTGTCCCCAGACGCAATTGGCGACATCCTGGTCCCTCCTGGGCCACAGCAGCATCCAAAAACCCTAACCGCACAATTTGCAGCTAGCAAGGCTTGTTGGCGGTCTTTCTTCAGGAAAATACTTCTGCACGACTCTCCACTGCGTGAGGAATCCGTCCTCCAAAGGGGAAGTTCCTAGCCCTTGTCGTTCCTGCAGAATCTTCAGCTTCTACTGTCCAGTAGCAGCTGCTTTGCACCCACAGCTGGCATTTCCTGGGCATCTGCCCATCTCCGACTTGCTTGGGACTTTTGGACTTGGTCCCCTTGTTCCACAGGTACCCTCGTTTGGAAATCCATCGTTGTTGCATTGCTGATTTGTGTCTTTCCTGCAGAATTTCCCTATCACGACTTCTATGTCCTTTGGGGAACTTTAGTGCACTTTGCACTCACTTTTCAGGGTCTTGGGGTGGGGTATTTTTCTAACCCTAACTGTTTTCTTACAGTTCCAGCGACCCTCTACAAGGTCACATAGGTTTGGGGTCCATTCGTGGTTCGCATTCCACTTTTGGAGTATATGGTTTGTGTTGCCCCTATCCCTATGTGTCCCCATTACATCCTATTGTAATTATACATTGTTTGCACTGTTTTCTAATACTATACTGCATATTTTTGGTATTGTGTACATATATCTTGTGTATATTTGCTATCCTCATACTGAGGGTACTCACTGAGATACTTTTGGCATATTGTCATAAAAATAAAGTACCTTTATTTTTAGTATATCTGTGTATTGTGTTTTCTTATGATATTGTGCAGATGACACTAGTGGTACTGTAGGAGCTTCACTCGTCTCCTAGTTCAGCCTAAGCTGCTCTGCTAAGCTACCATTATCTATCAGCCTAAGCTGCTAGACACCCTATACACTAATAAGGGATAACTGGGCCTGGTGCAAGGTGTACGTACCCCTAGGTACTCACTACAAGCCAGTCCAGCCTCCTACATCGGTTGTGCAGTGGTGGGATAAGTGCTCTGTAACTACTTACCACTTTTGTCATTGTACTTTTCATAAGAGAAAAATATACAAAACAACTTCAGTGTATGTACACCTAACCAAAAAGTTTTGCATTTCTTTTCTCACTTCTTTTCTAAAGTGCTGAAAAGTACTTCTAAACTTTCAAAAAGTTCTTTAAAAGTTTTTAAAGTTTTTTTTCCAGTCTTTCTAAAAGTTCTGACAAACTTTTTGTTCCTTTTTCTATCACTAAAACACTTTCTAAAATGTCTGGCACAGGCCAAACTGTTGATCTCTCCAAACTTGCTTATGATCACCTTAGCTGGAAAGGAGCAAGGAGTCTCTGTATAGAGAGAGGTTTGAGTGTAGGGAAGAATCCTTCTTTGGAATTATTGCTTAACCTGCTTAGAGAACAAGATAAGGCCAGAAGGGCCCCATCTGTTGAAAAAGTAGCTAATGGTTCCCAATCTGATCCAGGGACTCCCCTAGAAAAAGATTCAGGAAGGAAACCTCCTAGCCTGCCCATTACTAGACAGCCTAGCATAGTTGGTACTGATTTAGAGTCACACCATAGAGATAGTGTTGTCTCACATCATAGCAAGAGTATTCCTTCTCACCACAGTAGAAGTGATGTTTCTGTTAACCAAGCTGTTAGGGTGCCTTCTGTAAGGGATAGGTCTCCTTCTGTCCATTCTCACCATACTTCTGTTTCAAGGCATGTCCCACCCACCCACCCTGATAACAGATTGTTAGAAAGGGAGCTCAATAGATTGAGAGTGGAACAAACCAGACTGAAGCTCAAGAAGCAACAGCTGGATTTGGATAGACAGTCCTTAGAAGTAGAGAAGGAGAGACAGAAATTGGGTTTAGAAACCCATGGTGGCAGCAGCAGTATTCCCAATAGTCATCCTGCAAAAGAGCATGATTCTAGGAATCTGCACAAGATAGTTCCCCCTTATAAGGAAGGGGATGACATTAACAAGTGGTTTGCTGCACTTGAGAGGGCCTGTGTTGTACAGGATGTCCCTCAAAGGCAGTGGGCTGCTATCCTATGGCTATCATTTAGTGGAAAGGGTAGGGATAGGCTCCTTACTGTGAAAGAAAGTGATGCCAATAATTTTACAGTTCTTAAGAATGCACTCCTGGATGGTTATGGCTTAACCACTGAACAGTACAAGATAAAGTTCAGAGAGACCAAAAAGGAGTCTTCACAAGACTGGGTTGATTTCATTGACCATTCAGTGAAGGCCTTGGAGGGGTGGTTACATGGCAGTAAAGTGACTGATTATGAAAGTCTATATAACATAATCCTGAGAGAGCATATACTTAATAATTGTGTGTCTGATTTGTTGCACCAGTATCTAGTGGACTCAGATCTGACCTCTCCCCAAGAATTGGGAAAGAAGGCAGACAAATGGGTCAGAACAAGAGTGAACAGAAATGTTCATACAGGTAGTGACAAGGATGGCAAGAAGAAAGATGGCGAAAAATCTCAAGATAAGCATGGGGATAAGGGTAAAACGAAAGATCCCACTTAAAATCTTAAACACTCTTCAGAGGGTGGGGAAAAAACAAATTCTTCCTCTTCTTCTCAACCTGCACACATTAAAAAGCATTGGTGGTTTGTGTGTAAAACACAGAGGCCATAGGCCAGGAGATAAGTCCTGTCCAGGTAAACCCCCTGAGCCTACCACCACTAATACATCAAGCTCTAGTGCCCCTAGCAGTAGTGGTACTAGTGGTGGGACTGCTGGCAACAGTCAAGCAAAGGGTGTAGTTGGGTTCACGTATGGGTCCATCATAGAAACTGGGGTAGTCAGTCCCAAGACAGTTTCTGTCACACCTAGTGGCATTGGCCTTGCCACACTGGCTGCTTGTCCCCTTACAATGGATAAGTACAGGCAGACAGTTTCAATAAATGGTGTTGAGGCCTTGGCTTACAGGGACACAGGTGCCAGTATCACTTTGGTGACTGAAAACCGAGTGGCTCCTGAACAACACATCATTGGACAACAGTATAAAATTATTGATGTCCATAACTCCACTAAGTTTCTTCCCTTAGCTATAATTCAGTTTAGTTGGGGTGGAGTTACTGGCACTAAGCAGGTGGTGGTATCACCTAGCTTACCTGTAGATTGTCTCTTAGGTAATGACCTAGAGGCCTCAGGTTGGGCTGATGTAGAGTTTTATGCTGATGCAGCCATGCTGGGCATCCCAGAGAAATTGTTCCCTCTCATTTCTACTGAAATGAAAAAGCAAAGGAGAGAAGGCCTGAAAACTCAGGATCCCTCTCCATCAACAGGTAAAAAGGGTATCACAGTATCACCTAACCACCCTGCCATTCAGGATACCATTCCTGTGGTGGGAGAAACCTCTCCTGGGATGGCACCTGTTCCAAGGGAATCATCAGCTGGCAAAGCTGTACTCCCTGAGGTAGAAGTACCTCTCTGTGGGATAACTAACATTGGTGAGAAAAAGAGCACCATTTTAGTTAATATGGAGCATCCCTCCAACCCTCCCAGAGAAACTTTAGTGCAGAAACCCTGCACTGCTTCACAACACTTAGGACAGCATCCCTGCCCTAGTGTGGAGCTCATAGGACAGCATCCCTGCCCTGCTCCAACTCAAGAGAAACAGCATCCCTGTTCTCTCTTCCAGCCATATGGGCAAAGTTTTTGCCCAGCTATGGCTTTTCTGAGACAGCATCCCTGTCTGGCATTTCCATCACTACAAATAGGTTCAGTGGACAATTCCCACTGCTCTAAACTAAAACTTACTGATAGAAACTCTGAAAATACATCTTCACATTGTTGCTTAGCTAAAAAAAATCAAACAGGGTGGTTTACATCCCCACTGGGAAGTAACCATATAGTGGATGATAAAGGGAGTAACCAGTCTATTGCAGAGCTACTCTCTACTTATCACCACTTAGACAATAAAGTCTCAACTGGCCAAGGTTAGCCTTATTGTCCTTCGTTTGGGGGGGAGGGGTTTGTGTGAGAAAGTAGCCTCTTTCTAGCCTTGTTACCCCCACTTTTGGCCTGTTTGTGAGTGTATGTCAGGGTGTTTTCACTGTCTCACTGGTATCCTGCTAGCCAGGGCCCAGTGCTCATAGTGAAAACCCTATGTTTTCAGTATGTTTGTTATGTGTCACTGGGACCCTGCTAGTTCGGACCCCAGTGCTCATAAGTTTGTGACCTATAGGTATGTGTTCCCTGTGTGATGCCTAACTGTCTCACTGAGGCTCTGCTAACCAGAACCTCAGTGGTTATGCTCTCTCTTTACAAATTGTCGCTAACAGGCTAGTGACCAATTTTACCAATTTACATTGGCATACTGGAACACCCTTATAATTCCCTAGTATATGGTACTGAGGTACCCAGGGTATTGGGGTTCCAGGAGATCCCTAAGGGCTGCAGCATTTCTTTTGCCACCCATAGGGAGCTCTGACAATTCTTACACAGGCCTGCCACTGCAGCCTGAGTGAAATAACGTCCACGTTATTTCACAGCCATTTTACACTGCACTTAAGTAAATTATAAGTCACCTTTATGTCTAACCTTTACATGGTAAAGGTTGGGTGCTAAGTTACTTAGTGTGTGGGCACCCTGGCACTAGCCAAGGTGCCCCCACATTGTTCAGGGCCAATTCCCCGGACTTTGTGAGTGCGGGGACACCATTACACGCGTGCACTACATATAGGTGTAGGAGTCTGGACTGGCTTGTAGTGAGTACCAAGGGGTACTTACACCTTGCACCAGGCCCAGGTATCCCTTATTAGTGTATAGGGTGTCTAGCAGCTTAGGCTGATAGATAATGGTAGCTTAGCAGAGCAGTTTAGGCTGAACTAGGAGACGTGTGAAGCTACTATAGTACCACAAATGATTATGCACAATATCATAAGAAAACACAATACACAGTTATACTAAAAATAAAGGTACTTTATTTTTATGACAATATGCCAAAAGTATCTCAGTGAGTACCCTCAGTATGAGGATAAGAAATATACACAAGATATATGTACACAATACCAAAAATATGCAGTATAGTCTTAGAAAACAGTGCAAACAGTGTAAAATTACAATAGGATGCAATGTAGGCACATAGGGATAGGGGCAACACAAACCATATACTCCAAAAGTGGAATGCGAATCACGAATGGACCCCAAACCTATGTGACCTTGTAGAGGGTCGCTGGGACTATTAGAAAATAGTAAGGGTTAGAAAAATACCCCACCCCAAGACCCTGAAAAGTGAGTGCAAAGTGCACTAAAGTTCCCCTAAAGACACGGAAGTCGTGATAGAGGAATAATGCAAGGAAAACACAAATCAGCAATGCAACAACGATGGATTCCTGACTGAGGGTACCTGTGGAACAAGGGGACCAAGTCCAAAAGTCACAAGCAAGTCGGAGATGGGCAGATGCCCAAGAAATGCCAGCTGTTGGTGCAAAGAAGCTCTTACTTGGCTGAAGAACTGTAAATACTGCAGGAACTACAAGGGCTAGAGACTTCCCCTTTGGAGGATGGATCCCACACGCCTTGGAGAGTCGTGCAGAAGTGTTTTCCCGCCGGATGGACGCTAACAAGCCTTGCTAGCTGCAAATCGTGCGGTTAGCATTTTTGGATGCTGCTGTGGCCCAGGATGGACCAGGACGGTGTAAATTGGACCAGGAGGTAGAGGAGACGTCGAGCAAGACAAGGAGCCCTCACAGCAGCAGGTAGCTCCCGGAGGAGTGCCAGAAACAGGCACTACAAGGATGCGTGAAACAGTGCTCGCCTGAAGTCACACAAAGGAGTCCCACGTCGCCGGAGAACAACTTAGGAAGTCGTGCAAGGCAGGTTAGAGTGCAGGGGACATCAGCTTCCGGGTGCACAAAGGATTTCCGCCGGAAGTGCACAGGAGCTGGAGAAGTTGCAAAAGTCGCGAAAACCAACAATGCAGTCTGGCGTAGGGAGGCAAGGACTTACCTCCACCAAACTTGGACTAAAGAGTCAATGGACCGTGGGGGTCACTTGGACAGTCTTGCTGGATTCGTGGGACCTCGCTCGTCGTCGTGAGAGGGGACCCAAGGGACCATGATGCAGCTTTTTGGTGCCTGCGTTGGCAGGGGGAAGATTCCGTCGACCCACGGGAGATTTCTTCGCAGCTTCTGATGCAGAGAGGAGGCAGACTACCCCCACAGGATGCACACCAAGAAAAACAGTTGAGAAGGCAGCAGGAGCGGCGTTACAATGTTGCAGTAGTCGTCTTAGCTACTTTGTTGCAGTTTTGCAGGCTTCCAGCGCGGTAAGCAGTCGATTTCTTGGCAGAAGGTGAAGAGGGAGATGCAGAGGAACTCTGATGAGCTCTTGCATTCGTTATCTGAGGAATCCCCAAAGAAAGAGACCCTAAATAGCCAGAAAAGAGGGTTTGGCTACTTAGGACAAAGGATAGGCTAGCAACACCTGCAGGAGCCTATCAAAAGGAGTCTCTGACGTCAGCAGAGGGCACTGGCCACTCAGAGCAGTCCAGTGTGCCAGCAGCACCTCTGTTTCTAAGATGGCAGAGGTCTGGAGCACACTGGAGGAGCTCTGGGCACCTCCCAGGGGAGGTGCAGGTCAGGGGAGTGGTCACTCCCCTTTCCTTTGTCCAGTTTCGCGCCCAGGCAGGGCTCAGGGGTCCCTGAACCGGTGCAAACTGGCTTATGCAGAATTGGGCACATCTGTGCCCAAGAAAGCATTTCCAGAGGCTGGGGGAGGATACTCCTCCCCTGCCTTCACACCATTTTCCAAAGGGAGAGGGTGTGACACCCCCTCTCTGAGGAAGTCCTTTGTTCTGCCATCCTGGGCCAGGCCTGGCTGGACCCCAGGAGGGCAGAAGCCTGTCTGTGGGGTTGGCAGCAGCAGCGGCTGCAGTGTAACCCCAGAAAAGGCAGTTTGGCAGTACCAGGGTCTGTGCTACAGACCACTGGGAGCATGGAATTGTGCCAACTATGCCAGGATGGTATAGAGGGGGCAATTCCATGATCTTAGACATGTTACATGGCCATATTCGGAGTTACCATTGTGAAGCTACACATAGGTAGTGACCTATGTGTAGTGCACGCATATAATGGTGTCTCCAGCACTCACAAAGTCGGGGAATTTGCCCTGAACAATGTGGGGGCACCTTGGCTAGTGCCAGGGTGCCCACACACTAAGTAACTTTGCACCTAACCTTTACCAGGTAAAGGATAGACATATAGGTGACTTATAAGTTACTTAAGTGCAGTGAAAAATGGCTGTGAAATAATGTGGGCATTATTTCACTCAGGCTGCAGTGGCAGGCCTGTGTAAGAATTGTCAGAGCTCCCTATGGGTGGCAAAAGAAATGCTGCAGCCCATAGGGATCTCCTGGAACCCCAATACCCTGGGTACCTTAGTACCATATACTAGGGAATGATAAGGGTGTTCCAGAAAGCCAATGTGAATTGGTAAAATTGGTCACTAGCCTGTTAGTGACAATTTAAAAGTAATGAGAGAGCATAACCACTGAGGTTCTGGTTAGCAGAGCCTCAGTGAGACAGTTAGGCACCACACAGGGAACACATACATGCACCCTTATGAGCACTGGGGTCCTGTGTGACAGGGTCCCAGTGACACATACATATAGGCCACAAACTTATGAGCACTGGGGTCCTGACCAGCAGGGTCCCAGTGACACATAACAAACATACTGAAAACATAGTGTTTTCACTATGAGCACTGGGGCCTGGCTATCAGGATCCCAGTGAGACAGTGAAAACAGTGACAAACACCCTGACATACACTCACAAACAGGCCAAAAGTGGGGGTGACAAGGCTAGAAAGAGGCTACTTTCTCACACAACCCCCCCCAAACGAAGGACAATAAGGCTAACCTTGGCCAGTTGAGACTTTATTGTCTAAGTGGTGATAAGTAGAGAGTAGCTCTGCAATAGACTGGTTACTCCCTTTATCATCCACTGTATGATTACTTCCCTGTGGGGATGTAAACCACCCTGTTTGAAGTTTTTTAGCTACGCCACAATGTGAAGATGTATTTTCAGAGTTTCTATCAGTAAGTTTTAGTTTAGAGCAGTGGGAATTGTCCACTGAACCTATTTGTAGTGATGGAAATGCCAGACAGGGATGCTGTCTCAGAAAAGCCATAGCTGGGCAAAAACTTTGTCCATCTGGCTGGAAGAGGGAACAGGGATGCTGTTTCTCTTGAGTTGGAGCAGGGCAGGGATGCTGTCCTATGAGCTCCACACTAGGGCAGGGATGCTGTCCTAAGTGTTGTGAGGCAGTGCAGGGTTTCTGCACTAAAGTTTCTCTGGGAGGTTTGGAGGGATGCTCCATGTTAACTAAAATGGTGCTCTTTTTCTCACCAGTGTTAGTTATCCCACAGAGAGGTACTTCCACCTCAGGGAGTCCAGCTTTGCCAGCTGATGATTCCCTTGGAACAGGTGCCACCCCAGGAGAGGTTTCTCCCTCCACAGGAATGGTATCCTGAATGGTAGGGTTGTTAGGGGATACTGTGATACCCTTTTTACCTGTTGATGGAGAGGGATCCTGAGTTTTCAGGCCTTCTCTCCTTTGCTTTTTCATTTCACTTGAAATGAGAGGGAACAATTCCTCAGGGATGCCCAGCATGGCTGCATGGGCATAAAACTCTACATCAGCCCAACCTGAGGCCTCTAGGTCATTACCTAAGAGACAATCTACAGGTAAGCAAGGTGATACCACCACCTGCTTAGGGCCAGTAACTCCACCCCAACTAAACTGAATTATAGCTAAGGGAAGGAACTTAGTGGAGTTATGGACATCAATAATCTTATACTGTTGTCCAATGATGTGTTGTTCAGGAGGCACTAGGTTTTCAGTCACCAAAGTGAAACTGGCACCTGTGTCCCTGTAGGCCAAGGCCTCAACACCATTTATTGAAACTGTCTGCCTGTACTTATCCATTGTAAGGGGACAAGCAGCCAGTGTGGCAAGGCCAATGCCACTAGGTGTGACAGAAACTGTCTTGGGACTGACTACCCCAGTTTCTACTATGGACCCATAAGTGAACCCAACTACACCCTTTGCTTGACTGTTGCCAGCAGTCCCACCACTAGTACCACTACTGCTAGGGGCACTAGAGCTTGATGTATTAGTGGTGGTAGGCTCAGGGGGTTTACCTGGACAGGACTTATCCCCTGGCCTATGGCCTCTATTTCTACACACAAAGCACCAAGGCTTTTTAAATTGTGTAGGTTGAGAAGAAGAGGAAGAATTTGTTTTATCTCCACCCCCTGAAGAGTGTTTAAGATTTGAAGTGGAATCTTTGGTTTTACCCTTATCCCCATGCTTATCTTGAGATTTTTCGCCATCTTTCTCTGAAGGCTTACCATCCTTCTTCTTGCCATCCTTGTCACCCCCTGTATGAACTTTTCTGTTCACTCTTGTTCTGACCCATTTGTCTGCCTTCTTTCTCAATTCTTGGGGAGAGGTCAGATCAGAGTCTACCAAGTACTGGTGCAACAAATCTGACACACAATTATTAAGAATATGCTCTCTCAGGATCAAGTTATACAGGCCTTCATAGTCAGTCACTTTACTGCCATGTAACCACCCATCCAAGGACTTCACTGAATGGTCAATGAAATCAACCCAATCTTGTGAAGACTCCTTTTTGGTCTCTCTGAACTTCATCCTGTATTGTTCAGTGCTTAAGCCATAACCATCAAGGAGTGCACTCTTAAGAATAGTGAAATTGTTGGCATCACTTTCTTTCACAGTAAGGAGTCTGTCTCTACCCTTACCACTAAATGATAGCCATAGGATAGCAGCCCACTGCTTTTGAGGGACATCTTGAACAACACAAGCCCTCTCAAGTGCAGCAAACCACTTGTTAATGTCACCCCCCTCTTTGTAAGGGGGAACTATCTTGTGCAGATTCCTGGAAACATGCTCTTTTACAGGATGACTATGGGGAATACTGCTGCTGCCACCATGGGTAGTTAAACCCAGCTTCTGTCTTTCCTTTTCAATCTCTAGAGATTGTCTATCTAAATCCAGCTGTTGCTTCTTAAGCTTCAGTCTGGAAGTCTCCACTCTCAACTTATTGAGCTCCCTTTCCAACGTTCTGTCATCAGGGTGGGTGGAAGGGACATTTCTAGAAACAGAAGTGTGATGGGAATGGACAGAAGGAGACCTGTCCCTAACAGAGGGAACCTTAACAAGTTTACTAACAGTATAATGTGAGAGTCCATCATCTGTATGATGAGACCTCCTACTGTGATGAGAGACCACACTACCTGTATGGTGTGATTCTACATCTACTTCAACCCTGCTAGGCTGTCTGCTAATGGGCAGGCTGGGAAGTTTCCTTACTGAATCTATCTGCAGGGGTGTCCCTGGATCAGACTGAGAACCATCAACAACATTTTCAACAGATTGGGCACTTATGGCCTTATCTTGTTCTCTAAGCATGTTCAATAACAGTTCTAAAGAAGGATTCTTCCCTACACTTAAACCTCTTTGTATGCAGAGACTCCTTGCTCCTTTCCAGCTAAGGTGATCATATGCAAGTTTGGACAGATCAACATTTTGGCCTGTGCCAGACATTTTTTAGAAATTGTTAAGTGATAGAAAAAGTGAAGAAAAAGTTTTTCAGAACTTTTAGAAAGACAGAAAAAAAACTTTTTAAACTTTTTAGAACTTTTTTGAAAGTTTAGAAGTACTTTTCAGCACTTAGACGACAGTGAAAAGAGGAAATGCAAAACTTTTTAGTTATGTGTACATACACTGAACTTGTTTTGTATATTTTTCTCTTATGAAAAGTACAATGTCAAGAGTGTATTTTGCAAGGGAGAGTACCGGCACATCTCAAGAAAAACGTAATACTTTTAATTGGAGAGTACCGGCACTTCTCAGAAACAAGCAGGTACTCTGGCACAGAGTACCTGCACTTCTATTTTTCCATTTAAAGCACTGGTGGTAAGTAGTCTCAAAGCACTTATCCCACCGCTGCACAACCAATGTAGGAGGCTGGACTGGCTTGTAGTGAGTACCAAGGGGTACTTACACCTTGCACCAGGCCCAGGTATCCCTTATTAGTGTATAGGGTGTCTAGCAGCTTAGGCTGATAGATAATGGTAGCTTAGCAGAGCAGCTTAGTCTGAACTAGGAGACGAGTGAAGCTCCTACAGTACCACTTAGTGTCATATGCACAATATCATAAGAAAACACAATACACAGTTATAATAAAAATAAAGGTACTTTATTTTTATGACAATATGCCAAAAGTATCTCAGTGAGTACCCTCAGTATGAGGATAAGAAATATACACAAGATATATGTACACAATACCAAAAATATGCAGTATAGTCTTAGAAAACAGTGCAAACAGTGTAAAATTACAATAGGATGCAATGTAGGCACATAGGGATAGGGGCAACACAAACCATATACTCCAAAAGTGGAATGCGAATCACGAATGGACCCCAAACCTATGTGACCTTGTAGAGGGTCGCTGGGACTATTAGAAAATAGAAAGGGTTAGAAAAATACCCCACCCCAAGACCCTGAAAAGTGAGTGCAAAGTGCACTAAAGTTCCCCTAAAGACACAGAAGTCGTGATAGAGGAATAATGCAAGGAAAACACAAATCAGCAATGCAACAATGATGGATTCCTGACTGAGGGTACCTGTGGAACAAGGGGACCAAGTCCAAAAGTCACAAGCAAGTCGGAGATGGGCAGATGCCCAAGAAATGCCAGCTGTTGGTGCAAAGAAGCTCTTACTGGGCTGAAGAACTGTGAATACTGCAGGAACTACAAGGGCTAGAGACTTCCCCTTTGGAGGATGGATCCCTCACGCCTTGGAAAGTTGTGCAGAAGTTTTTTCCCGCCGGATGAACGCTAACAAGCCTTGCTAGCTGCAAATCATGCGGTTAGCGTTTTTGGACGCTGCTGTGGCCCAGGATGGACCAGGACGGTGCAAATTGGACCAGGAGGTAGAAGAGAAGTCGAGCAAGACAAGGAGCCCTCACAGCAGCAGGTAGCTCCCGGAGAAGTGCCAGAAACAGGCACTACGAGGATGCGTGAAACGGTGCTCGCCTGAAGTCACACAAAGGAGTCCCACGTCGCCGAAGAACAACTTAGGAAGTCGTGCAATGCAGGTTAGAGTGCCGGGGACCCCAGCTTTCGGGTGCACAAAGGATTTCCGCCGGAAGTGCACGGGAGCTGGAGAAGTTGCAAAAGTCGCGAAAACCAACAATGCAGTCTGGTGTAGGGAGGCAAGGACTTACCTCCACCAAACTTGGACTGAAGAGTCAATGGACCGTGGGGGTCACTTGGACAGTCTTGCTGGATTCGTGGGACCTCGCTCGTCATCGTGAGAGGGGACCCAATGGACCGTGATGCAGCTTTTTGGTGCCTGCGTTGGCAGGGGGAAGATTCCGTCGACCCACGGGAGATTTCTTCGCAGCTTCTGATGCAGAGAGGAGGCAGACTACCCCCACAGGATGCACACCGAGAAAAACTGTCGAGAAGGCAGCAGGAGCGGCGCTACAATGTTGCAGTAGTCGTCTTAGCTACTTTGTTGCAGTTTTGCAGGCTTCCAGCGCGGTCAGCAGTCGATTTCTTGGCAGAAGGTGAAGAGGGAGATGCAGAGGAACTCTGATGAGCTCTTGCATTCGTTATCTGAGGAATCCCCAAAGAAAGAGACCCTAAATAGCCAGAAAAGAGGGTTTGGCTACTTAGGACAAAGGATAGGCTAGCAACACCTGCAGGGGCCTATCAAAAGGAGTCTCTGACGTCAGCAGAGGGCACTAGCCACTCAGAGCAGTCCAGTGTGCCAGCAGCACCTCTGTTTCTAAGATGGCAGAGGTCTGGAGCGCACTGGAGGAGCTCTAGGCACCTCCCAGGGGAGGTGCAGGTCAGGGGAGTGGTCACTCCCCTTTCCTTTGTCCAGTTTCGCGCCCAGGCAGGGCTGAGGGGTCCCTGAACCGGTGTAGACTGGCTTATGCAAAATTGGGCACATCTGTGCCCAAGAAAGCATTTCCAGAGGCTGGGGGAGGATACTCCTCCCCTGCCTTCACACCATTTTCCAAAGGGAGAGGGTGTGACACCCCCTCTCTGAGGAAGTCCTTTGTTCTGCCATCCTGGGCCAGGCCTGGCTGGACCCCAGGAGGGCAGAAGCCTGTCTGTGGGGTTGGCAGCAGCAGCGGCTGCAGTGTAACCCCAGAAAAGGCAGTTTGGCAGTACCAGGGTCTGTGCTACAGACCACTGGGAGCATGGAATTGTGCCAACTATGCCAGGATGGTATAGAGGGGGCAGTTCCATGATCTTAGACATGTTACATGGCCATATTCGGAGTTACCATTGTGAAGCTACACATAGGTAGTGACCTACGTGTAGTGCACGCATATAATGGTGTCTCCAGCACTCACAAAGTCGGGGGATTTGCCCTGAACAATGTGGGGGCACCTTGGCTAGTGCCAGGGTGCCCACACACTAAGTAACTTTGCACCTAACCTTTACCAGGTAAAGGATAGACATATAGGTGACTTATAAGTTACTTAAGTGCAGTGAAAAATGGCTGTGAAATAATGTGGGCATTATTTCACTCAGGCTGCAGTGGCAGGCCTGTGTAAGAATTGTCAGAGCTCCCTATGGGTGGCAAAAGAAATGCTGCAGCCCATAGGGATCTGCTGGAACCCCAATACCCTGGGTACCTTAGTACCATATACTAGGGAATTATAAGGGTGTTCCAGTAAGCCAATGTGAATTGGTAAAATTGGTCTCTAGCCTGTTAGTGACAATTTAAAAGTAATGAGAGAGCATAACCACTGAGGTTCTGGTTAGCAGAGCCTCAGTGAGACAGTTAGGCACCACACAGGGAACACATACATGCACCCTTATGAGCACTGGGGTCCTGTGTGACAGGGTCCCAGTGACACATACATATAGGCCACAAACTTATGAGCACTGGGGTCCTGACCAGCAGGGTCCCAGTGACACATAACAAACATACTGAAAACATAGTGTTTTCACTATGAGCACTGGGGCCTGGCTATCAGGATCCCAGTGAGACAGTGAAAACAGTGACAAACACCCTGACATACACTCACAAACAGGCCAAAAGTGGGGGTAACAAGGCTAGAAAGAGGCTACTTTCTCACAATAGGTCACTACCTATATGTAGCTTCACAATAGTAACTCCGAATATGGCCATGTAACATGTCTATGATCATGGAATTGCCCCCTGTATGCCATCCTGGCATAGTTGGCACAATCCCATGATCCCACAGGTCTGTAGCTCAGACCTGGGTACTACCAAACTGCCTTTCCCGGGGTTTCACTGCAGCTGCTGCTGCTGCTGCTGCCAACCCCTCAAACAGGTTTCTGCCCTCCTTGGGTCCAGCCAGGCTTGGCCCAGGATGGCAGAACAAAGGACTTCCTCTGAGAGAGGGTGTTACACCCTCTCCCTTTGGAAAATGGTGTGAAGGCAGGGGAGGAGTAGCCTCCCCCAGCCTCTGGAAATGCTTTCATGGGCACACATGGTGCCCATTTCTGCATAAGCCAGTCTACACCGATTCAGGGACCCCTCAGCCCTGCTCTGGCGCGAAACTGGACAAAGGAAAGGGGAGTGACCACTCCCCTGACCTACATCTCCCCTGGGAGGTGCCCAGAGCTCCTCCAGTGTGTTCCAGACCTCTGCCATCTTGGAAACAGAGGTGCTGCTGGCACACTGGACTGCTCTGAGTGGCCAGTGCCAGCAGGTGACGTCAGAGACTCCTTCTGATAGGCTCCTTCAGGTGTTGCTAGCCTATCTTCTCTCCTAAGTAGCCAAACCCTCTTTTCTGGCTATTTAGGGTCTCTGCTTTGGGGATTTCCTTAGATAACGAATGCAAGAGCTCATCCGAGTTCCTCTGCATCTCTCTCTTCACCTTCTGCCAAGGAATCGACTGCTGACCGCGCTGGAAGCCTGCAAAACTGCAACAAAGTAGCAAAGACGACTACTGCAACTCTGTAACGCTGATCCTGCAGCCTTCTCGACTGTTTTCCTGGTGGTGCATGCTGTGGGGGTAGTCTGCCTCCTCTCTGCACTAGAAGCTCCGAAGAAATCTCCCGTGGGTCGGCGGAATCGTCCCCCTGCAACCGCAGGCACCAAAGAACTGCATCACCGGTACCCTGGGTCTCCTCTCAGCACGACGAGCGAGGTCCCTTGAATCCAGCAACTCTGTCCAAGTGACTCCCACAGTCCAGTGACTCTTCTGTCCAAGTTTGGTGGAGGTAAGTCCTTGCCTCCCCATGCCAGACTGCATTGCTGAGAACCGCCACTTTTGCAGCTACTCCGGCCTCCGTGCACTTCCAGAGGAAATACTTTGTGCACAGTCCAGCCTGGGTCCACGGCACTCTAACCTGCATTGCACGACCTCCTAAGTTGTCCTCCGGCGGCGTGGGACTCCTTTGTGCAACTTCGGGTGAGCACTGTTTCACTCCACTTCGAAGTGCCTGTTCTGGCACTTCTGCGGGTGCTGCCTGCTTCTGAGAGGGCTCCTTGTCTTGCTCGATGACTCCTCTGTCCCCAGATGCAATTGGTGACATCCTGGTTCCTCCTGGGCCACAGCAGCATCCAAAAACCCTATCCGCATGATTTGCAGCTAGCAAGGCTTGTTGGCGATCTTCCTTCAGGAAAACACTTCTGCACGACTGCCCACGGCGTGGGGGATTCATCCTCCAAAGGGGAAGTCTCTAGCCCTTGTCGTTCCTGCAGAATCCTCAGCTTCTACTGTCCAGTAGCAGCTTCTTTGCATCAACAGCTGGCATTTCCTGGGCATCTGCCCATCTCCGACTTGCTTGTGACTTTTGGACTTGGTCCCCTTGTTCCACAGGTACCCTCGACTGGAAATCCATTGTTGTTGCATTGCTGGTTTGTGTCTTTCCTGCAGAATTCCCCTATCACGACTTCTATGTCCTTTGGGGAACTTTAGTGCACTTTGCACTCACATTTCAGGGTCTTGGGGTGGGCTATTTTTCTAACCCTAACTGTTTTCTTACAGTCCCAGCGACCCTCTACAAGGTCACATAGGTTTGGGGTCCATTCGTGGTTCGCATTCCACTTTTGGAGTA
This sequence comes from Pleurodeles waltl, assembly GCF_031143425.1. Lineage (NCBI taxonomy): Eukaryota > Metazoa > Chordata > Amphibia > Caudata > Salamandridae > Pleurodeles > Pleurodeles waltl. The sequence goes on along the minus strand of NC_090444.1, from coordinate 18,799,211 downwards.
TATGGTTTGTGTTGCCCCTATCCCTATGTGTCCCCATTGCATCCTATTGTAATTATACATTGTTTGCACTGTTTTCTAATACTATACTGCATATTTTTGGTATTGTGTACATATATCTTGTGTATATTTGCTATCCTCATACTGAGGGTACTCACTGAGATACTTTTGGCATATTGTCATAAAAATAAAGTACCTTTATTTTTAGTATATCTGTGTATTGTGTTTTCTTATGATATTGTGCATATGACACTAGTGGTACTGTAGGAGCTTCACTCGTCTCCTAGTTCAGCCTAAGCTGCTATGCTAAACTCCCATTATCTATCAGCCTAAGCTGCTAGACACCCTATACACTAATAAGGGATAACTGGGTCTGGTGCAAGGTGTAAGTACCCCTAGGTACTCACTACAAGCCAGTCCGGCCTCCTACATACTGGAACACCCTTATAAATCCCTAGTATATGGTACTGAGGTACCCAGGGTATTGGGGTTCCAGGAGATCCCTATGGGCTGCAGCATTTCTTTTGCCACCCATAGGGAGCTCTGACATTTCTTACACAGGCCTGCCACTGCAGCCTGAGTGAAATAACATCCACGTTATTTCACAGCCATTTACCACTGCAGTTAAGTAACTTATAAGTCACCTATATGTCTAACCTTTACCTGGTAAAGGTTAGGTGCAAAGTTACTTAGTGTGTGGGCACCCTGGCACTAGCCAAGGTGCCCCCACATTGTTCAGGGCAAATTCCCCAGACTTTGTGAGTGCGGGGACACCATTACACGCGTGCACTACACATAGGTCAATACCTATGTGTAGCTTCACAATGGTAACTCCGAATATGGCCATGTAACATGTCTATGATCATGGAATTGCCCCCTCTATGCCATCCTGGCATTGTTGGCACAATCCCATGATCCCACGGGTCTGTAGCTCAGACCTGGGTACTGCCAAACTGCCTTTCCCGGGGTTTTACTGCAGCTGCTGCTGCTGCCAACCCCTCAGACAGGTTTCTGCCCTCCTGGGGTCCAGCCAGGCTTGGCCCAGGATGGCAGAACAAAGGACTTCCTCAGAGAGAGGGTGTTACACCCTCTCTCTTTGGAAAAAGGTGTTAAGGCAGGGGAGGAGTAGCCTCCCCCAGCCTCTGGAAATGCTTTTATGGGCACAGATGGTGCCCATTTCTGCATAAGCCAGTCTACACCGGTTCAGGGACCCCTCAGCCCTGCTCTGGCGCGAAACTGGACAAAGGAAAGGGGAGTGATCACTCCCCTGACCTGCACCTCCCCTGGGAGGTGCCCAGAGCTCCTCCAGTGTGCTCCAGACCTCTGCCATCTTGGAAACAGAGGTGCTGCTGGCACACTGGACTGCTCTGAGTGGCCAGGGCCAGCAGGTGACGTCAGAGACTCCTTCTGATAGGCTCCTTCAGGTGTTACTAGCCTATCTTCTCTGCTAATTAGCCAAACCCTCTTTTCTGGCTATTTAGGGTCTATGCTTTGGGGATTTCCTTAGATAACGAATGCAAGAGCTCATCAGAGTTCCTCTGCATCTCTCTCTTCACCTTCTGCCAAGGAATCGACTGCTGACCGCGCTGGAAGCCTGCAAAACTGCAACAAAGTAGCGAAGACGACTACTGCAACTCTGTAACGCTGATCCTGCCGCCCTCTCAACTGTTTTCCTGGTGGTGCATGCTGTGGGGGTAGTCTGCCTCCTCTCTGCACTAGAAGCTCCGAAGAAATCTCCCGTGGGTCGACGGAATCTTCCCCCTGCTACAGCAGGCACCAAAGAACTGCATCACCGGTACCCTGGGTCTCCTCTCAGCACGACGAGCGAGGTCCCTTGGCTAGAGGAAAGAGGGAGCCGGGGACCCCATCGGGGCCCCCGCACTGCCCATGCAGTTGGCATGGGCAGTTCAGGGCCCCCAATGGACAGCCCCATTGTGCTTTTCACTGCCGGAATTACAGGCACCCGACGCATCGCCACATTGCCACCGGCTCAATTATGAGCCGGTGGCAATGTTAAGGCCCTGTTCCCCGCTGGGAACGTGAGCGGAAACGCTGTTTCTGCCCGCTGGCCCAGCAGGCAACTCTTAATAGGGCTGGCGGGCAGAAGACCGGTGTTGCAGGCTTCCATGTGAATGAGCTTGGCGGACGGCCTCCGCTGCCCACCAAACTCATAATGAGGGCCGAAGTGTAGCGAACGTCCCTTGGCTTTAACATACTTCCTAGTAAGTAAGAGCAAGTTCAGGGACTGTTATACTGTAGGAAAGTACCATCTTGCCTGGCATGTTACCCCCATTTTTCACTGTATATATGTTGTTTTAGTTGTATGTGTCACTGGGACCCTGTCAGCCAGGGCCCCAGTACTCATAAGTGTGCCTGAATGTGTTACATGTGTAGTGACTAACTGTCTCACTGAGGCTCGGCTAATCAGAACCTCAGTGGTTATGCTCTCTCATTTCTTTCAAATTGTCACTAACAGGCTAGTGACCAATTTTACCAATTTACATTGGCTTACTGGAAAACCCTAATAATTCCCTAGTATATGGTACTGAGGTACCCAGGGTATTGGGGTTCCAGGAGATCCCTATGGGCTGCAGCATTTCTTTTGCCACCCATAGGGAGCTCTGACAATTCTTACACAGGCCTGCCACTGCAGCCTGAGTGAAATAACGTCCACTTTATTTCACAGCCATTTTACACTGCACCTAAGTAACTTATAAGTCACCTATATGTCTAACCTTTACCTGGTAAAGGTTAGGTGCAAAGTTACTTAGTGTGAGGGCACCCTGGCACTAGCCAAGGTGCCCCCACATTGTTCAGGGCCAATTCCCCGGACTTTATGAGTGCGGGGACACCATTACACGCGTGCACTACATATAGGTCACTACCTATATGTAGCTTCACAATGGTAACTCCGAATATGGCCATGTAACATGTCTATGATCATGGAATTTCCCCCTCTATGCCATCCTGGCATAGTTGGCACAATCCCATGATCCCAGTGGTCTGTAGCACAGACCCTGGTACTGCCAAACTGCCTTTCCCGGGGTTTCACTGCAGCTGCTGCAGCTGCCAACCCCTCAGACAGGCTTCTGCCCTCCTGGGGTCCAACCAGGCCTGGCCCAGGATGGCAGAACAAAGGACTTCCTCTGAGAGCGGGTGTTACACCCTCTCCCTTTGAAAAATGGTGTGAAGGCAGGGGAGGAGGAGCCTCCCCTAGCCTCTGGAAATGCTTTCATGGGCACACATGGTGCCCATTTCTGCATAAGCCAGTCTACACTGGTTCAGGGACCCCTTAGCCCAGCTCTGGCGCGAAACTGGACAAAGGAAAGGGGAGTGACCACTCCCCTGACCTGTACCTCCCCTGGGAGGTGCCCACAGCTCCTCCAGTGTGCTCCAGACCTCTGCCATCTTGGAAACAGAGGTGCTGCTGGCACACTGGACTGCTCTGAGTGGCCAGTGCCATCAGGTGACATCAGAGACTCCTTCTGATAGGCTCCTTGAGGTGTTGCTAGCCTATCCTCTCTCCTAGGTAGCCAAACCCTCTTTTCTGGCTATTTAGGGTCTGTGTCTCTTGGGATTCCTTAGATAACGAATGCAAGAGCTCATCCGAGTTCCTCTGCATCTCTCTCTTCACCTTCTGCCAAGGAATCGACTGCTGACCGCGCTGGAAGCCTGCAAAACTGCAACAAAGTAGCAAAGACAACTACTGCAACTCTGTAACGCTGATCCAGCCGCCTTCTCGACTGCTTTCCTGGTGGTGCATGCTGTGGGGGTAGTCTGCCTCCTCTCTGCACTAGAAGCTCCGAAGAAATCTCCCGTGGGTCGACGGAATCGTCCCCCTGCAACCGCAGGCACCAAAGAACTGCATCACCGGTCCCCTGGGTCTCCTCTCAGCATGACGAGCGAGGTCCCTTGAATCCAGCAACTCTGTCCAAGTGACTCCCACAGTCCAGTGACTCTTCAGTCCAAGTTTGGTGGAGGTAAGTCCTTGCCTCCCCACGCCAGACTGCATTGCTGGGAACCGTGACTTTTGCAGCTACTCCAGCCTCCGTGCACTTCCAGTGGAAATCCTTTGTGCACAGTCCAGCCTGGGTCCACGGCACTCTAACCTGCATTGCACGACCTCCTAAGTTGTCCTCCGGCGACGTGGGACTCCTTTGTGCGACTTTGGGTGAGCACCATTTCACGCATCCTCGTAGTGCCTGTTTCTGGCACTTCTCCGGGTGCTGCCTGCTGTTGAGAGGGCTCTTTGTCTTGCTCGATGCCCCCTCTGTCTCCAGACGCAATTGGCGACATCCTGGTCCCTCCTGGGCCACAGCAGCATCCAAAAACCCTAACCGCATGATTTGCAGCTAGCAAGGCTTGTTGGCGGTCTTACTTCAGGAAAACACTTCTGCACGACTCTCCACGGCGTGGGAGATCCATCCTCCAAAGGGGAAGTCTCTAGCCCTTGTTGTTCCTGCAGAACCATCCACTTCTACTGTCCAGTAGCAGCTTCTTTGCATCCACAGCTGGCATTTCCTGGGCATCTGCCCATCTCCGACTTGCTTGTGACTTTTGGACTTGGTCCCCTTGTTCCACAGGTACCCTCAACTGGAAATCCATTCTTGTTGCATTGCTGGTTTGTGTCTTTCCTGCAGAATTCCCCTATCACGACTTCTATGTCCTTTGGGGAACTTTAGTGCACTTTGCACTCACTTTTCAGGCTCTTGGGGTGGGCTATTTTTCTAACCCTTACTATTTTCTAATAGTCCCAGCGACCCTCTACAAGGTCCCATAGGTTTGGGGTCCATTCGTGGTTCGCATTCCACTTTTGGAGTATATGGTTTGTGTGGCCCCTATCCCTATGTGTCCCCAATGCATCCTATTGTAACTATACATTGTTTGCACTGTTTTCTAAGACTATACTGCATATTTTTGGTATTGTGTACATATATCTTGTGTATATTTGCTATCCTCATACTGAGGGTACTCACTGAGATACTTTTGGCATATTGTCATAAAAATAAAGTACCTTTATTTTTAGTATATCTGTGTATTTTGTTTTCTTATGATATTGTGCATATGACACTAGTGGTACTGTAGGAGCTTCACTCATCTCCTAGTTCAGCCTAAGCTGCTCTGCTAAGCTACCATTATCTATCAGCCTATGCTGCTAGACACCCTATACACTAATAAGGGATAACTGGGCCTGGTGCAAGGTGTAAGTACTCCTTGGTACTCACTACAAGCCAGTCCAGCCTCCTACATTGGTTGTGCAGCGGTGGGATAAGTGCTTTGAGACTACTTACCACTCTTGTCATTGTACTTTTCATAAGAGAAAAATATACAAAACAAGTTCAGTGTGTGTACACATAACTAAAAAGTTTTGCATTTCTTTTCTCACTTCTTTTCTAAAGTGCTGAAAAGTGCTTCTAAACTTTCAAAAAGTTCTAAAAAGTTTTAAAAGTTTTTTTTTCTGTCTTTCTAAAAGCTCTGACAAACTTTTTATCCTTTTTCTATCACTTTAAGTCTTTCTAAAATGTCTGGCACAGGCCAAAATGTTGATCTGTCCAAACTTGCATATGACCACCTTAGCTGAAAAGGAGCAAGGAGTCTCTGTGTAGAAAGAGGTTTGAGTGTAGGGAAGAATCCTTCCTTGGAATTATTGCTTAACATGCTTAGAGAACAAGAGAAGGCCAAAAGGGCCACATCTGTTGAAAAAGTAGCAAATGGTTCCCAATCTGATCCAGGGACTCCCCTAGGAAAAGATTCAGGAAAGAAACTTCATAGCCTGCCCATTACTTGACAGTCTAGCATAGTTGGTACTGATGTAGAGTCACACCATACAGATAGTGTTGTCTCACATCATAGCAAAAGCATTCATTCTCACCACAGTAGAAGTGATGTTTCTGTTAACCAAGCTGTTAGGGTGCCTTCTGTAAGGGACAGGTCTCCTTCTGTCCATTCTCATCATACTTCTGTTTCGAGGCATGTCCCACCCACCCACCCTGATGACAGATTGTTAGAAAGGGAGCTCAATAGATTGAGAGTGGAACAAACCAGACTGAAGCTCAAGAAGCAACAGCTGGATTTGGATAGACAGACCTTAGAAGTAGAGAAGGAGAGACAAAAGTTGGGTTTAGAAACCCATGGTGGCAGCAGCAGTATTGCCCATAGTCATCCTGCAAAAGAGCATGAATCCAGGAATCTGCACAAGATAGTTCCCCCTTATAAGGAGGGGAATGACATTAACAAGTGGTTTGCTGCACTTGAGAGGGCCTTTGCTGTACAGGATGTCCCTCAAAGGCAGTGGGCTGCTATCCTATGGCTATCATTTAGTGGAAAAGGTAGGGATAGGCTCCTTACTGTGAAAGAAAGTGAAGCCAATGATTACAAAGTTCTTAAGAATGCACTCCTGGATGGTTATGGCTTAACCACTGAACAATACAGGATAAAGTTCAGAGAGACCAAAAAGGAGTCTTCACAAGACTGGGTTGATTTCATTGACCATTCAGTGAAGGCCTTGGAGGGGTGGTTACATGGCAGTAAAGTTACTGATTATGACAGCCTGTATAACTTGATCCTGAGAGAGCATATTCTTAATAATTGTGTGTCTGATTTGTTGCACCAGTACTTGGTGGACTCTGATCTGACCTCTCCCCAAGAATTGGGAAAGAAGGCAGACAAATTGGTCAGAACAAGGGTGAACAGAAAAGTTCATATAGGGGGTGACAAAGATGGCAACAAGAAAAAGGATGGTAAGTCTTCTGACAAGGGTGGGGACAAATCTAAAAATGAGTCTTCATCAGGCCCACAAAAACACTCTGGTGGGGGTGGTGGGCCCAAATCCTCTTCTAATCAAAACAAAGAAAATAAACCATGGTGCTATTTATGTAAAATAAAAGGCCATTGGACAACAGATCCCAGTTGTCCAAAGAAAGGCACCAAGCCTCCTACCACTACAACCCCTACTGCTACACCTAGTGTCCCTACTAATAGCAGTGGTGGTGGGAGCAAACCTACTAATAGCCAATCCAAGGGAGTAGCTGGGCATACTTTTGGTAACTTAGTTGGGGTTGGTCTGATTAGGGAGACCACAGAGGCTGTGTTAGTCTCTGAGGGGGCTATTGATTTAGCCACCTTGGTTGCTTGTCCCCTTAACATGGATAAGTACAAGCAACTACCCCTAATAAATGGTGTTGAAGTTCAGGCCTACAGGGACACAGGTGCCAGTGTCACAATGGTGATAGAGAAACTGGTCCACCCTGAACAACACCTACTTGGTCACCAGTACCAAGTAACCGATGCTCACAACAACACACTTAGCCACCCCATGGCTGTTGTAAATCTCAACTGGGGGGGGGGGTTACTGGTCCCAAAAAAGTTGTGGTAGCCTCAGATTTACCTGTAGACTGTCTACTAGGAAATGATTTGGAGACATCAGCTTGGTCAGCTGTGGAGTTGGAGGCCCATGCAGCAATGCTGGGCATCCCAGGGCATATTTTTGCTTTAACAAGGGCTCAGGCCAAAAAGCAAAAAGGACAGGGTGACTTGGATCCTGGAACAATGTACCAAGTGCTCCCTAAAGCTAGGGCTAGTAGAAGTAAAGCACTTCCTACTAACTCTCCCTCTACAGTGGATTCAACTTCTGAGGAAGAAGAATTTCCACCCTGTGCAGAACCTACACCAGAGGAGCTGGTAGCAGACACTGCTGAGCTTTTGGGTCAAGGGGGGCCTGCCAGGGACGAGCTGAGTGTGGCACAGCAAACCTGTCCCACACTAGAGGGTCTAAAACAGCAAGCTGTCAAACAAGCTAATGGGGATGTCAGTGACTCTCACAGAGTTTACTGGGAGGACAACCTCTTGTACACTGAAGCAAGGGATCCTAAACCTGGAACTGCCAGGAGGTTAGTGATTCCTCAGGAGTACAGGAAGTTCCTCCTAACTCTAGCCCACGACATTCCCCTAGCTGGGCATCTGGGACAAATGAAAACTTGGGACAGGCTTGTTCCCTTGTTTCATTGGTCTAGGATGTCTGAGGACACAAAAGAGTTTTGTAAGTCCTGTGAAATCTGTCAAGCCAGTGGCAAGACAGGTGGCACCCCAAAGGAACCCCTTATTCCTGTCTGAGGGGTTGGCAGCAGCAGCAGCTGCAGTGAAACCCCAGGAAAGGCAGTTTGGCAGAACCAGGGTCTGTGCTACAGACCACTGGGATCATGGGATTGTGCCAACTATGCCAGGATGGCATAGAGGGGGCAATTCCATGATCATAGACATGTTACATGGCCATATTCGGAGTTACCATGGTGAAGCTACATATAGGTAGTGACCTATATGTAGTGCACGCGTGTAATGGTGTCCCCGCACTCACAAAGTCCGGGGAATTGGCCCTGAACAATGTGGGGGCACCTTGGCTAGTGCCAGGGTGCCCTCACACTAAGTAACTTTGCACCTAACCTTTACCAGGTAAAGGTTAGACATATAGGTGACTTATAAGTTACTTAAGTGCAGTGTAAAATGCCTGTGAAATAACGTGGACGTTATTTCACTCAGGCTGCAGTGGCAGGCCTGTGTAAGAATTGTCAGAGCTCCCTATGGGTGGCAAAAGAAATGCTGCAGCCCATAGGGATCTCCTGGAACCCCAATATCCTGGGTACCTCAGTACCATATACTAGGGAATTATAAGGGGGTTCCAGTAAGCCAATGTAAATTGGTCACTAGCCTGTTACTATAGATACTGGAGACAGCTTGCCTGTCAAAAGTAAGATTTATAGGCAGCCTGACCATGTCAGGGACTGCATAAAGCAAGAGGTGCAGAAAATGTTAGAACTGGGAGTGGTTGAGCACTCTGAAAGTCCATGGGCTTCTCCTGTGGTACTTGTACCAAAACCTCATTCCAAAGATGGAAAGAAAGAAATGCGGTTTTGTGTTGACTACAGAGGTCTCAACCAGGTAACCAAAACTGATGCTCACCCTATACCCAGGGCAGATGAGCTCATAGATACACTGGCATCTGCCAAGTATCTAAGCACTTTTGATTTGACTGCAGGGTATTGGCGGATCAAATTATCAGAAGATGCTAAACCTAAAACTGCATTTTCAACCATTGGAGGCCATTACCAATTCACAGTAATGCCTTTTGGATTGAAAAATGCACCTGCCACTTTTCAGAGGTTGGTGAACACAGTCCTGCAAGGGCTGGAAGCTTTTAGTGCAGCATATCTGGACGATATAGCTGTCTATAGCTCCAGTTGGGATGATCACCTGGTCCACCTATGGAAAGTTTTAGAGGCCCTGCAAAAGGCAGGCCTCACTATCAAGGCTTCAAAGTGCCAGATAGGGCAGGGGAAGGTGGTTTATCTGGGACACCTTGTTGGTGGAGAACAGATTGCACCACTTCAGGGGAAAATCCAAACTATTATAGATTGGGTTCCCCCTACTACTCAGACTCAGGTGAGAGCCTTCCTAGGCCTCACTGGGTATTACAGGAGGTTCATTAAGAACTATGGCTCCATTGCAGCCCCTCTTAATGACCTCACATCCAAGAAAATGCCTAAAAAGGTATTATGGACAGCAAACTGTCAGAAAGCTTTTGAGGAGCTGAAGCAGGCCATGTGCTCTGCACTTGTCCTGAAAAGCCCTTGTTACTCTAAAAAATTCTATGTCCAAACTGATGCATCTGAATTAGGAGTAGGGGCAGTCCTATCAAAACTTCATTCTGAGAGCCAGGATCAACCTGTTGCTTTTATTAGTAGAAGGTTGACCCCTAGAGAAAAGCATTGGTCTGCCATTGAGAGGGAGGCCTTTGCTGTGGTCTGGGCACTGAAGAAGTTGAGGCCATACCTGTTTGGCACTCACTTCATTGTTCAGACAGACCACAAACCTCTACTTTGGCTAAAACAAATGAAAGGTGAAAATCCTAAATTTTTGAGGTGGTCCATATCCCTACAGGGAATGGACTATACAGTGGAACATAGACCTGGGAGTAGCCACTCCAATGCAGATGGACTCTCCAGATATTTCCACTTAGACAATGAAGACTCATCAGGTCATGGCTAGTCTTATTGTCCTTCGTTTGGGGGGGGGGTTGTGTAGGAAAGTACCATCTTGCCTGGCATGTTACCCCCATTTTTCACTGTGTATATGTTGTTTTAGTTGTATGTGTCACTGGGACCCTGTCAGCCAGGGCCCCAGTGCTCATAAGTGTGCCTGAATGTGTTACCTGTGTAGTGACTAACTATCTCACTGAGGCTCTGCTAATCAGAACCTCAGTGGTTATGCTCTCTCATTTCTTTCAAATTGTCACTAACAGGCTAGTGACCAATTTTACCAATTTACATTGGCTTACTGGAACACCCTTATAATTCCCTAGTATATGGTACTGAGGTACCCAGGGTATTGGGGTTCCAGGAGATCCCTATGGGCTGCAGCATTTCTTTTGCCACCCATAGGGAGCTCTGACAATTCTTACACAGGCCTGCCACTGCAGCCTGAGTGAAATAACGTCCACGTTATTTCACAGCCATTTTACACTGCACTTAAGTGACTTATAAGTCACCTATATGTCTAACCTTTACCTGGTAAAGGTTAGGTGCAAAGTTACTTAGTGTGAGGGCACCCTGGCACTAGCCAAGGTGCCCCCACATTGTTCAGGGCCAATTCCCCGGACTTTGTGAGTGCGGGGACACCATTACACGCGTGCACTACATATAGGTCACTACCTATATGTAGCTTCACAATGGTAACTCCGAATATTGCCATGTAACATGTCTATGATCATGGAATTGCCCCCTCTATACCATCCTGGCATAGTTGGCACAATCCCATGATCCCAGTGGTCTGTAGCACAGACCCTGGTACTGCCAAACTGCCTTTCCCTGGGGTTCACTGCAGCTGCTGCTGCTGCCAACCCCTCAGACAGTCTTCTGCCCTCCTGGGGTCCAGCCAGGCCTGGCCCAGGATGGCAGAACAAAGGACTTCCTCTGAGAGAGGGTGTTACACCCTCTCCCTTTGGAAAATGGTGTGAAGGCAGGGGAGGAGTAGCCTCCCCCAGCCTCTGGAAATGCTTTCATGGGCACACATGGTGCCCATTTCTGCATAAGCCAGTCTACACCGGTTCAGGGACCCCTTAGCCCTGCTCTGGCGTGAAACTGGACAAAGGAAAGGGGAGTGACCACTCCCCTGACCTGTACCTCCCCTGGGAGGTGCCCAGAGCTCCTCCAGTGTGCTCCAGACCTCTGCCATCTTGGAAACAGAGGTGCTGCTGGCACACTGGACTGCTCTGAGTGGCCAGTGCCATCAGGTGACGTCAGAGACTCCTTCTGATAGGCTCCTTCAGGTGTTGCTAGCCTATCCTCTCTCCTAGGTAGCCAAACCCTCTTTTCTGGCTATTTAGGGTCTCTGTCTCTTGGGATTCCTTAGATAACGAATGCAAGAGCTCATCCGAGTTCCTCTGCATCTCTTTCTTCACCTTCTGCCAAGGAATCGACTGCTGACCGCGCTGGAAGCCTGCAAAACTGCAACAAAGTAGCAAAGACGACTACTGCAAGTCTGTAACGCTTATCCAGCCGCCTTCTCGACTGCTTTCCTGGTGGTGCATGCTGTGGGGGTAGTCTGCCTCCTCTCTGCACTAGAACCTCTGAAGAAATCTCCCGTGGGTCGACGGAATCGTCCCCCTGCAACCGCAGGCACCAAAGAACTGCATCACCGGTCCCCTGGGTCTCCTCTCAGCATGACGAGCGAGGTCCCTTGAATCCAGCAACTCTGTCCAAGTGACTCCCACAGTCCAGTGACTCTTCAGTCCAAGTTTGGTGGAGGTAAGTCCTTGCCTCCCCACGCCAGACTGCATTGCTGGGAACCGCGACTTTTGCAGCTACTCCAGCCTCCGTGCACTTCCGGTGGAAATCCTTTGTGCACACTCCAGCCTGGGTCCACGGCACTCTAACCTGCATTGCACGACCTCCTAAGTTGTCCTCCGGCGACGTGGGACTCCTTTGTGCGACTTTGGGTGAGCACCATTTCACGCATCCTCGTAGTGCCTGTTTCTGGCACTTCTCCGGGAGCTGCCTGCTGCTGAGAGGGCTCTTTGTCTTGCTCGATGCCCCCTCTGTCCCCAGACACAATTGGCGACATCCTGGTCCCTCCTGGGCCACAGCAGCATCCAAAAACCCTAACCGCATGATTTGCAGCTAGCAAGGCTTGTTGGCAGTCTTACTTCAGGAAAACACTTCTGCACGACTCTCCACGGCGTGGGAGATCCATCCTCCAAAGGGGAAGTCTCTAGCCCTTGTTGTTCCTGCAGAACCATCCACTTCTACTGTCCAGTAGCAGCTTCTTTGCATCCACAGCTGGCATTTCCTGGGCATCTGCCCATCTCCGACTTGCTTGTGACTTTTGGACTTGGTCCCCTTGTTCCACAGGTACCCTCAACTGGAAATCCATTCTTGTTGCATTGCTGGTTTGTGTCTTTCCTGCAGAATTCCCCTATCACGACTTCTATGTCCTTTGGGGAACTTTAGTGCACTTTGCACTCACTTTTCAGGGTCTTGGGGTGGGCTATTTTTCTAACCCTTACTATTTTCTAATAGTCCCAGCGACCCTCTACAAGGTCCCATAGGTTTGGGGTCCATTCGTGGTTCGCATTCCACTTTTGGAGTATATGGTTTGTGTGGCCCCTATCCCTATGTGTCCCCAATGCATCCTATTGTAACTATACATTGTTTGCACTGTTTTCTAAGACTATACTGCATATTTTTGGTATTGTGTACATATATCTTGTGTATATTTGCTATCCTCATACTGAGGGTACTCACTGAGATACTTTTGGCATATTGTCATAAAAATAAAGTACCTTTATTTTTAGTATATCTGTGTATTTTGTTTTCTTATGATATTGTGCATATGACACTAGTGGTACTGTAGGAGCTTCACTCATCTCCTAGTTCAGCCTAAGCTGCTCTGCTGAGCTACCATTATCTATCAGCCTATGCTGCTAGACACCCTATACACTAATAAGGGATAACTGGGCCTGGTGCAAGGTGTAAGTACTCCTTGGTACTCACTACAAGCCAGTCCAGCCTCCTACATTGGTTGTGCAGCGGTGGGATAAGTGCTTTGAGACTACTTACCACTCTTGTCATTGTACTTTTCATAAGAGAAAAATATACAAAACAAGTTCAGTGTGTGTACACATAACTAAAAAGTTTTGCATTTCTTTTCTCACTTCTTTTCTAAAGTGCTGAAAAGTGCTTCTAAACTTTCAAAAAGTTCTAAAAAGTTTTAAAAGTTTTTTTTTCTGTCTTTCTAAAAGCTCTGACAAACTTTTTATCCTTTTTCTATCACTTTAAGTCTTTCTAAAATGTCTGGCACAGGCCAAAATGTTGATCTGTCCAAACTTGCATATGACCACCTTAGCTGAAAAGGAGCAAGGAGTCTCTGTGTAGAAAGAGGTTTGAGTGTAGGGAAGAATCCTTCCTTGGAATTATTGCTTAACATGCTTAGAGAACAAGAGAAGGCCAAAAGGGCCACATCTGTTGAAAAAGTAGCAAATGGTTCCCAATCTGATCCAGGGACTCCCCTAGGAAAAGATTCAGGAAAGAAACTTCATAGCCTGCCCATTACTTGACAGTCTAGCATAGTTGGTACTGATGTAGAGTCACACCATACAGATAGTGTTGTCTCACATCATAGCAACAGCATTCATTCTCACCACAGTAGAAGTGATGTTTCTGTTAACCAAGCTGTTAGGGTGCCTTCTGTAAGGGACAGGTCTCCTTCTGTCCATTCTCATCATACTTCTGTTTCGAGGCATGTCCCACCCACCCACCCTGATGACAGATTGTTAGAAAGGGAGCTCAATAGATTGAGAGTGGAACAAACCAGACTGAAGCTCAAGAAGCAACAGCTGGATTTGGATAGACAGACCTTAGAAGTAGAGAAGGAGAGACAAAAGTTGGGTTTAGAAACCCATGGTGGCAGCAGCAGTATTGCCCATAGTCATCCTGCAAAAGAGCATGATTCCAGGAATCTGCACAAGATAGTTCCCCCTTATAAGGAGGGGAATGACATTAACAAGTGGTTTGCTGCACTTGAGAGGGCCTGTGCTGTACAGGATGTCCCTCAAAGGCAGTGGGCTGCTATCCTATGGCTATCATTTAGTGGAAAAGGTAGGGATAGGCTCCTTACTGTGAAAGAAAGTGAAGCCAATGATTACAAAGTTCTTAAGAATGCACTCCTGGATGGTTATGGCTTAACCACTGAACAATACAGGATAAAGTTCAGAGAGACCAAAAAGGAGTCTTCACAAGACTGGGTTGATTTCATTGACCATTCAGTGAAGGCCTTGGAGGGGTGGTTACATGGCAGTAAAGTTACTGATTATGACAGCCTGTATAACTTGATCCTGAGAGAGCATATTCTTAATAATTGTGTGTCTGATTTGTTGCACCAGTACTTGGTGGACTCTGATCTGACCTCTCCCCAAGAATTGGGAAAGAAGGCAGACAAATTGGTCAGAACAAGGGTGAACAGAAAAGTTCATATAGGGGGTGACAAAGATGGCAACAAGAAAAAGGATGGTAAGTCTTCTGACAAGGGTGGGGACAAATCTAAAAATGAGTCTTCATCAGGCCCACAAAAACACTCTGGTGGGGGTGGTGGGCCCAAATCCTCTTCTAATCAAAACAAAGAAAAGAAACCATGGTGCTATTTATGTAAAATAAAAGGCCATTGGACAACAGATCCCAGTTGTCCAAAGAAAGGCACCAAGCCTCCTACCACTACAACCCCTACTGCTACACCTAGTGTCCCTACTAATAGCAGTGGTGGTGGGAGCAAACCTACTAATAGCCAATCCAAGGGAGTAGCTGGGCTCACTTTTGGTAACTTAGTTGGGGTTGGTCTGATTAGGGAGACCACAGAGGCTGTGTTAGTCTCTGAGGGGGCTATTGATTTAGCCACCTTGGTTGCTTGTCCCCTTAACATGGATAAGTACAAGCAACTACCCCTAATAAATGGTGTTGAAGTTCAGGCCTACAGGGACACAGGTGCCAGTGTCACAATGGTGATAGAGAAACTGGTCCACCCTGAACAACACCTACTTGGTCACCAGTACCAAGTAACCGATGCTCACAACAACACACTTAGCCACCCCATGGCTGTTGTAAATCTCAACTGGGGGGGGGGGTTACTGGTCCAAAAAAAGTTGTGGTAGCCTCAGATTTACCTGTAGACTGTCTACTAGGAAATGATTTGGAGACATCAGCTTGGTCAGATGTGGAGTTGGAGGCCCATGCAGCAATGCTGGGCATCCCAGGGCATATTTTTGCTTTAACAAGGGCTCAGGCCAAAAAGCAAAAAGGACAGGGTGACTTGGATCCTGGAACAATGGACCAAGTGCTCCCTAAAGCTAGGGCTAGTAGAAGTAAAGCACTTCCTACTAACTCTCCCTCTACAGTGGATTCAACTTCTGAGGAAGAAGAATTTCCACCCTGTGCAGAACCTACACCAGAGGAGCTGGTAGCAGACACTGCTGAGCTTTTGGGTCAAGGGGGGCCTGCCAGGGACGAGCTGAGTGTGGCACAGCAAACCTGTCCCACACTAGAGGGTCTAAAACAGCAAGCTGTCAAACAAGCTAATGGGGATGTCAGTGACTCTCACAGAGTTTACTGGGAGGACAACCTCTTGTACACTGAAGCAAGGGATCCTAAACCTGGAACTGCCAGGAGGTTAGTGATTCCTCAGGAGTACAGGAAGTTCCTCCTAACTCTAGCCCACGACATTCCCCTAGCTGGGCATCTGGGACAAATGAAAACTTGGGACAGGCTTGTTCCCTTGTTTCATTGGTCTAGGATGTCTGAGGACACAAAAGAGTTTTGTAAGTCCTGTGAAATCTGTCAAGCCAGTGGCAAGACAGGTGGCACCCCAAAGGAACCCCTTATTCCTGTCTGAGGGGTTGGCAGCAGCAGCAGCTGCAGTGAAACCCCAGGAAAGGCAGTTTGGCAGAACCAGGGTCTGTGCTACAGACCACTGGGATCATGGGATTGTGCCAACTATGCCAGGATGGCATAGAGGGGGCAATTCCATGATCATAGACATGTTACATGGCCATATTCGGAGTTACCATGGTGAAGCTACATATAGGTAGTGACCTATATGTAGTGCACGCGTGTAATGGTGTCCCCGCACTCACAAAGTCCGGGGAATTGGCCCTGAACAATGTGGGGGCACCTTGGCTAGTGCCAGGGTGCCCTCACACTAAGTAACTTTGCACCTAACCTTTACCAGGTAAAGGTTAGACATATAGGTGACTTATAAGTTACTTAAGTGCAGTGTAAAATGCCTGTGAAATAACGTGGACGTTATTTCACTCAGGCTGCAGTGGCAGGCCTGTGTAAGAATTGCCAGAGCTCCCTATGGGTGGCAAAAGAAATGCTACAGCCCATAGGGATCTCCTGGAACCCCAATATCCTGGGTACCTCAGTACCATATACTAGGGAATTATAAGGGGGTTCCAGTAAGCCAATGTAAATTGGTCACTAGCCTGTTACTATAGATACTGGAGACAGCTTGCCTGTCAAAAGTAAGATTTATAGGCAGCCTGACCATGTCAGGGACTGCATAAAGCAAGAGGTGCAGAAAATGTTAGAACTGGGAGTGGTTGAGCACTCTGAAAGTCCATGGGCTTCTCCTGTGGTACTTGTACCAAAACCTCATTCCAAAGATGGAAAGAAAGAAATGCGGTTTTGTGTTGACTACAGAGGTCTCAACCAGGTAACCAAAACTGATGCTCACCCTATACCCAGGGCAGATGAGCTCATAGATACACTGGCATCTGCCAAGTATCTAAGCACTTTTGATTTGACTGCAGGGTATTGGCGGATCAAATTATCAGAAGATGCTAAACCTAAAACTGCATTTTCAACCATTGGAGGCCATTACCAATTCACAGTAATGCCTTTTGGATTGAAAAATGCACCTGCCACTTTTCAGAGGTTGGTGAACACAGTCCTGCAAGGGCTGGAAGCTTTTAGTGCAGCATATCTGGACGATATAGCTGTCTATAGCTCCAGTTGGGATGATCACCTGGTCCATCTATGGAAAGTTTTAGAGGCCCTGCAAAAGGCAGGCCTCACTATCAAGGCTTCAAAGTGCCAGATAGGGCAGGGGAAGGTGGTTTATCTGGGACACCTTGTTGGTGGAGAACAGATTGCACCACTTCAGGGGAAAATCCAAACTATTATAGATTGGGTTCCCCCTACTACTCAGACTCAGGTGAGAGCCTTCCTAGGCCTCACTGGGTATTACAGGAGGTTTATTAAGAACTATGGCTCCATTGCAGCCCCTCTTAATGACCTCACATCCAAGAAAATGCCTAAAAAGGTATTATGGACAGCAAACTGTAAGAAAGCTTTTGAGGAGCTGAAGCAGGCCATGTGCTCTGCACTTGTCCTGAAAAGCCCTTGTTACTCTAAAAAATTCTATGTCCAAACTGATGCATCTGAATTAGGAGTAGGGGCAGTCCTATCACAACTTAATTCTGAGAGCCAGGATCAACCTGTTGCTTTTATTAGTAGAAGGTTGACCCCTAGAGAAAAGCATTGGTCTGCCATTGAGAGGGAGGCCTTTGCTGTGGTCTGGGCACTGAAGAAGTTGAGGCCATACCTGTTTGGCACTCACTTCATTGTTCAGACAGACCACAAACCTCTACTTTGGCTAAAACAAATGAAAGGTGAAAATCCTAAATTTTTGAGGTGGTCCATATCCCTACAGGGAATGGACTATACAGTGGAACATAGACCTGGGAGTAGCCACTCCAATGCAGATGGACTCTCCAGATATTTCCACTTAGACAATGAAGACTCATCAGGTCATGGCTAGTCTTATTGTCCTTCGTTTGGGGGGGGGGGGTTGTGTAGGAAAGTACCATCTTGCCTGGCATGTTACCCCCATTTTTCACTGTGTATATGTTGTTTTAGTTGTATGTGTCACTGGGACCCTGTCAGCCAGGGCCCCAGTGCTCATAAGTGTGCCTGAATGTGTTACCTGTGTAGTGACTAACTATCTCACTGAGGCTCTGCTAATCAGAACCTCAGTGGTTATGCTCTCTCATTTCTTTCAAATTGTCACTAACAGGCTAGTGACCAATTTTACCAATTTACATTGGCTTACTGGAACACCCTTATAATTCCCTAGTATATGGTACTGAGGTACCCAGGGTATTGGGGTTCCAGGAGATCCCTATGGGCTGCAGCATTTCTTTTGCCACCCATAGGGAGCTCTGACAATTCTTACACAGGCCTGCCACTGCAGCCTGAGTGAAATAACGTCCACGTTATTTCACAGCCATTTTACACTGCACTTAAGTGACTTATAAGTCACCTATATGTCTAACCTTTACCTGGTAAAGGTTAGGTGCAAAGTTACTTAGTGTGAGGGCACCCTGGCACTAGCCAAGGTGCCCCCACATTGTTCAGGGCCAATTCCCCGGACTTTGTGAGTGCGGGGACACCATTACACGCGTGCACTACATATAGGTCACTACCTATATGTAGCTTCACAATGGTAACTCCGAATATTGCCATGTAACATGTCTATGATCATGGATTTGCCCCCTCTATACCATCCTGGCATAGTTGGCACAATCCCATGATCCCAGTGGTCTGTAGCACAGACCCTGGTACTGCCAAACTGCCTTTCCCTGGGGTTCACTGCAGCTGCTGCTGCTGCCAACCCCTCAGACAGTCTTCTGCCCTCCTGGGGTCCAGCCAGGCCTGGCCCAGGATGGCAGAACAAAGGACTTCCTCTGAGAGAGGGTGTTACACCCTCTCCCTTTGGAAAATGGTGTGAAGGCAGGGGAGGAGTAGCCTCCCCCAGCCTCTGGAAATGCTTTCATGGGCACACATGGTGCCCATTTCTGCATAAGCCAGTCTACACCGGTTCAGGGACCCCTTAGCCCTGCTCTGGCGTGAAACTGGACAAAGGAAAGGGGAGTGACAACTCCCCTGACCTGTACCTCCCCTGGGAGGTGCCCAGAGCTCCTCCAGTGTGCTCCAGACCTCTGCCATCTTGGAAACAGAGGTGCTGCTGGCACACTGGACTGTTCTGAGTGGCCAGTGCCATCAGGTGACGTCAGAGACTCCTTCTGATAGGCTCCTTCAGGTGTTGCTAGCCTATCCTCTCTCCTAGGTAGCCAAACCCTCTTTTCTGGCTATTTAGGGTCTCTGTCTCTTGGGATTCCTTAGATAACGAATGCAAGAGCTCATCCGAGTTCCTCTGCATCTCTTTCTTCACCTTCTGCCAAGGAATCGACTGCTGACCGCGCTGGAAGCCTGCAAAACTGCAACAAAGTAGCAAAGACGACTACTGCAAGTCTGTAACGCTTATCCAGCCGCCTTCTCGACTGCTTTCCTGGTGGTGCATGCTATGGGGGTAGTCTGCCTCCTCTCTACACTAGAAGCTCCGAAGAAATCTCCCGTGGGTCGACGGAATCGTCCCCCTGCAACCGCAGGCACCAAAGAACTGCATCACCGGTCCCCTGGGTCTCCTCTCAGCACGACGAGCGAGGTCCCTTGAATCCAGCAACTCTGTCCAAGTGACTCCCACAGTCCAGTGACTCTTCAGTCCAAGTTTGGTGGAGGTAAGTCCTTGCCTCCCCACGCCAGACTGCATTGCTGGGAACCGTGACTTTTGCAGCTACTCCGGCCTCCGTGCACTTCCGGCGGAAATCCTTTGTGCACAGTCCAGCCTGGGTCCACGGCACTCTAACCTGCATTGCACGACCTCCTAAGTTGTCCTCCGGCGACGTGGGACTCCTTTGTGCGACTTCGGGTGAGCACCGTTTCACGCATCCTCGTAGTGCCTGTTTCTGGCACTTCTCCGGGTGTTGCCTGCTGCTGAGAGAGCTCCTTGTCTTGCTCTATGCCCCCTCTGTCCCCAGACGCAATTGGCGACATCCTGGTCCCTCCTGGGCCACAGCAGCATCCAAAAACCCTAACTGCACGATTTGCAGCTAGCAAGGCTTGTTGGCGGTCTTTCTTCAGGAAAACACTTCTGCACAACTCTCCACGGCGTGGGGGATCCATCCTCCAAAGGGGAAGTCTCTAGCCCTTGTCGTTCCTGCAGAACCTTCAACTTCTACTGTCCAGTAGCAGCGTCTTTGCATCCACAGCTGGCATTCCCTGGGCATCTGCCCATATCCGACTTGCTTGTGACTTTTGGACTTGGTCCCCTTGTTCCACAGGTACTCTCGACTGGAAATCCATCGTTGTTGCATTGCTGGTTTGTGTCTTTCCTGCAGAATTCCCCTATCACGACTTCTATGTCCTTTGGGGAACTTTAGTGCACTTTGCACTCACTTTTCAGGGTCTTGGGGTGGGCTATTTTTCTAACCCTTACTATTTTCTAATAGTCCCAGCCACCCTCTACAAGGTCACATAGGTTTGGGGTCCATTCGTGGTTCGCATTCCACTTTTGGAGTATATGGTTTGTGTTGCCCCTATCCCTATGTGATCCCATTGCATCCTATTGTAACTATACATTGCACTGTTTTCTAAGACTATACTGCATATTTTTGGTATTGTGTACCTATATCTTGTGTATATTTGCTATCCTCATACTGAGGGTACTCACTGAGATACTTTTGGCATATTGTCATAAAAATAAAGTACCTTTATTTTTAGTATATCTGTGTATTGTGTTTTCTTATGATATTGTGCATATGACACTAGTGGTACTGTAGGAGCTTCACTCGTCTCCTAGTTCAGCCTAAGCTGCTCTGCTAAGCTACCATTATCTATCAGCCTATGCTGCTAGACACCCTATACACTAATAAGGGATAACTGGGCCTGGTGCAAGGTGTAAGTACCCCTTGGTACTCACTACAAGCCAGTCCAGCCACCTACATATACTATGCCCACACCTAGTGGAAGCAATATTGTACTTCTGAGAACTAATTTCTTTCCTCTACCCAGTCTTCCGAATTTTGGAGGATCACCCGCCCTCAGATCTTAACAGAGCAATCTAAAAGGGAGAACAGGCATCTAAAGCAACCTCATCAGGAGCCTTACTGGCAGGACTGTTTGTAATAGCCACATCCATGAGACTAGCATCAACGGAATTAGCTAAAAGGTGTGCACCATCCAAAGCAGCACAAGCTATTTCTGAGGATGGTGGATTAAAAGCTTTGTGTTCATAAATACTTGAACATTTGGATATCCAATATTCTGGAGGGATATGAGATTCTATTTTAAGGTGCTTTGCTTCAGAAAAGAAAGGGTGATTAATACCTTCCTGGAAAGTCTTGGTCTCTCTACGTTCTGAGGCTACTTGTAAGTCCTCTTAGGCCTTCTTGTTTATTTTTATTTTCCTCTCCTCCAAAGTCGCCTTATACATTTGCATAGCTCAACTAATGTCATTGATATTATTGGGTACCATCTTGATTGCCAATTTAAGGTTTTTGGACGCAGTAGAACAGGCATAGTTAAACCAGCTACAAGTAGAAGATTCAGTGTGAGTTTTCTTAACAGTCATCATATTAGACATCATATTATTGAGGTCATTAAAGCTTTCTAAAACTCCCTGTGGTTTGGCTGCATCTGATAGACAACACATTACCTCTTCTTTCATTCCAATAACCAAATCCTCAAAAAAACTTGTTATGATTCAAATGCTCCCATTTAATATGTATCCCCCTGCTTGGGTCAAAGTGCAATTTAGAAAGGCAGAGAGGTTTTTGTTTCTTAATGACAGGGCAAGTAAGGCTGATTGAAACTGGATTATGATCAATGATACCATACAATAAGATACTTGAATCCAAAATTAACAGGACCAGGGATGAAGAAAACAAAATGAAATCAATTGCAGACCACACATCACACATGTTTCACCAGCACACGCAAACTACACTGTTCTCAAGCCATATTTTTACCGACCCTGGTGTGATACCACAAAACAGGCTGCCATTAAATGCTTTTTAACTTTTAGGTCCTGTGTACTTTTTGTTACAAATGCTGGAGATCTATTTTAAGTTTAAATATGGAAATTCATATTACACACATGTGTCACTGATTAAGTGAGGACCACAGCATTTAATCACTGTTTAGCAGGTCTAAAGTCCCCATAGTTATACACCTACTCAAAATACATGGCTCAGTCAATTTTTAAATGTCATGGGTTACCATGCTCAAAAGATTGCCTAATATAGGGGTATGTTGATGTAGGTGGCTGGCCTGGCTTGTAGTGGGTACCAAGGGGTACTTACACTCTGTACCAGGTCCAGTTATTCCTTATTAGTGTAGAAGAGGTGTTTCTAGCAGCTTAGGCTGATAGAAGGTAGCTATAGAAGAGCAGCTTAGGCTGAACTAGGATACATGCAAAGCTCCTACTATACCACTGGTGTCATCTGCACAATATCATAAGAAAACACAATACACAGATATACTAAAAATAAAGGTACTTTATTTTTATGACAATATGCCAAAAGTATCTCAGTGAGTACCCTCAGTATGAGGATGCCAAATATACACAAGATATATGTACACAATACCAAAAATATGCAGTAATAGCAAAAGGAAGTAATGCAAGCAATGTACAGTCACAATAGATTACAATGAGAGCACATAGGTATAGGGGCAACACAAACCATATACTCCAAAAGTGGAATGCGAACCACGAATGGACCCCAAACCTATGTGAGCTTGTAGAGGGTCGCTGGGACTGTAAGAAAACAGTGAGGGTTAGAAAAATAGCCCACCCCAAGAACCTGAAAGGTAGGTGTAAAGTGCACCTACAACCCCCAAAGAGCACAGAAGTTGTGACAGAGGGATTCTGCAAGGAAGACCAACACCAGCAACGCAACAACAGTGGATTTCCGGACCTGAGTACCTGTGAAACAAGGGGACCAAGTCCAAGAGTCGCGACAATGTCGAGAGAGGGCAGATGCCCAGGAAATGCCAGCTGGAGGTGCACAGAAGCTGCCACCGGGTGGAGGAAGTGGTGGATTCTGCAAGAACGAAGAGGACTAGGAACTTCCCCTTTGGAGGATGGATGTCCCACATCGTGAAGAAGCTTGCAGAGGTGTTCCCACGCAGAAATACCGCAACCAAGCCTTGCTAGCTGCAAGTGTCGCGGTTAGGGTTTTTGGATGCTTCTGTGGCCCAGGAGGGACCAGGATGTTGCCACTTGGATGAGGAGACAGAGGGGGTGCCCAGCAAATCAGGGAGCCCTCACAGAAGCAGGCAGCACCCGCAGAAGTACTGGAACAGGCACTTGGAAGAGGAGTGAACCAGAGTCCACCCGAAGTCAGAAAAGGGAGTCCCACAACGCCGGAGGACAACTCAGAAGGTTGTGCACTGCAGGTTAGAGTGTCGGGGATCCAGGCTTGGCTGTGCATGAAGGAAATCCTGGAAGAGTGCACAGGAGCCGGAGCAGCTGCAAATCACACGGTACCCAGCAATGCAGTCTAGCGTGGGGAGGCAAAGACTTACCTCCACCAAACTTGGACTGAAGAGTCACTGGACTGTGGGAGTCACTTGGACAGAGTTGCTGAGTTCCAGGGACCACGCTCGTCGTGCTGAGAGGGGACCCAGAGGACCGGTGATGCAGTCTTTTGTTGCCTGCGGTTGCAGGGGGAAGATTCCGTCGACCCACAGGAGATTTCTTCAGAGCTCCTGGTGCAAGAAGGAGGCAGGCTACCCCCAGAGCATGCACCACCAGGAAACAGGCGAGAAAGCCGGCAGGATGAAGCGATACAAGGTTGCAGTAGTCGTCTTTGCTACTTTGTTGCGGTTTTGCAGGCGTCCTGAGCAGTCAGCGGTCGATCCTTTGGCAGAAGGTGAAGAGAGAAGTGCAGAGGAACTCTGGTGAGCTCGTGCATTCGGTATCTGAAGAATCCCCCAAAGCAGAGACCCTAAATAGCCAGAAAAGGAGGTTTGGCTACCTAGGAAGGAGGATAGGCTAGTAACACAGGTAAGAGCCTATCAGAAGGAGTCTCTGACGTCACCTGCTGGCCCTGGCCACTCAGAGCAGTCCAGTGTGCAAGCACACCTCTGAATCCAAGATGGCAGAGGTCTGGGACATGCTGGAGGAGCTCTGGGCACCTCCACTGAGAGGTGCAGGTCAGGGGAGTGGTCACTCCCCTTTCCTTTGTCCAGTTCCGCGCCAGAGCAGGGCTGGGGGATCCCTGAACCGGTGTAGACTGGCTTATGCAGATATCATCTGTGCCCATCAAAGCATTTCCAGAGGCTGGGGGAGGCTACTCCTCCCCAGTCCTGACACCTATTTCCAAAGGGAGAGAGTGTAACACCCTCTCGCTGAGGAAGACCTTTGTTCTGCCTTCCTGGGCCAGGCCTGGCTGGACCCCAGGAGGGCAGAAACCTGTCTGAGGGGTTGGCAGCAGCTGCAGTGAAACCCCGGGAAAGGCAGTTTGGCAGCACCCGGGTTCTGTGCTAGAGACCCGGGGGATCATGGAATTGTCCCCCCAATGCCAGAATGGCATTGGGGGGACAATTCCATGATCCTAGACATGTTACATGGCCATGTTCGGAGTTACCATTGTGACGCTGTACATAGGTGGAGACCTATGTACAGTGCACGCATGTAATGGTGTCCCGCACTCACAAAGTGCGGGGAATTTGCCCTGAACGATGTGGGGTCACCTTGGCTAGTACCAGGGTGCCCACACACTAAGTAACTTTGCACCCAACCTTCACCAGGTGAAGGTTAGACAGATAGGTGACTTATAAGTTACTTAAGTGCAGTGGTAAATGGCTGTGAAATAACGTGGACGTTATTTCACTCAGGCTGCACTGGCAGGCCTTTGTAAGAATTGTCAGATCTCCCTATGGGTGGCAAACGAAATGCTGCAGCCCATAGGGATCTCCTGGAACCCCAATACCCTGGGGACCTCAGTACCATATACTAGGGAATTATAAGGGTGTTCCAGTAAGCCAATGTAAATTGGTAAAAATGGTCACTAGCCTGTCAGTGACAATTTGAAAGTAATGAGAGAGCATAACCACTGAGGTTCTGGTTAGCAGAGCCTCAGTGAGACAGTTAGGCACCACACAGGGAACATACACATGCACACCTATGAGCACTGGGGCCCTGTGTGACAGGGTCCCAGTGACACATACATATAGGCCACAAACCTATGAGCACTGGGGTCCTGACCAGCAGGATCCCAGTGACACATAACAACCATACTGAAAACATGGTGTTTTCACTATGAGCACTGAGGCCTGGCTATCAGGATCCCAGTGAGACAGTGAAAACAGTGACAAACACCCTGACATACACTCACAAACAGGCCAAAAGTGGGGGTAACAAGGCTAGAAAGAGGCTACCTTCTCACACTAGGGAATTATAAGGGTGTTCCAGTATGCCAATGTGAATTGGTGAAATTGGTCACTAGCCTGTTAGTGACAATTTAGAAAGCAGAGAGGGCATAACCACTGAGGTTCTGGTTAGCAGAGCCTCAGTGAGACAGTTAGTCATCACACAGGGAACACATACAGGGCACACTTATGAGCACTGGGGCCCTGACTGGCAGGGTCCCAGTGACACATACAACTAAAACAACATATATACAGTGAAATATGGGGGTAACATGCCAGGCAAGATGGTACTTTCCTACAGTTGATACAAGCCAAACTATATATATTGTGATAAAAACAAATTTATTAGCACGATTTTGTGTGTTTAGTTCTAGTCTCTCACATGGGTTACCCTTATTACAAGTGTATTACATTTTAATACAATTGTACTAATGTGGATGCAATATCTGCAATGTTCTTGATGTACTAGTCTTCCATAAACTCAAAATATGTATCGCTTTGTATGTTGGACATCACTTTGACAGCTTTAAGGGGAAAGGTATTTTATGTTTGTTTATAAACAGCATGAAACTCACAGGAAGTTATATGAACATAGTTAATGTTTTCTTAAATAGATGTATTAACATATGCATTAAAACATTTGAACGAAAAAAGTATTATTTAGTCACAAAATGATTGGGGAATATTTTTCTTTATTAGGACTGCAAACAAGAAATCAAGGCTTAACCCTGTTCTGCAAGGCTCCACTCTGCTGGAACAGCCACGTCTTAAAGCCTTCTGTGGGAGGTCTCCTCCTGCTTATGGTGAAGATAAGCCTGGTCCATCAGATTTATCAAGACAAAGAGCTGTATCTAGCCACTCAGCACTCTTACAAATGTGGAACCATCACCCAAAATGCAGCCCGTTGGTCCCTTCTCTGCCAATCATCCTATCTTGTGTCCCACCAACAACAGCAGCAGTTGTGGCAGCAATGGTGGCAACCCCTGCCCTCACACCAGGATGTGCAATACCATCAACAACTGATGTACAGTCAGAGCAGACAAAAGCTCTGGCCAAACCCTCAAGGGCACAGGGCAGAGTAAAGACCACTAAGGCTTGTTCTGCTGCCAGTAGGTGGATTGTGGGAGTCAAAACATCTTCTCACGTGATGAGGAAAATCAGATGGGTAAGACTACCCAACAGGAGGAACAATTGGCCTAGATAACTGTACTTCTAAGGGCCCAGAATGAACTGTGGAGAGCCTAAAATAGGATTAATATGGTTAAAACGTACTGTGGTGGCCTTTGAGCATTCAAACTTTATATAGTGGGGTGGTGCAGGGTGGAATTAAATTGGGATTTTAGTGGACTCTTTCGATTGTGTTTAAATGCCTGCTATTTCCACCCCTTTGACTTCCCCAGCTGGCATCTTCATGGAAAGGGGAACACTGTTGTCTCTAAAGTCACCTCTCAACCCATCCTAGAAACTCAGGCTTCCCCAGTGGTCTTTAAGACGGGCCACTCATCTGGCCCACTTGAAGACAACCCTAAACAAACCACTCCCAGGAGAGTGAGACAATAAGTGTCGCCCTTGAGTGGCAACGGAAAACAGTATTTACATTCTGTCTTCCATTTGATAATTGACTGATGGACATTTGTTTATTATTGTCTTTCTTAATAATGTGGGTTCATCCTTCATATGTATTGACCATTAGATTGAATTAATTGTCTGAAAAATATATGTTGTGTATTTGTACTATGTAAATAAAATATTTTCCAAATCTATTCTCTCTGGTTCCAAACGCTGTCTTTCTTTAAAGACATTGAATGACTATCATTTTATACCCTAAACCTAAAAAATGTATCTGTTTGAACACATTTTATTAACTAAGCACACAGTTCAGACTTTAGAGAAGGTAATAACCACTCCACAAATAGTCAGTTTTGAGAAATATAATATTATTAGTATTGAGTTTATATCTGTCCTTGTAAGGAGGTAGTATCATATCCTCCTTTGCCCCAACCCCAACAACTAGGGCCATGAGAATTCAAAATGACAAGTACAAAGATTTAAAGACTTACCTATCTGGATACCATGCTTAAAAACAGACTACAATAAAATATTGAGTAACAATGAAATATTTGAAACTGATGTCTTCCTACTGTGAATATTATGGTGGTCATTACAACCCTGGCGGTCGGTGTTAAAGCGGCGGTAAAACCGCCAACAGGCCGGCAGTAAATAAAATGGAATTACGGCCGTGGCGGAAACTGCCAACATAGACAGCCACTTTAACACTCAGACCGCCACGGCGGTACAAACAAACACCGTGGCGGTAACCACCAACAGACAGGCGGAGGACAATGTACCGCCCACAGAATTACAACAGTCCAATCCGCCACCTTTTCTGGGGCGGATTCACCGCGAACAAAAACACGGCTGAAACAGGACTTCGAAGGGAAAACGCTCACCTCTACACACCCCACGAGGAACCAGGACACCATGGAACTGGAACTTCAGATACTCCCAGCCTTTATCTTCCTGCTCCTCTACCAGGAGCACGAACACCGGCGGCAAAGACCACAGTGAGTACTGCACCTTCGACACAGGGGAGGGGGGAGGGAAAAAACTGTGACACACACACGCAATACGCCCCACCCCCACCCTCACCCACTACAACACACACACTAATACATATTGATACATTACAGTTACACCCCCCAACCCTCCCTGAAAGAATGCAAGGACAAAAGGAAATGAGTCGAAATAATTGTGAAATATTCAATTACATAAATCAAAAATATTTACATATATATACATTTATGCTATATACAATTATATACACCAAGAACACAAGTCCAAGGGATTCTACCATCATAGTCTGTGGATCACTGGGCCCAAAAGGCATGGGCGAGGCCCACACTCAATACCCGAACAATCACGGAGAGAACACTGCAGGGGCATCAGACAGAAATAAAATAGGCACCTAAGGGGGAAGGGAATGGGGGGGCACCTCAGCCGGATGAGTGCACGACACCAGATCCATGAGGGGGCTCCATGCCTACTGTTCAATCCTGGGGAGTGCAAAGCCACAGTCTCTCAAGTGGATAACAGTCTCCACTGGTTCTGGAGGGGGCTTTGTGCCCAGAGTGCTTCATCCTGCCAAGGACAGAGGTAGTGGATGTCATACTCCACTGGTTCTGGAGGAGGCTTTGTGCCCAGAGTGCTTCATCCTGCCAAGGACAGAGGTAGTGGATGAGATACTCCACTGGTTCTGGAGGGGGCTTTGTGCCCAGAGTGCTTCATCCTGCCAAGGACAGAGGTAGTGGATGTGAATCTCCACTGGTTCTGGTGGGGGCTCTGTGCCCAGAGTGCTTCATCCTACCAGTAGCGTCGGAATCATTGGCGCTCACTAGCCTGCGGTGCTGCTGGCGGCGGTGTCCTCGGGCAGCAGGGCTGCTGGCCGTCATGTCCTGGGCAGCGGGGCTGCTGCTGGCGGTCTTGTCCTGGGCAGCGGTTCTGCTGGCGGCAGTGTCCTGGGCAGCGGGCTGCTGCTGGCGGTCTTGTCCTGGGCAGCGGGGCTGCTGCTGGCGGTCTTGTCCGGGGCAGCGGTTCTGCTGGTGGCGGTTTCCTGGGCAGCGGGGCTGCTGCTGGCAGTCTTGACCTGGGCAGCAGGGCTGCTGGTGGCGGTCTTGTCCTGGGCAGCGGGGCTGCTGCTGGCGGTCTTGTCCTGGGCAGCGGGGCTGCTGGCGGTCTTGTCCTGGGAAGCGGGGCTGCTGCTGGCGGTCTTGTCCTGGGCAGCGGGGCTGCTGGCGGTCTTGTCCGCCGTGCTGATCTTCCCAGACTTGCAGGTTTTACTGTGCCCCTTCCCCACCTTGGATGGTGTCGCAGCTGTCTCCACACTCCCAACTGTACCCCTGGGAGCAGCTTTGGTGGCTGATTTCTTTCCCCTCTCCCGCCAGGCACTGGCCAACTTTTTATGCTTGACAGGTAGGGGACTGTCTGTACTCTGGCTCCTTGCCACACTGGCTGCCCTTCTGCCTGGTGCACTCCATAATCCGGTGACTACTAGCACCACTGGTCCCGCCGATGTTGTGGCTGAGGTACTAGGTTGGGACCTGGAGAGTCGGGCCATAGGAGACTAGAAGGGGTGGGGGAGGTGAGGGAAAGAGGTTAAGGTTGGCCAGGAAAAGTTTCTTAGGAACACTGGGATGGGTAGCTGAAAGGGGTTTGGGAGTGGAGGAAGAGGTAGTGGTTGTAGGAGGTGTACGTTTGCTGACTTTGGGTGAAGGTGCATGGGCTGGAGGTTGTCATGAGGTGGATGGCTGTTGGGTGGGTGTGTGGCTGCGTTTGTGTACCTTGGGAGGTGGCCTCACAGACACACTGGGAGAGGACACAGGGGACGTGTGAATGCTAGTGGGGGTGGTGACTGCACGTGAACGGGGTGTGGTGGTGGGTGTGCTGGTGATGGACGTAGTGGCTTAGGATGTAGTGCATGCAGGTGTGAGTGGAGACGAGACAGGGAGGGAGGAGGGAGACGAGGAGGAGGGGGACACAGTGGAGGCAGTGGATGTTGCTGTGTCTGCATGTGTCTGATGCTTGCGTGAGTGCCTGTGGGATGTGTGGTGCTTATGTTTGCCTGAGCTTCCCTTGTGTGTTGAGGTGTGTGCATGCTGGTCTGATGGTGTGCTTGGGATAGGCTGAGGTACAGGGGTGTGGGGCTGGGTGGAGAAAGTTGGAGGGGGAGACTAGAGACAGGGACAATGGCTGCCATCAGTGCTGAGGCCAGAGTCTGAAAAGCTTGCTGAAGGGCTGCCTGACCAGAGTGAATGCCCTCCAGGTTTGCATTGGTTTGTTGCAACTGCCTCTCTACACCCTGGATGGCATTCAAAAAGGTAGACTGCCCAACAGTGAGGGACCTGAGGAGGTCAATGGCCTCCTCACTGAGGGCAGCAGGGGTGAGTGGGGCAGGGCCTAAGGTGCCTGGGGAGAAGGTGATGCCAACCCTCCTGGGTGAGCGGGCACGGGGCAATAGCTGAGGGGCTGCTGGGAGGGCGGTGCTGGTAGGGGGGGTGGCGGCTGTACCTGTAGATGCGGGGGGCACAGATGGGCCCACCAACGCAAGGGAGCTCCCATCAGAGGAGGAGTCCGTATTGCTGGTGTCAGCTCCTGTCCCCGCTGTGGAGCTCCCCTCGCCCTCCGTCCCACTGATTAATTCAGACTTCGTAGTGTCGCCCTCCAGGGCCATGTGGAATGCAGCTCCCTCCTGCTCCGGTGCCACTGCTCCTCCACCTGATGATGCTAATGCACACAAGAACAGGGAGACCACAAAAAGGGTTGGGGAGACAGAAGAAAGACATGTTGAGTGCATGCAATACCGCTACAGTTGGCGGACACGACAGACACAGAAGCCCCATGCACTACGCCGCGCACTTGGAGTCCACTATTCAATCCCAGGGACATGGGTTACAAGGCTATGGCCGATTTCTGCTCACATGGATGTCACAGGAGCCTGACTAGATGTAGTTGGCACTGTACCCGGGTGGGTTGGGGTGCCACAGGGCCTGCCTTAAGTAGGGTCCTTGCCTACTAAACTCGCCCTGGCCTAGGGGAACCCACAGCCCACCTCCCCCACCCAGACACCTACAATGCACACTGAATCAGCAGAAAGAGAGTGTACTCACCCCCTTGTTGCTGCTGTGATGCCCTCAAGCGTCCATCCAACTCCGGATACGCCACCACCAGGATCCTGAACATCAGGGGGGTCATGGTGCGACGGGCACCCCTCCCACATTGGGAGGCCATCCCCAGCTGGGCCTCCACCGTCTTCTTGCTCCAGCGGAGAATGTCCTCCCATCTTTTCCGGCAGAGGGTGCTCCATCTGTGGTAGATCCCCAGGGTCCGGACGTCCTTGGCGATGGCACGCCAAATGTCCTTCTTCTGGTGGGCGCTGACCTACAGGAATTGTACAGGGGAAAAAGATAAGTAATTACCATCTGCACCGTCACAGTCATTGGCCCGCATCCCTACCCTTGCCATGATGCACATGCACTCACCGTCTTTTCATGCACGCCTCATTCTCACCCCCCTATCTTTCATCCACCCCACTCCACACTGGCATTGCCCATACAGCATACTCACAGTGTGCTTACCTGTTTGTCTGGAGGACAGTAGAGTAGCGTGTATTGGGCGAGGACCCCATCCAGGAGTTTCTCCAACTCCTCCGTGCTGAAGGCAGGGGCCCTTTCCCCAGACACACGAGCCATTGTCTCTTCCAGACTGAGGTCACAGCAGCATTTGCAGTGTAGGTCCTCTGCTGTCGAAGATCAGGTGTCAAGTGATTGAATAGAGAGAAAATGGCGGTCACGTCCGCAACGGTGCGTACCGTCACCGCCAGCGTACATCGTCATTGGCTCCTGGGACCCATAGGGTCCAATGTTAACCAATGCAGGATTGCGCCGCGGTCTTCGACCGCCTACCGCAACAGTGTACAACACCAGCGCAGTTACCTCATATCCCCTTGTCCCACTTTACAGGTCAGACAGTTGCCATTTCATGGGCCCACATGGCATTATTTTGGACTGCGTCACACATCTCTAGGCCTTGCCTAAACACTCATACAGGCAAATTTCGAATTGCTAATATTTTCAGAGTAAGCTGTGTTTACGTACCTCAGAGTTGGTTGACTCTCTGCTCGCTGTTTTCCTCCATAGGCACTGTCCGCTGGGGGATGTGAGGAGATGGCGGCATCCTCCGGTGTACAGACCGCTGGTGGACCTGTGGACAATGGAGGAGCGACATGTGATCATCACCTACAGGCTTGATCGTGCCACAATCCAGGAACTGTGTACCCAGTTGGAGCCAGACCTGATGTCAGCAATCCGTCATCCCACAGGAATCCCCCCTTAAGTGCAGGTGCTGTCAGTACTCCATTTCCTAGCAAGTGGGTCTTTTCAAACGACAGTGGCCATAGCATCAGGGATGTCCCAGCCTATGTTTTCCAATGTGTTGTCCAGAGTGTTGTCTGCCCTGCTGAAACACATGCGGATCTACATCGTTTTCCCTCAGGTGGAGGAATTGCCTACAGTGAAAGGTGATTTCTTTGCCCTGGGACATATCCCCAACATCATAGATGCCATTGATGGGACACATGTGGCCTTGGTCCCCCCCGCAGGAGTGAACATGTGTACAGAAACCGGAAGAGTTACCATTCCATGAATTTGCAGATGGTGTGTTTGGCAGACCAGGACATCTCCCATGTTAATGCAAATTCCCTGGCTCAGTGCATGACGCTTACATTCTGCAGAATAGCAGCATCCCTTATGTGATGGGGCAACTCCAGAGGCACCGGGTGTGGCTATTAGGTGAGCACATGGACCAAATACAGTGGCAATAGTTGCTGGGTCTGTGGATGTCCCTATGAGTTCGTGTGTGTCTAACAGTTGTCCCTCGCCATTTGCAGGTGACTCTGGTTACCCCAACCTGTCATGGCTACTGACCCCAGTGAGGAATCCCAGGACAAGGGCAGAGGAATGCTACAATGAGGCCCATGGGCAAACTAGGAGGATTATAGAGCTGACCTTTGGCCTCCTGAAGGCCAGGTTCCAGTGCCTCCATATGACAGGTGGTTCCCTATTCTACTCACCAAAGAAGGTATGCCAGATCATCGTTGCCTGCTGTATGCTTCACAACTTGGCTTTGCGACGACAGGTGCCTTTTCTGCAGGAGGATGGTCCAGATGGAGGTGTTGTGGCTGCTGTGGACCCTGTGGACAGTCAAGACGAGGAAGCAGAAGAAGAGGACATCGACAACAGGAACACGGTGATCCTGCAATACTTCCAGTGAGACACAGGTAAGAAGACAACACTGCCTGCTACATCTGATTTAAATGTACTACCTCTCTACTGTTTGTCATTTTCACCTAGTGTATGGTCACTGAGTTGTCACTTTCCCTTACAATTTCACAGATGTTGGTCCCATTGTGTGACATCTGCTTTGTTTCCTCATGGACTAGAGCTGTGTGACATAGGTATGTTGACATTACATTTGAAAGAGCATTTTGCCACTGTAATTGCTAATACACTATTTCAAAATCACAGACAGACTCCTGATTGTTTTGTGCTTTAAGGGTGTTTATTTAAGTGCTCAATATTGGAGGGGGTTGTAAAATGGTGAGGGGTGATGGTGGAGGAATTTCCATGGCAGAGTCCAGTCTATTAGTCTCACAGGTGCATTGTCCAAAGGGGCATAGGAAGTGGAGCAAGGGCAGTTTAAGGATGGACAGGGTGACAAGGTGGGACAAAAGGATGAAAATCAGGGTGGTCTCATTTCTTGGCGGGGTCTTGGCATTGTTCTCTGTCTTTGTCCTGGATCTCAGGGACCATTTGTGGGATGGTTCTCCCTCTGCAGGGGGTGGGGTGCTGGTGTGGTGGTCCTGTGGCGGTGCCTCCTGTCCACTAGCGCCGGCGGAGGTGGTGGGTAGTTCATCGTCCAGGCTAGTGTCAGGGGCCCCTTGTTGTGCCACAATGTCCCTCCTGGTGTTCATGAGTTCCTTCAGCACCCCTACAATGGTGCCCAGGGTGGAATTGATTGATTTGAGTTCCTCCCCGAAGCCCAAATACTGTTCCTCCTGCAGCCGCCTGGTCTCCTAAAACTTGGCCAGTACCGTTGCCATAGTCTCCTGGGAATGGTGGTAGGCTACCATGATGTTGGAGAGGGCCTTGTGGAGAGTGGGTTCCCTAGGCCTGTCCTCCCCCTGTAAACAGCAGCCCTCCCAGTTCTCCTGTGTTCCTGGGCCTCTGTTCCCTGAACCATGTGCCCACTGCCACTGCCCCCAGGTCCCTGTTGTTGTTGGGGTGTTGGGTTAGCCTGGGTTCCCTGTAGCGGTGGACACACTACTGCTTGACGTGTCCTGGGGACAGAAGTATGGGCCCGCTGGGTGGGTGCTGTGCTGGTGTTTCCGGAGGAGGGAAGCTCTGTTGTGGCTTGTGCCAGTGTGAGGGGAACCGACTGTCCCGAGGTCCCAGATGGGCCAGGCTGGTCATCTAGAGCCAGTTGGACAGAGCTGCTGTCATCACTGTGGGCCTCTTCTGTGGGTGGAGTGGACATATCTGGACCCTCCTGTCCGGTGACATTGGGTAGGGGTCCTGCAGGGGTGTAAAAGCATGATTATTGCATCTGTGTGTGCCATGGTGTGCAATGGGTGGGTGACCGTATACCCCAGTGCTTGCATTCCTGTGTAGGACCTTGTGTGATGATGGTTTAGGGGGGTGTATGGGTATGTGCAGTGGCCATGCTTTGCTGATGGGTGTCCATGCTTTGTTGTTGCATGCAGGGCTTTGTTTTGGGATGTGTGGTTTGTGATATTGGGACATGTGTGAGGAGTTGGAGTGATGGGGGTGAGGGAGATGGGTGGGGGTATGTGATGGCATGCAGGTAGGGTGGGGGATGAAGTAGTAAAGATTTGACTTACCAGAGTCCATTTCTCCAACTACTCCTGCGAGGCTGTCAGGATACAGTATAGCCAAGACTTGCTCCTCCCATGTTGTTAGTTGTGCGGGAGGAGGTGGGGGTCCGCCGCCAGTCTTCTGAACCGCGATGTGATGTCTTGAGACCACGGAACGCACCTTCCCCCGTAGGTCGTTCCACCTCTTCCTGATGTCATCCCTAGTTCTTGGGTGTTGTCCCACTGCGTTGACCCTGTCCACGATTCTTCACCATAGCTCGATCTTCCTAGCTATGGAGGTGTGCTGCACCTGTGATCCGAATAGCTATGACTCTACCCGGATGATTTCCTCCACCATGACCCTGAGCTCCTCCTCAGAGAATCTAGGGTGTCTTTGCGGTGCCAAGGGGGGGTGTGGGTGATGTGTTGGGTGGTGTGTGTTGTGATGTGTGGGGTGATATTTAGAGGTGTGTTGTGTGAGGTGCGTGGATGTTATGTGGGTGATGGTGTTGAGTGCCTGTGGATGCTAGTTTGTAGATGGTGGTGTCTCTCTTTGGCCTTCAGTCGCAATTGTGGTCGTAGGTGTTTGTGGGTGATGTGGGTGTGTGTTTTATATTGTATTGGGTGTGTAGGACTGGTGTGTATATGTGTATCAGGTGTGTGTATTTCGAATTGTCCAATGTGGTAGTGTTTTGTAAGTGTGTGTGTATAGTTTACCGTGGTTGAAAGACCGCTGTGTGGATTCGTGGGTCGTGATAGTGTGGGCGTATTCCTGTTGGCTTGACGGTGGAGATTTAGTTATCGCCAGTTTATCACTGACCTTTGGTGTGGCGGACTTGTGTGGGTGTCTAGATTTTGGCGGATTCCGGGCTTTGGGCCATAATGATCTGTGGCGGAATTCCGCGGCCGCAGTGGTGTGTTGGCGGTCTTCTGCACGGCGGTAAGCGGCTTTTACCGCCAATGTTGTAATGACCCCCTATATGTCATAATAACACTCTTGCCAAATGCTCGTTTCAAAAAAACTCTAGTGATCTCATACTTTAACACTGTTTCCCGTTATTGCAATGAGATGCATTCCTAACAATATGGACATTTACATACCTTCAGTATAATCATTAAACAAAATCTAAACAGAAATTGTGAATTCAGGATAGAAAAAACATGCGCCAGAAACCATAAGAACGAAATAACATAAACACCAATACATGAGTTAAATAAATGCATAGATGTCATGAAATCAAGCAAGCCATTAATGTGTTAGCATTTGTTCACCATATGTCCACTGTGAGAAAGTAGCCTCTTTCTAGCCTTGTTACCCCCACTTTTGGCCTGTTTCTGAGTGTATGTCAGGGTGTTTGTCACTGTTTTCACTGTCTCACTGGGATCCTGATAGCCAGGCCTCAGTGCTCATAGTGAAAACACTATGTTTTCAGTATGTTTGTTATGTGTCACTGGGATCCTGCTGGTCAGGACCCCAGTGCTCATAGGTTTGTGGCCTATATGTATGTGTCAATGGGACCCTGTCACACAGGGCCCCAGTGCTCATAGGTGTGCATGTATATGTTCCCTGTGTGGTGCCTAACTGTCTCACTGAGGCTCTGCTAACCAGAACCTCAGTGGTTATGCTCTCTCATTACTTTCAAATTGTCACTAACAGGCTAGTGACCATTTTTACCAATTTACATTGGCTTACTGGAACACCCTTATAATTCCCTAGTATATGGTACTGAGGTACCCAGGGTATTGGGGTTCCAGGAGATCCCTATGGGCTGCAGCATTTCTTTTGCCACCCATAGGGAGCTCTGACAATTCTTACACAGGCCTGCCACTGCAGCCTGAGTGAAATAACGTCCACGTTATTTCACAGCCATTTTACACTGCACTTAAGTAACTTATAAGTCACCTATATGTCTAACCTTTACCTGGTAAAGGTTAGGTGCAAAGTTACTTAGTGTGAGGGCACCCTGGCACTAGCCAAGGTGCCCCCACATTGTTCAGAACCAATTCCCTGAACTTTGTGAGTGCGGGGACACCATTACACGCGTGCACTACATATAGGTCACTACCTATATGTAGCTTCACCATGGTAACTCCAAATATGGCCATGTAACATGTCTATGATCATGGAATTGCCCCCTCTATACCATCCTGGCATAGTTGGCACAATCCCATGATCCCAGTGGTCTGTAGCACAGACCCTGGTACTGCCAAACTGCCCTTCCTGGGGTTTCACTGCAGCTGCTGCTGCTGCCAACCCCTCAGACAGGCAGCTGCCCTCCTGGGGTCCAGCCAGGCCTGGCCCAGGATGGCAGAACAAAGAACTTCCTCTGAGAGAGGGTGTGACACCCTCTCCCTTTGGAAAATGGTGTGAAGGCAGGGGAGGAGTAGCCTCCCCCAGCCTCTGGAAATGCTTTGTTGGGCACAGAGGTGCCCAATTCTGCATAAGCCAGTCTACACCGGTTCAGGGGACCCCTTAGCCCTGCTCTGGCGCGAAACTGGACAAAGGAAAGGGGAGTGACCACTCCCCTGACCTGCACCTCCCCTGGGAGGTGTCCAGAGCTCCTCCAGTGTGCTCCAGACCTCTGCCATCTTGGAAACAGAGGTGCTGCTGGCACACTGGACTGCTCTGAGTGGCCAGTGCCACCAGGTGACGTCAGAGACTCCTTGTGATAGGCTCCTTCAGGTGTTGCTAGCCTATCCTCTCTCCTAAGTAGCCAAACCCTCTTTTCTGGCTATTTAGGGTCTCTGTCTCTGGGGAAACTTTAGATAACGAATGCAAGAGCTCATCCGAGTTCCTCTGCATCTCTCTCTTCACCTTCTGATAAGGAAACGACCGCTGACCGCGCTGGAAGCCTGCAAACCTGCAACATAGTAGCAAAGACGACTACTGCAACTCTGTAATGCTGATCCTGCCACCTTCTCGACTGTTTTCCTGCTTGTGCATGCTGTGGGGGTAGCCTGCCTCCTCTCTGCACCAGAAGCTCCGAAGAAATCTCCCGTGGGTCGACGGAATCTTCCCCCTGCAACCGCAGGCACCAAAAAGCTGCATTACCGGTCCCTTGGGTCTCCTCTCAGCACGACGAGCGAGGTCCCTCGAATCCAGCGACTCTGTCCAAGTGACCCCCACAGTCCAGTGACTCTTCAGCCCAAGTTTGGTGGAGGTAAGTCCTTGCCTCACCTTGCTGGGCTGCATTGCTGGGAACCGCGACTTTGCAACTACTCCGGCCCCTGTGCACTTCCGGCGGAAATCCTTTGTGCACAGCCAAGCCTGGGTCCACGGCACTCTAACCTGCATTGCACGACTTTCTAAGTTGGTCTCCGGCGACGTGGGACTCCTTTGTGCAACTTCGGCGAGCACCATTTCACGCATCCTTGTAGTGCCTGTTTCTGGCACTTCTCCGAGTGCTACCTGCTTCAGTGAGGGCTCTTTGTTTTGCTCGACGTCCCCTCTCTCTTCAGGTCCAATTTGCGACCTCCTGGTCCTTCCTGGGCCCCAGCAGCGTCCAAAAACGCCAAATGCACGATTTGTGCCTAGCAAGGCTTGTTGGCGTCCTTTCGGCGGGAAAACACTTCTGCACGACTCTCCAAAGCAAGAGGGATCTGTTCACCAAAGGGGAAGTCTCTAGCCCTTTTCGTTCCTGCAGAAACCGCAGCTTCTTCTGTCCAGTAGAAGCTTCTTTGCACCCGCAGCTGGCATTTCTTGGGCATCTGCCCATCTCCGACTTGCTTGTGACTTTTGGACTTGGTCCCCTTGTTCCACAGGTACCCTAGATTGGAAATCCACAGTGGTTGCATTGCTGGTTTGTGTCTTTCCTGCATTATTCCTCTAACACGACTATTTTGTCCTTAGAGGAACTTTAGTGCACTTTGCACTCACTTTTCAGGGTCTTGGGGAGGGTTATTTTTCTAACTCTCACTATTTTCTAATAGTCCCAGCGACCCTCTACAAGGTCACATAGGTTTGGGGTCCATTCGTGGTTCGCATTCCACTTCTGGAGTATATGGTTTGTGTTGCACCTATCCCTATGTTTCCCCATTGCATCCTATTGTAACTATACATTGTTTGCACTGTTTTCTAAGACTATACTGCATATTTTTGCTATTGTGTATATATATCTTGTGTATATTTCCTATCCTCTCACTGAGGGTACACTCTAAGATACTTTGGCATATTGTCATAAAAATAAAGTACCTTTATTTTTAGTATAACTGTGTATTGTGTTTTCTTATGATATTGTGCATATGACACTAAGTGGTACTGTAGTAGCTTCACACGTCTCCTAGTTCAGCCTAAGCTGCTCTGCTAAGCTACCATTATCTATCAGCCTAAGCTGCTAGACACCCTATACACTAATAAGGGATAACTGGGCCTGGTGCAAGGTGCAAGTACCCCTTGGTACTCACTACAAGCCAGTCCAGCCTCCTACATCCACATCATCAAGTTGTGTGAAAGAGTTTGATGTACCCACCTATGGTTTGCTAGTTTTTAGCAGATGGCACAATAGCACGAACAACATAAGTGAAATAGAGAGTTAAATCAGTTTGACAGCATGTGCATGTAATGATATTTGTGTTTTGACCATTGACTTCACGTTGCACTTAGCCTAGCAGCACACCGTCACATTAATGACCACCAACTTAATTTTGCCTATTGACTTTACTTTAGCATTAGCCACCGCCACGTTTAAAGCTGCAAGTATTTTTCCATGATACAATGTGCTTCTTGCTCATGTTTTTATTCTGCATGTTTGCATGTTCTTTCTCACCAAGGACTTAGGCTGAACTAGGACGTCAGGGAACGGTTTTGTTTTGATAGAGGGTACCTGGGACTTTGACCAATTCCCGACATGTTCTTTTCAAAGCTGACCTAAATTAGCCAGCATTTTTTTAAATAATAAACTAATGGAGTGAGAGGGAGTTTCTAGAATTCTCCTCTCTTGTTTATTCAAAGTATATAAGAGGCTGAGAACCAGATGGACCGGGTAGTGACTCAGCTCTCGGGCATGCTCAAGATGCTGAGGTGTGTCATCCTTCCCGTGAGGATAATTAATCTCTCTCTCTCTCCACGATCAATTCTGGGATCTGGCGGTCTGATGCTGATATAGAGGGAGATGACGCAGATTACCCATGCCTCATGGTGATGCATTTTTAATTCATTATTTGCTTTGCATTGTAATATAGATACTTATATTTGCTGTGTATATTGCAGTGGAGAATCATTTGTACATGTTTTCTTTTCATTGCTGTGACTACTGTTAAAGGTGTGCTTTCAGCATGCTAATCTCCTCTGCGAACCTTGCTGAGTGAATAAATAAATGTCTTCTTTAGACTAAGAGGCGCATTCCAGAGATTTTTGTCAGTGCATGAGTGTTTCAGCACGGTCATTAGTGAAGCAAAACAGTGCACTAAATCCAATTGCTTATATTATCTTTAACAAAA
Source organism: Pleurodeles waltl (assembly GCF_031143425.1). Lineage (NCBI taxonomy): Eukaryota > Metazoa > Chordata > Amphibia > Caudata > Salamandridae > Pleurodeles > Pleurodeles waltl. Next base: position 18,759,038 of record NC_090444.1, on the reverse strand, counting down.
ATTAATATAACAAAACAACATCATCACCGATATTTTCATATTATCGATATTTAGTATATTTGCCCATCTTCATGCCAAATAGGCTGCCGCGCTACAATTGGAAGTATATTTGGTCTTCGTGAGTTATACATTTGTCATATTTGTGCAGGTGAATTAATTAAAAACATTGTTAGTCATCTGACACATATTTACTATTAGTCAAAGATGTTTTCAGTGAGTTCAGGCCTAAGGTAATTGCCCTCATCAATATTTGCATCCTGCTAACTCATGTCCAAAATATCATTTGGGGTTGAGGTATAAATGGTATTTACCTCGCCTCGGCAATGTTCCTATGAGCATACAACACAATCAACTATTTTGCAGAACTTCTCCAGTGAGCGCAGGAGGCTCCACCAGGGTTATCCAGGCAAAGAACTCTGTGCCTTCTGGAGCCTTCCCGTCAGCTCGACTGTGCTGGCTCCCCACTTGTGGCATGTGCCTTGATGGAGCAGACTTCCCCTTCTGTGTTGGGGTTTTAAAGAGACGTTCGCAGCCATGTATGCATAGGCTTTGCAGAATACCCTGAAAAATAAAAAAAGGATGAATGATAATCTTTACAACATTGCTACTAAATTGCTCTTAATTGCTCTGATCATGTATTTTACAAAATAAACTATCCATGATGAATTTAGCATAAAACTAACCAATACGCCTGGTCCTCATTGCTCCCAGGTCTGGCCTCTGGTGTGGTAACTCTAGCAAGTCATGGGTAGATCAGGTTAATCTTGCACACACATACTTAAAATGCAGAGATCTGCTATGCAAACAACATGAACTTTAATGGAGTGAAATGTATTTGACTGGGATACACTTGCTCACAGTCATTACGTTGCACCACTTCCACATGGGGTCCATCTATGACACCAACTGCATGCTCAGTGCCTCCCAAAACACTGAAGGCTCCCTTATTATTGTTTCATTATCTATAAGAAAATGGATGTAGCCGTTCATGTGCTGGAACATGATATCCAAAATCCGGCTGAGAACAGCAGAAAAAGTAGGCTACGGCATCTCATCTGAGTCACTAGTAGTATTTTGGAATGAGCCATCTGCACTGTTACATAAACTAAGGGACAGATTTAAGGAAAGTGGCACTGCACCCAATGCAGCACCACTTTCCTTGCACCCCTTAGCCCCCGCTACCGCCACCATGCATGTGCCATTTAAAATACGGCTCACCATGGGCAGGGTAGGGGGCAATAGAGTCATTCTTTTTTACGCTATTGATGTACTCTGCAGGAGTAGCACCAAGCTTTTGGCGCTACTCCTGCAGAGTAGATAAGGGCCCGTTATAAATAATGGTATGCCCCCTTTTAAAACCTGCTCTGAGCAGGCGTTAGGAGTGCTGAAAAAATGGTGTAATGAAATCCCTTAGATTTCCTAGAGCCATTTTTTTGGCCTCCCTAACGGGGGGCGTCCCCCTTGCATACTGGCGCAGGCAAGTGTTTACAAAGTGGCGCAATGCATAGATAATATATTTATACGGTGCGGGGAAAATGCCACTTTAGCGCTGACTTAGCGTAAAAAAATGATGCTGTGGTGGTGTTAAGGTGGGTCTTAAATCTGTACCTAATAATCTGAGGAAACTCTACAAGGTGTGTTTTCATACCCACAGGTGACATGCGTGACTTTAGTTCAATGCATCAAATACTGAATGTGAAAGACAAGTTATTGTAGACCTGCATAACTCCACCTAGCACATAGTTGAAGTGGTGTTAAAGCTTTTGGGTTACTAACAGTTCTTAAAAAGGGATCCAGGAATGCCATGGCAATGTGAAGAACCAATTTAGTTTCTTTCAATATCACGCACACAAACTGCACTAAGAAAATACCACTTTAACTAAAAAAGCGTTTATTTTAAAATTCTTTCTTTTGCGCAGCACATCTAAAATTACCACACAGAGTATCATCAAAAAGCACAAATGCACGAAAATAATGATAATAAAATGAAAAATTCTAACATAGTTAAGATGTATTCTAGCAACTTAACACTCTAAAACCTACTTCTAAACTTTACTCTAGAAGAGCATGGGGTAGTATTTTGGGTTGTATGATGGAACCACGCATGCCGGAACAATGCATGCCTTTACAATGCGATCGGAATCACAACTGCATCGTTTCCACGCATGCCTTTACCACGAATGCCTTTACAATGAATTTTGTTGTAAAAGCGTACCTAGTAAAGGCATGTGTGGAAACGGCATGTGAAACGGCATGCGTGGTTCTTTCATGCAAACCCCCAGACACCCAGAGCCCCAAAACTACCCCTACCCCTAATACCTAAACTACCCCGACCCACCCACCCACCTTGAGCCCTAAAAAAACCAAACTATCCCCACCATTCCCTTAAAAACTAAAGTACCCCGACCCCCACCTGCCCTGAACCCTAAAAAAAACTACACCAACCCCCACCCTTGCCCCATAAAACTAAACTACCCCAACCCCCTAACCTGCCCTGAGCCCTAAAAAAATATATATCCTGACCCCACCCACCCGTTAAAATGAAACTACCCCAACCCCCACCACCCTGAACCCTACACATAAACTACCCCAACCACCCACCACTGCCCCTAAAAACTAAACTACCCCAACATCCCCTACCCACCCGAGCCCTAAAACCTTCCCCACCCCCAACCACCCTAAATCCTAAAAAGAATATATATATCCCGGCCTGCCCACCCCGTCCCCAAAACAAAATTACCCTGGCCCATCCATCTGCCCTGAGCCCTAAAAAAACTACCCAGACCCCCACCCCTGCTCCTAAAAACTACAGTACCTTGACACCTCCCACCCACCCTAAGCCCTAAATCTACCCCACTGCTAAAAACTATCCACCAACCCTGCCCCAACCCCACCTACCTCACTGCATCCTCTCCCGATCCTTTCTAATCTACTCTCCTCCAACGCTTCCTTAAACTTTCCCCACCCCTAAAATATAAACTACCCCACACCCTAAGCTCTAAAAAAAGTACCCAAACCACCCCCCCACCCCTAAAAAAAATAGACCGACCCCCCCACCCTGAGCCCTAAAAAAAGAAATACCCAAACCCCCACCCCGTCCCTAAAAAAAAAAAAAAGCCGGACCCCTCCACCCACCCTCCCTAAGCCCTTAATCCACCCCACCCCTAAAACTAACTGGAAACCCTGCCCTAGCCCCACTTACCTCACTGCATCCTCTCCTGATCCACTCTGCCTTTTTCTGTGCCTTAACCATGCATATGCGTAGTTTAGCATATACGGGGTTACGGAAAAGAAAAAGGCAGTTGTTGTTCCGGCAAGTATGGTTACACTTGCGTGGAAAACGCCTGCTTTGTTCACAACGCATTGTTTAGGACGTTTCCCTGCATTTTTAGTTCCTTAGGGAGAATCAATGCACTGCTTTCCTCTTTACAGCAAAACCTGTAGTTATCAGGAATCGGGGAAGCAGTGTTTCCTGCGAAAAGCAAACATGCGTTACATCAGCACCCCTCCTCCCGGATTTGACTTGGGTTCAATATAAAGTGCAAGGCAGCTGCATCTCTGGCAATCAAGATCTTCCCTGGCAGTATCTTGTGCAATAATTTGTGGAGAAGGACCTTTCCTGACAGTGGTAAAGTGACAGTCCTTTTATACTGTATGTTATCTAAGATGGGAATTTCTGACATAACTTCAGGAATTTCTGATATACTCTATGTGCATCAAGAAAGGAGTTCTTGACACATTCTTATAAACAAATAAGGTAAGAACATGTCAATTCCAACAACACTGTTTTGGTTATTGTTCTTGAGATAGAGATATCAAGGCACTTGTCCCAGACTGATGTTGCATTAGGTGTTCACATCAGTCATTGTCTGAGTGACTTAACACTTTTAAAGATTCTTGAAAAGATAAGGACAGACAACGTCAGTGTCAAAAGCAGAAATGTCAATGATTCTGCAAAAATAGAAAAAATAGAGTCTTTACCTGCTTGAGATGGAGTCAGACCTTATGGACTTTTTGCCATCCCCAGCTTGTACGTATGAACTGTGACATCATATTTATGGAGAGATGTATATCCCTATCCAAATCATAATCTCAAAATTACCCTTACCACTCTATAGCCCTACCAACCCCTAAATCCAAAAATGTCCTTACCACTCTATACCCCTTACCACCCCTAGACCTGAAAATTACCCTTACTGCCCTATACACCTACCTACCCTTAAACCCTAAAAGTACCCTTACCACCCTCTACCCCTACCCACCTTTAAACCCTACATTTTATATATATTTAGTATTCAATATATTCATATGTTCAGTTACCAGGTACTTCTGACCACAGTACAACAGCAAAGTTCCATACTTAGGAGCTCATTCCGAGTCTGGCAGTCTTGAGACGCAGTAGTGGTGGTCCGATCTGCCACATTCCGACCACAGCTGAAACGGCATGGTAATACCACCAACACCACCACGCTGGAGACAACCTCCAGCCTGGCGCTCCTGGTGGTTGTAGTCCACTGCAAACAGCGCTGCCCGCCAGATTATGAGTTCCATTCTGCCAGCCTTTCCATGGCGGTTCACAGTTCCGTTGAAAATCTGGCGGAATGGGGGTGCCGGGGGCCCCCTGGGAGACCCTGCACTGGCCATGTACTTGGCATGGGCAGTGCAGGGGCCCCCATACACAGCCCCGTCGTGCATTTCACTTCCTGAATTACGGGCAGTGAAATGAGCGATGGGTGCTGCTGTACCCGCTACACCGCCACATTGGCGCCGGCTCGATTCCGAGCTGGCATCAATGTTAAGGCCCTCTTCACCACAGGGGCGGCGGGAGGAAACACTGTTTCCGCCCACCGGCCCTGCGGTGAAGTTGGAAAACGGCCGGTGGTGTCCTGATGGCACCAGCGGTCAGATGGCGGGTTGAGTTTGAAGGGCGGCCTCTGCCGCCCGCCAAACTCAAAATGAGCACCTTAGTGTCTGACTGCCTATCGCCTTCCCACCCCTCAGCACTGCGAGGAAGATTGTCTCACCGCAGTGGTGACTTTCTCTTGCACAACTAAGCGTGTGGGCTTAATGACCACCTAAATGTTCAGCATTTTTCACACAACAAAGGGGTTGATTTATAGCACAAATGATTTTCTTAAAGCGGTATTCTTCATGAGCATAGCTTTTATTTTGTCTACATTTATAGTCAGAATGTTTATCATCATGGAGTGTGACAGGGCCCATTGTAATCTCTTCCAGTATTATCGAGGGCTTGCATGATGACTATTTCATCGCTTTCTATTAGAAAGTGTATGGTTGTAGACATGTGCAGAAGTGTTGTGTCATGTCTGCCTTCTATCAAGGTTAACATATTTCTGTTGTTTTTATCATGGGAGCAGCCATAGAACAAAGTTCGCTTACAGTGAAAGATGACATTTTTCGATACAGGTGCAAGATATCTGTATGTAAGTCAAAATGATACATTTATCACATACTTATTATTTTGACTTGTTGGCAATTTCGAATCGCCAAGATACATTTGGCAATCAGAAACTGTAAAACCTCAGGTATCTGACAGTTTGAGAGGCTTCACAATGGAACTATTGAACTAAAAGGCAACGCCGCAAGCCAGTCCCATTTGGGGGTTGCGAGGGGAGATGCGAGGGGAGTGCAGAGGAATGACCCTCATCCATCCCGGCACTGCCTGTCAATCCCGGGCAAGGGCGGTGACACAGAACATCTGAAACCACTATTCCGAACTGAGAGAAGTTATGCTGTGGGATCCATCCTAAGAAACTCAATTTATAGACTTTTTCTGCTTCTGCTAAATTTTAACATAGTACTTAAAACTAGCAATAGGCTGTTCTGATGCTAGGAGCTTGCTAACCATTTAGGAATGTTTACACTGTTTTCACTGGCCATGCGATGCATTGTTGCATTATATGTTCCTTCTGTGTGGTTACTGTTCATATTTGATGCAGTAGTCATGGGTTTTAGAAAAAAAAGAGTTTTAACGTTTATCCCCTGATCCTTTTGTTGTGAGTGTTAACTCAATTACGAAAGAAGGTTTGGAGTTCCACTGTGATGTGAGCCTTGAACTCATCTAGAGGGACTGATTGTTTCTAGAATATTACATTACCAGACAATAGTCAACCAATGTTCTAATAACATTATGCACTGAAAGCTCTGTTGGGAGAAGCAAAACAGCATCATTAGATACTAAAAGAACAAGAATTGGATTCCATAATGCTGGGTATCATGATTGGCATCCTCTGAAGGATCATTGGCATCATAAAACAAGCAAAAGCCAATAGGTATTTTACGTATTGAGGAGCAGTTGAGCTGCTGTGGAATATGGCTTACAGTGAAGCGCTATGACGGACAATGCTTGGGCTCCAACCCTTTTCGTGTTTGTGCAAACTCTCAAATTATTTTTTCTGTCATGAAGATCGGAGGTGCATTGCAGACCTTGCAGAGATGCAAGAGAAGAAGCCCCCCAGACGCATCTCGGGGATGGGTGGTACATAGGAAGGGTGCGTGAGGGGGTGATCTTGAGCAAAGCAGCTTGGTTGGTGCTGCTGACATCATTACTCATATAACAAGGCAAGTACACTTTCCTTTTAAAAATACTCTCTTGAGATATTTGGGAAGTGATATGCAGAGAGCCGATGCTTCCTCTGAAAACCATAAAGGACAAGGTAGGAATTTACTCTTCCCAATGTTATAGGAACTGGAACACAGGTGAACTGCCCCATGCACGAGCGCAAAACTTTCAAAAATGCATCAAGAACACATTTAACGATTTTGGTAAATATCAGAATGTTCATGGTTAGGAAATTGCATGTAGTGAGATGTGCCTGGCTTACATTGCAGCTTTCCCAGGCACAGTTGATAAACACCTTTTGTCTTTCACAATATCTTTCATGGGGAAAAAACACAAGTTCCAAAAGAGAGGTGTGAAAGCAGAATAACTCTATGCAAACTACAAGTACAAGCATCAACCGCAACAGATTGCTTTACCTGAAAAAAATAAGTATTAATTAAACTGGCACAGGCATGGGCAATGAACCATATGAGAGAGGGACAGTGAATGAGCACAAGGGGGGGAAGCAATGAAGTGTGAGCTGGGAAGAGGCAGCAAGATCACAGGGAGGACAGAGACGGCCTGTAGATGCCCTCATATGAAGTGCTTGTTCGTAAATTTAAAAAAGAACCTGCAGCATGAGTAGAAAGTGGATGGACACTTGCCACTAACCAGTGGCCACTGACCGGAAGCTGTCCTTTGTCCAAGCTCCACACCAGGCAAGGATGTCAAAGCAAGAGCAGAAGTTAAAGCAGACGATTTGCAGATGACATGCTGGTTAATCTGAAGCACGTAAATTAGAGAAACATGGAATAAATGAATGGCAAATTCAGGTAAGTAAGGGACGGGTTCTAAGCCCCTTTTGAGATTTGTTTTTCACTTACAAAAGACTTTGCAAGAATAACACATAATCTGATCATATATATTGACTTATATTAAAGCGGAGGCTATTTTAGGTGGGGGACAGATGAAATTATGCCATTTTGGGCAACAAAAATCTATACTCTTCTGTCTGAATTAGGTCTGTTGGCAAGAATGGGTTAGTGCACTAGTGTTTCAGAATACAACAGAGTTCTCTTCCTGATCTACTCACTCCCCGTTCAGGCGACACGCGTTTGGAACCATAACAAGGACTAATGGTCACCTGTCTGGCATCTGGTAACTGTGCGCTTGCCGCTTTCCACCCTGCTATTTTATGCCACACGACCTTTGTGTCCCCTTGCATTTGTTTTGTTGTTGCTTTTTGGTTTCTTTAGGTTCCTACCTTTAGCCCTAAGCTTGTTCAGGGTTATTTGTTGCTGTGCCTCAACCTTCCTTTGGAGGTTGTGAAAACTTCCTCTTGGTCTCACCTTATGATTGAAGGATTGGTTCCTGGTCTTTCTGGCAATTGTTACAGAGTCCTTGGTGGGAGTACTGGTAGACAAAACCATTTTGTCCTTCATATAGAAGTAGCACTATTTTCTTAATCTCCCATGAGCACCAACGTATTGAATATATGTTGTTTTAGGAGTAAGGAATTCCATTCAAAAATTTACCAGCCAAGCACAACATCCCAGCGAGTTTCTAATCCCCATAATCGTCACCATCTGGGACCCGAAGAACCTCCTGGGTATCTGTGTTTTTTCTCTCTTACAAGTCCTTATTTCCCCTTCACCGTCCACATTATTATATAAATATATGTTACTATTACCCATGATGGTGAGAGGTGGGTTGGGTTTATGCCGGATTCAACCTACACTCGTAGTCTAGCAGTTTAGAGGTCAAAATATCATTTATTCTGATGTAGTCTGTCACAGGCTATGGCACAAGTCATTTCCAAAATTCAAGATGTGCTTCAAATGGCTCAACAAGAAACAACCTTTCTGTTAGTTAAAATTAACCAATTGTCAGTACCAGTAAATCAAAATGCAATATGTTGGAGGGCATTGTTCACTCCTCCAAACAAATTGGGAGTTAATATTATTTGCTCAGCCATAGGGGCCATAGGGGCATACCCTTTACTCTTTCTGCCAGCCATAAAGGTAATTTTTAAATAGCTCTTCCCACCATCAAAGTAAGAAATCAATCAAAAAGTAGTGCTGGGAAGTCAATATGTAATGCCATGCTCGGAGTTGATTCACCTAATTTGGATTTGGCTTGCTCCATTTTGGCCCTGGTGTTGCAATACTGTATTGTGTTCCAGCCTTCATCAGACATCTTTGCCCCAAACAAGCAGATTCTTTACAAAAAGACTCCCACCAATGGCTGGTAAACACCTGAACTGAAAACTATAATCCCAGCAAAAAGTCCAAATGTCATCACTTAAATCACAATTACTAACACACTATCAGGAAGGCAGAAGCTGCACTTCAGAGTCAGTCACCTCCTCGGGAAGAAGCAATAAATTAAAATGCAAAATACAGTTTGATGTCAGATTTGCTTATAAAGAAAAACTAGGACATTCAGCTTCCCCTAGATATCTCTCCTCAACTAGTCACAGACCATTCATTTTCTTTCCTGATTCCTTCTATGTTATTGGTGTTTTCCATTCCGAATGACAAAGATCTTGACATATTAGTTGCTCAAATTGAACCTTCTGAGTCATTCTGGGACCGAGTCCCAGCGGCCCACACAACAAACTCGTGTGGTAACAGCTGGGCTAAAGACATTACCTCCGCCTTCTGAGAAGGATATGTTGCGGATATCTTTAAAACGGTTTGTGTAATTCCTCTTCTGAAGAAACCTTCTCTGAATCCTGAGGACTTATTTACTATGGGCCCATTCCACTACTGCCATTCCTCAGTAAGGGATTAGAAATGATGGTTTATCAACAACTTTCGGATTTTGTGACCAGTCACAGAATGCTGCATCCCTCTCAGATGGCTTCAGTGCTGGCTATAGCACAGAACTTGCCATTGTTGGAGTACTTGACAATCTGTGGTGTGTTGCTGATGCTAGCATTCATCCAGCAGCGATCCATCTGGGCCTCACAGTTGCCTTCTATTTGTTACCGCCAAGTCCTTAAGCTTGATTGCAAGCTACTTATCACAAAGATCCAGGCCATCTTCGAGTCTGCCCTGATGAGGTGCCCCAGGGCTCCATTTTGGCCCCCACTCCTTTGAAATCTTTATGTTATCCTTGTAGCTCCCCTTATTGAGTCTTTTGGTTTTAACTTCTTCTTATACACAGGCGATACTCAAATGATCATCACATCTGAAGGTGCTCCTCTGATTGCGGCAGCCAAATTGCACGAATAGCTTCTGAACATGCAGTGCTGGTTGAACAGAAATTCTCTTAAACTGAGTAGACATGAGACAGAGAGAATACGCTCACTGAAATCGCCAAGTTTTCTAAATTTTCATTCTTGCTTCCTCACTGGATAATCCTGTTGAGATTTCGTTATGGCATGCAATTTATGATTAGCAAACATGCATTTCATAATTCCATATAGTCACTATTTTGTCCACCCTATTTAGGTATTATTAAGTCATCACCTGTGATGCACATGCCATCATTGTACAAGAACACTTCTGGATCTTCTAGTGAGATCTTCAGTATTCTTGCTCCAAAGAGTCCGGGGCTACCTTTTCATCCCTGGGGCAATCTTGTACCGCAAACTGAGGCCCAGCAAAAAGGAATGAGTTTAGATATTGTCACTAAGCTGTGATATTTTCACTAAAGCGTAAATTTGAAATGTGCAAAGTGTTTTTATTAACTAAAGTTGTCATCACACCACAACAGTGTACGTTTTGCACCACAAGTGTGGGAGTTCATATTTCTATAATCCACTCCAAATCTGCAGGAATTGTCTGGCTCCTACATCAGGAAAAGAGGAGTGTTTGAGTTTGAGTGACAAGGACTGCCACACCCTAATCCTGGAATTGATCCAGAATGGCTCTTGTATCATGCTTTGATTCTGGTTTTAAGGGATCCTGAGCACACACCTGTGATACACTCCTAAGGGGAATCACATGTGCTACAGAGTCCCTGTCCCACTGCTCGAATTTCTGTAACGCTGGAGCTTATTTCAAAGGCCACTTCCAGGCACATTTGTCCCTGAGCTATCGAGGCACGAAGGAGGAAAATACTTCAGGTATTATCCTCTCGCCATGAGAAATATCACTTACAAAGGAAAGACCCCAGCCATCTTCAGCCAGAATGAATCCTAGGCATGCAAGATGTGGGATCTGAATATGGGTTTTAGAATGTCCAATACATCACCCTCTGTGTGGGGAAGGCTTAGGGGTGGGTCTGGTGTCTCTATCCGAATGTGTTCATTATTTGGAGTAGTGACTAGATACTCTTTGAGAATCAGGCAAACTATAGTTACACTTGCAGCAATGTTGAGAAGCGCTAACATCCATGTTCCTTTCCACAGAAATGCCCTCAATGTCCAGACAGGCATCTTTTTCTTTGTCAAACCAGCCACCTTTGTCTTCAGAGAATGAGTTTTTGCTTCCCGACCTTTCTCTTCCTACTTCATATTCTGATTGTCCTTTCTCGCTCTTCGGTCTCGAGTACTCATCTCTCCTACAATAATTAGCTCGTCCAATGCATTTACCTCTTACAAAGATCATCCAAAGATCAGGAGGCATAGCCATCGGTTTTACTAACACCAATCCATCTTTCTAATGTTTCCACAGTCAACCAAATTATAAGCACCCCTTCTGGGCTCCTTCATTTCCAGAGCTTGTTTCCTTTACCTGCCCCCTGACTCAGTTTTAGATTTGAGTTGTGGTTTTGAAGGGCAACTACACTAAGTATCTCAACCTATGGAAGGATGTGTGCTTATGTACTTCACATTCAGGATTTTGTATGGGAACAGCAGCCACATGCTGGCAGATAGCCAACAAAGCTACTTCCTGATAACGTTACTAAGAAGTATCGAACCGATAGTTTCAAAGTTACATATCAACTTTGTGTCGAAAGCAATCCCCCAAGAGTCCCCATGTTTCTTTTTTATCTGTTTCAGTACATCCAGTAATACTGCCACAAACAGTGTGCCTTGTAGCACAATCCTCAATGGGTACCACAATACCAAGATGAACACACTTCTAGGTTTACATGGAGTTGTTGTATGAGGCTAGACCACTTTCATTTGATTAGTTTTACAAGGGACTGAAAATAGGATTTCTTCTGATTTAGTGGGCACTTTGTCTCTGACTGCATTTATAGTCTGCAGAGTAATTGTTTGCCTTTCAGGAGGTTCCTGAGCAACTGCAGCGTTTACAACAATAGTACCTAACATTTGTAATATGTACGGTCGAAGTCACCACTAACTTATTAAGTAATTGTCTCATTTGGGCTTGATTCAAGTTTCTAGTGTCCTCGTATTTGGTCTAACCACCCAGTAATGGCCATGTAAGTCCTAGAAGGCCTAAAGTACCCATTGCATATGGTACCTCCACATCAACCCATATACTGTGCGGCAGATTTAGGAGCCCCTAGCGCCTCTTTGCACCACATTAGCATCATTGCAGGCATAATGTAGTGCAATGGGTTGCAAAGTGGCGCAATGCATGCGTTGCATCACATTGGAAATGTGACGTAGGGAAAAGGCCACCTTAGCGCTGCCTTAGCATAAAAACAATGAAACTCAGGTGATGCTAAAGTGGTGCTAGGCCCTCTTCAATCAGGGCCCTAGTATATTTATTGCACTGAGCAGTGTCCCCCTTGTGCCCCACTCTGGGTCTCGAGGCTGAGACTTATCAATGTCTTTTGATGCTTTCAGAACAGTATTCAGCGGGTGAGCCACCACACTTCTCCAGTCATCATATGTGATGCAAGTATTTATCTGATGTTCATTTAATGATCACATATCCATATCACAGTTGAATTATATATCCCATGTACATAAAGGAACATTCAACCGTCCCGATGCATTTTGGGCTGAAGCCCTTCTTCAGGGGAAAATATCCTACAAATGAACACAGAAAGTGCCGTGTAAGAATAGAGTCCAAGGAAAAAAAACATAAAATTATAACACTCCTGTGTGATGTGAAACCCTTCCAGGGGAACAGAAATGAAGAGCCAAAGTGATAAAACTAAGTGAAAACTCATATTGTTAGCGTGTATTGGCTGTGCTTCTGACGTGTCAAGTGAACTGCGTGCCAATGAGGTCCGTTTCTGTTGTTGCCCCACTGGGGTTGGTGATGTTCTCTGGTGGAGCCCGTGAGGACATTTTTGTGAGAAATTAATGCGGATGAGTTTTTAATAATTGAGCTGCTTCCTCAAACTTATCAGAAATACTCGGGTTACGTCAAAATCTAAACATGCTTTACACATGCGTATAAATATTTAGAACATTTATATTTTCCACGCTTTGTTTCTAAACGTGTCACTTGAACCATGTGCCAGCAAGGTTTGGATGTGGTATTGCCCCACTAATGTTAGTGATATTCTCTAGTGCAACCCATGAGGAAATTACAGTGAGAAGTTTTTTTAAGTGATTGCGCCGTATCCTCAGAAATATATGAGTTGTGTGAAGATCTAAGCATGAAATGTGCTTGCATAGATATGCTGAAAACATTCAGGCACTCACCGCTTTCCTTTGCTGATCGTGTCCCAAGTGGCTTCTCCACCTAATTCCATGGTGCTAACCATTCTATGTCAGGACCAGACATCCCTGGAGGCTCTGATTATGCTTCTCTGTCTTTACTATAGATTTCACAGCAGCCAATCAGATTCAACAACAATGAAAAAAAACACAAATCCCATGAACCCCAGTTTGTGTGTCACATGGACCAATCCCCAAAGACTCAGCCCTTCCAGAGACACTTCCACCATCTTGACTTCCTCTTTCTTTGCTGCTCAGGAGCCAGTTCAGTCACTGTATTGAAAATAGGCATGTTTGACCACTGACTTTGTGTTGCACCACTGTGCTTATTAGTTGTTCAGGGTTCACCAGTTGCAGATTACATTTTGTATTCAGTTTAGCTGCCTATTGGCTTTATCGTGGCGTTAGACATTGCAGTTGAGACATTGCAGATGAGCTGTGTGTTTCCACATGGTAAACTAAGCTTGTTTCTTCGTATTTCTCTCACCAAACACGAAGGAATTCCTGATCAGAAAGTACATATTTTTTGTTTTCTCCAGTGCAGGGAAAGGTGCGGCCTTGGAAGGATAGCCTTGAAAGGCTGGCCAGCTTTCAATGTTTTTCTTCCAACTCTGACCTACAGTAGCCAGCATGTTTGAATATTTCCATCTGAGAGGGGAGGGTCTTTCAGAAGGCTCTTTTCATGGTTGTTTAAACTATAAAAGAGGTGGCCCTGCTCAGAAGTGAGGGAATTTCTGAGACCTCGGTCAGGATTGGACGTCAAATGCCTGACATTTTCCCGTGACGGTGAGAATCTCTTTCTCGCAGTTGAACAGGGGTCGCCTTCTTGCTGGCATGAGAAAGATCAAGAGCTTGGCAGACCCTACGATGATGAATTTTTACTTTATCCTTTGCTTTGCAATTATGCTATAGTATAATCACATACATTTGGGGCCAGATGTAGCAAAGTTTTGCGAGTCGCTAAAGGCACGATTCGCTATTTGCGACCTCGCAAAATCCGAAATGGGATGCAAAAAATCCCATTTCCGAAGAGCAAACAGCGATGCGAGCCATTACCGACTCGCAAAATGTGCGACCTGATTTTGCCACCCGCAAATAGGAAGTCGCAATTTGCGAGTCGCAAACCATATGAAAAAGCCAGTCGCAAATTGCGACTAGTCGCAAAAAGCCCATTTTGCACATCCAGATTACCACTGATTCAGAGCAGGTGGTAACCAGAACTAAAGTATAAAAGGAGACCCAGAAGGCTTCTGGGTTACTCAAAATGGCTGAACCGTATGTGATAGCATGGAGGAGGAGAGTCCACGCTGCCCAGCAGAGGAGGTGGAGGACGCAGAGACAGGAGAGGATATACCGAACCAGGCAGACACTTTTCCAACAAACTGAGGAGGAGATTTAAGACAAATATAGACTGAGCAGTGCAGCAATTTTAGAATTAATTGAACTACTCAATCCGCAGCTTGTACGATAGACAATGCGCGGCAGCACCATCCCTACAGATGTGCAAGTGCTATACTCACTGCACCTTTTGGCCTCGGGTAGCTATCAGGGGGTGATTGCCGTGGCAGGTGGGGTATCCCAAAGTGCACTCTCACGATTCTTCAGATGTTTCCTAGATGCCATACTCACACACATGTCCAGATACATATACCTGCCCAGGAATGAGGCAGAAATTAACAGCACCAAGTTGGACTTCTACAGAATTGCCAGCTTCCCCCATGTAATAGAGTGTGTGGACGGGACACATATACAAATCTGCCCTCCTGCAAATCTGGAATATGTGTTCCGCAATAGGAAATGTACCCACTCACTAAACATCTAGGTGGTATGTGACGCCCATAATGTCATTACTGACATTGTAGCTAAATTTCCAGGGAGTACACATGACTCATACATATTCAGGCACAGTGGGGTACACCAACGCCTAGAACGTGGGGAGTTTGGAGACGGATATCTATTAGGTATTGCTGAATACACCCTGAAGCCTTACATACAGGTCACTGTGGAAACCATCCATGCCCTGCTAACATTGCTTATTTTTGTCAAACAGGTGACAGTGCATATGCTCTAAGACCATGTATACTTACCCCGTGCCTAACACCTGGCAATAGGAACGAGAGGCGTTATAACAGTGCCCATCGGTGGACCAAAACTGTCATCGAGAGGACCTTTGGATTGTTAAAGGCAAGATTCAGATGCCTCCACAAAAGTGGGGGTGCACTCCAGTATGCCCCAGAAACAGCATTCAAGATTGTCGCCGCCTGTGCAATCCTACACAACATTGCCACCCGACGTGGGCTACATCTCACCCCTGAAGACACAGATTCAGAGGATGAGGAGCAAGAGCTACCACACCGACAGCCTGGGGATAGAAGCATTGCAAATCAAGGCAGACAGAGACGGAACCACATTGCAACCCAATACTTTGGCATGTACGTGGCAACTGTCACCACACTCACTAATGTCAGACACACAGAGCCCAGTTGTGTAGTGGAACAATCAAAACCTTTTTTATTTGTAAACTATATGGTGAAAGAAAAGTGCTGTCCGTTAAAGTCTGTACTTGTCCAAATGTGATGAGGTCACATTAACGTCATGTGCCTCATGAACCATGCTGTCTGGTGGCTCACACCCTCTTCCTTGTGCGCCCAGCATGGCTCATCCCTGGTGGGTCACCTGACCCCTGCCGTGCACTTCCACTCCCTAGCACACGGGACTCACTGGCAGACACACTACTTATTGTAGACCCCTCCTCACTGAGAGGTCTCCCCTATGCCCCTTGCCACCTGCCTAGCTTCCATCAAGTCCACAGTGTGGCTGATGCGGGCAAGTCCAAGTGCCACATCGCCCGCAAAGTGCCCAAGTTCAACCTATAGGCTTACTGTCCGTCTAGACATGCCAGTTGTGTTGGTTGCAAGACACCCAATGGAAGCAGCCATTCGGTCGAATCGTGCCACTGTGTGGCGCTCCCTGCGCCTTGCATTCTGTCGGTCTGCCACCAGTTCTGTCACCAGTTGGCGGATGGCCTAGGTGAGATCCCCCATATGTTCATTCATTCTAGTGAACTGCGTGTTCACTTCAGCCAGCCCAGTGGTCATGCTGCTCTGCATCCTGTGTAATGTTCTTGAGATTGACCTCAGTTGTCTATTTTGCAGGCGCTGACCATTGATGAGGGATGCCTCCATTCCTGCAAAGCCTGCTTCCCCTATCTCCTCCTGGGGCACCACCAGAACTCTGTGTCGGCGTCTGCGCCTTTGTCCTGCTGCTGGCTCAGATCGACTTGCTGTGGGGCTGGGCCCTGGGTTTGTATCAGCTGCCCCCATTTCATGTTCATGTTCCTGATAGGATTCTGGTGGTGTCCTGCTGGGCCCAGGAATTTCAGCAGCAGCCTCCTGCAGTGTCTCTGGCCCATGCTCTCCTACCTGCCTGGTGTCGCTGCTGGGGGTGTCTTGTGGGAGACCTGTGGGACATAGGGAATACACTGTCAGTCTCTCTCATCTATTTTATGCCTCATAATAAACATTTGCCTATATTCTGACTACTGAACTACATTTCACATAATGCACTATTCTAGAGGTTGCTAAACTGGAATGGAGCTAGTCGGGTGGTGCCTGCTGCTGTGTACTGGGAGAGGATGTATACTGCATTTGTGGGTGTGAATGCATATCTCATGGTACTTACTTTTGGATGTCCCTGGAGCAGAACTGTCCACTTCTCCCATTCCAATTACGGGCTCTGTCTCCAGGGTCTGCTCGACCATTGCTTCCCTGGCTGTTGGTGGTGGGACAGTGGATGGGCCTCCTCCGGTGCCCCTCATCTCTCTCAGGCGCTCTGCTACCCTCTCCTTTGTCCTAGAGCGCAGGTCATACCACCTTTTCCTGATTTCCTCAAGGGTGTGGTGGCTCACCCCTATGGCATTAATCCTTTCCTGGGTTTGCTGCCAAATCATTTTCTTTTCAGTGTCTGGGACACTCATGGCTGCCTTCCCAAATAGTTTGTCGTGGTGCAGGCAGCATTCCTCTGTAAGCACCTCCAGTTCTTTGTCAGAAGATTTAAGATTTCTTCTCCTTCCAGCACTGCCTGTCTCCTTCATTGTAGCAGCAGGTCCTCTCTCCTGGGTGTTGCACAGCAGTTTGGAAAGGGTGTGGTCCTCCCTCCTCCCAGGTGTATTTGATGACCTCCTGGTTCTGATGTCATCACCAAGAGCCAGGAAGTGAATTTCCAAACTGTTGTGCAGCACCTGAAGGCAATTTGCGATTCAGTCCCAATTTGCGACACTCTTCTCGCAATTTGCGACCTCGCTTTTAGCGAGGTCGCAAATTGCGGTGTGACACATATGCGAGTCGCAAATTGGTGTCGCATTTTTTTCTTGGATTCCATTTTGCGAGTCGGAAATAGAGATTCGCATTGAATCGCTATTTCTGACTCGCAATTTTTCAGCTACCTACATCTGGCCCTTGCTGTGTACATTGCAGTTGAGAATCATTTTGATATATTTTCCTTTCATTGCTGTGACTATTTTTAAACGTGTGCCTTTGACCTACTAATCTCCTTCATTTTTTAGGAACCTCGTGGTGAAGTAATAATAAATGTCTTCTTTAAACTAAGAAGTGCATTCCAGAGATTTTTGTCAGCTCGGTCATTAGTGAAAGCAAAACAGTCACATAATTTTCTTCTTGTGCATGCGAGTGTATAGTGTTCAGTCTAGCAAGACAGTTGAGTGGTTTATTTAATGTGGATGATGTTTATTTAACTGTGTAGATGACGGCGCTGGTTGCGCAGGCCGTCAGGTCAGTTTATTGACAACGGGACACGCGTGCCTAAGAGGCTCTTATCCCAATCCTTCTTGTCATCGTTTTTCCTTCCCACAGGGGAGCTTTTTGGCCTCAGAGGCTGCGACCATTTAGCGACCATCTTGGGTCGGCCGCTACTCCCCTTTCTAGTCCTTCAGACTGTAGCACATGCATGCATGTGCACTTTTACTTGTGCAACTTTTCAATCAATCAATCAATCAGTGGATTTATAAAGCGCGCTATGTACCCGACAGGGTTTCGAGGCGCTGAGGGGGGGGGGTGCTGCTAGCGTTCGAAGAGCCATGTCTTGAGGAGTCTCCTGAAGGTGAGGAGGTCCTGGGTCTGGCGTAGTGAGGTGGGGAGAGAGTTCCAGGTCTTGGCGGCGAGGAAGGAGAAGGATCTGCCGCCAGAGGTCTTGCGCTGGATACGGGGGACGATGGCGAGGGCGAGGTTGGCGGAGCGGAGTTGACGTGTGGGGAAGTAGAAGTTGAGTCTGGTGTTCAGGTAGGTGGGTCCGGTGTTGTGTAGTGCCTTGTGTGCGTGGGTGAGGAGTTTGAAGGTGATCCTTTTATCCACCGGGAGCCAGTGGAGGTCCTTCAGGTGGGGGGAGATGTGACATCGGCGGGGTATGTCGAGGATCAGGCGGGCGGATGCGTTCTGTATGCGTTGGAGTCGTTTGATGTCTTTCGTTGGGATGCCTGTGTAGAGTGCGTTGCCGTAGTCAAGTCTGCTGCTGACGAGGGCTTGAGTTACCGTCTTCCTGGTTCCTGTAGGAATCCACTTGAAGATCCTGCGGAGCATGCGGAGGGTGTTGAAACAAGAAGAGGAGACGGCGTTGATCTGTTTGGACATGGTGAGGGCAGAGTCGAGGACGAAGCCGAGGTTTCGTGCGTGGCTGGCTGGGGTGGGTGGGGGTCCGAGGGCGGTGGGCCACCAGGAGTCGTTCCAGGCCGAGGGGGTGCGTCCGAGGATGAGGACTTCCGTTTTGTCGGAGTTGAGCTTCAGGCGGCTGTTGTTCATCCACTCGGCGATGGATTTTAGTCCCTCGTGGAGGTTGGTTTTGGCGGTGAGCGGATCTTTGGTTAGGGAGAGGACGAGCTGGGTGTCATCGGCGTAGGAGATGATGCTGAGGTTGTGATGACGGGCCAGTTGTGCGAGGGGGGCCATGTAGACGTTGAACAACGTTGGGCTAAGAGAGGAGCCTTGGGGGACGCCGCAGATGAGGTTAGTGGCTTTGGAGCGGAAGGGTGAGAGTCGGACTCTCTGGGTTCTGTCGGAGAGGAAGGATGAGATCCAGTTGAGGGCTTTGTCTTGGATGCCGGCTTCGTGGAGACGGGTTAGCAGGGTGCGGTGGCAGACTGTGTCAAACGCGGCTGATAGGTCGAGGAGGATGAGGGCTGAGGTTTCGCCGTTGTCCATTTGTTGTCTGATGTCATCTGTGGCGGCGAGGAGTGCGGTCTCAGTGCTGTGGTTTCGTCTGAATCCCGATTGTGAGGGGTCTAGGATGGAGTTGTCTTCTAGGAAGTGGGCAAGCTGCGCGTTGACGATCTTCTCGATGACCTTCACTGGAAAAGGGAGGAGAGAGATCGGTCGGAAGTTATTGAGATCGTTGGGGTCAGCCTTGTGTTTCTTGAGGAGGGGTTGGATTTCTGCGTGCTTCCAGCTGTCCGGGAAGGTGGCGGTGTTGAAGGAGAGGTTGATGATCTCGCGGAGTTTGGGGGCGATGGTGGCGTCGGCTTTGTTGAAGACGTGATGTGGGCAAGGGTCCTTGGGGGATCCTGAGTGGATGGAATTCATGGTTGTTAGGGTTTCGGCGTCGTCTACTTGGGTCCAGGTGGTGAGGCGGCAGGCGTGGGAGGAGTCGTCGGGGGTGGGGTCTGGCGGAGGTGCGGTGTTGAAGCTGTCGTGGATGACTGCGATTTTCTGGTGGAAGAAGGTGGAGAGATCGTCGCAGAGTTTCGTTGGTGTTGGCGTTAGGGTTTAGAGAGTTCCTTCACGATGCAGAAGAGTTCTTAGCAGTCGTGGGCGTTGTTGTTGAGGCGTTCTGTGAAGTGGGCGCGCTTGGCGAGTCGGATCCGTTGGTGGTGTTCACGGTTGGCGTCCTTGAGGGTGGCAAGGTTGTCGGGTGTGCGCTCGAGGATCCATTTCTTCTTGAGTTTCTGGCAGGTGCGTTTGGAGGTGGTCAGTTCGTCTGTGAACCAGGCTGTTTTTTTCTTTTCTTGGTTGGCGGTGGGTTTCTTGAGTGGGGCTAAGGTGTTTGCGCAGTTGAGGATCTATTGATGGAGGTTGATGGCGGCGGTGCTCGGGTCGGTGGGTTCGGGTGGTGGGTATTTGGCGAGTGTGCTGGTTAGTTGGTCTTCGGTGACTTTTCCCCAGCGGCGGTGAGGCGGTAGAGGGATGCGGTGGTGTTCGGTGTTTTTCTTGAAGGTGAAGTGGACGCAGTGATGGTCGGTCCAGTGGAGTTCGGAGGTGTGGCTGAAAGAGATGTGGTTGCTTGAGGTGAAGAGTGGGTCAAGCGTGTGTCCGGCGATGTGGGTGGGGGTGTTGACCAGTTGACGGAGTCCGAGGTTGAGGAGGTTGGTGGTCAGTGATGCGGTGTTGGCGTCGTCGTTGTTTTCCAGGTAGAAGTTAAGATCTCCCAGGAGGATGTAGTCTGGAGAGGCGAGGGCGTGGGTGCTTGCGAGGTCGGAGACTGTGTCGCTGAAGGGGGCTCTTGGTCCTGGAGGGCGGTATATGAGGGTCCCTCTGAGGGTAGTGTTGGGTCCGTGTGAATCTGGAAGTGGAGGTGTTCGGCTGTCTTGAGGGTGTCGTCCGTGTGGGTGTGGATTTTGAGGGTAGATTTGTGGGCGATGGCTATCCCTCCGCCGATTCCGTTGGTGCGATCTCTTCTGGTGATCTTGTATCCGTCCGGTATGGCGATGGCGATGTCAGGGGCCGAAGAGTCGTTCCACCAGGTTTCGATCAGGAAGGCCACGTCTGGGGCGGTGGTGTCGAGCAAGTCCCAGAGCTCAATGGAGTGTTTTTGTGTGGAGCGTGTGTTGAGGAGGATGCAGTGCAGGTGGTTTGTGTTGGTTGTTGCTGGCTTTGTTGTTCTGTTGCAGGAGAAGTTGCAGGAGCGGCAGGAAAAAGGTCCTTTTGTGTGCTTCGGGGTGGCCAGGAAGCACTTTGTGGAGGGGCCATGGTTGAGGGCGAGGAGTTCGCGGGCCGAGTAACGGAAGCAGGAGGTGCGGGGGCGTGAGGACCAGGGGGGGTGGCGCTGGGCGCGGTCCAGGCACGGACGGGCGCAGAGGGGCTTGCCTCTGGTGCGCCTCCGGCGCGCCAGCGGCGCGCCCCCTGCGCGCAGACGCGCAGCGCCAGCCATTAAGAAGGGAGGGGGGAGGGAGGAGCAGCTGGGAGGCGGGAGGCAGGAGGGAGCGGCGAATGGGGGCGCGAGGGGGGCGGGCCGCAGGGAGGCAGCGGCAGGGAGCGGAGAGCGAGGGGGAGCGCACAAGGGGCGAGAACACGAAAACAAGGCAAAAAAGTCGGGCACAACAAACAGTCACAATTTGAAAACAATCGGAGAAATACACTAATGGCACAGTCTAACAATCGGGGAAACAGCAATCAGAGGGGCACAACGGGGGCAGAAGCGCAAGAGGCAAGGCGCTAGAAAAAACAGTAAGACGCACTACAGGGTGGCGAAAAGTGGCACAATCAGAAGGGGCACGGTGGGGGCAGAAGCGCAAGAGGCAAGGCGCTGGAAATGGAAAAACACTTACAGGACGGCGGAAAAGACGGCACACGGGTCAAGTGAAGCCTCGAACACGCTAGCAGCAGCGTGGGCGGGGGTCAGAGGAAGGAGACAGCAGGTTGGTGGTGCGGACGTGGGGGGCGAGCTCAGGACCTAAAACAGGTCAGAACGCGTCTGTCACAACACCACAGCGTTAACAGTGCGCTTCACTATTTATGCGCATCATTTCTTGAGCAAAGACATTCAGTGTGTGCTATTTGACTCCACACGCCCTGATACATCAGAGTGTGCCCAGTGTTGTACAAATATGGCATAGGCTTTGCCTAGAGTGTCTGCAGGCGCCTCCCTCCACTCTCTATCACACTGCTTGTGCCTACTGGGGTGCACTCCCCCTTCTTTACAGTTGACAGACTGTTTACCTTCTGCGAGTGTGTTCCCACACTCTATTATATTATAGCTCATTACGACTCCTATAAGGAGGAGGCTAGTGAAATGCAGGAGCTATCCCCCTCCTTTGAAGAGAGTCAGGTGGAGGTGTTGGATAGCAACGAATAAGGCTTTGGCCAAGGCCCTTACCCTGGCTTCCCACCTTGAGGGTTTCGCGCACCAGCAAGGCTTGTTTCCTTCTATCACAGCCTCTGCAGAGCCCACATTACAGCTCCCTAAGCCTTCCAAGGTAAAATCTAAGGCTAAGAAATGGGCACATTCTGAGGCATTTGAACAATTGTCAACAGCAGTCCTGGAGGAACATTGGTATATTAACCCACGCGCTCAAGCGTACTCTTCAGACGACTCTCCCCGTTACTTTGAGATGGCAGACTTAGATTCCTCTTGTGATCCCCTAGATAGTGACCAACAGGAGAGGCCTGGACCCAGCAAACAAAAGCGTCCAGAACATGGATCAGATTCACACCCAACTCCACTTAGGGTGTTGACATTCGATCCAATGGAAATTGTGCACCCCGTTCTAACAACTGGACCCAGCTTCGTGAGGTGGCTAGCTATGTCCAATTTCACCTCAGACAGGGATTCGATAAAGACGTCAGACCTGAGGCTCAGGTCTAAGTGCCCCAGACCAGATCTGGAAGGCAAAGTATCGGATACACCAGAGGTAGATCCCACCATGTTGAACTTTATGAAGAAATGGGCCAAAGACCCTAAGAAAGGGCTGGACAGGGCCTGGCGCTCCTGTCAAGACTGGTTGCTGGACATTTCAGGCCCCATGACAAAGATATTGGAGCTGGGCTGCCAGTCCAAAGAATCCGGAACAGTAGTTGACCCGGATGTGTGGATCGGATGGGCACATCGCTTCATCTGCCAGTTAGGTAACACCAACGTGCCAATTTCTACAGAATGGAGATGCTCTATTCTATTGCGCATAGACCCGAAGCTTAATAATCTCACTTCCTCTGAGACGGGACTTGTGGCGCAAGGTCTACTTTTTGGTGGGGCCTTTGTCAAAGACCCAGCCATGTTTTCTGCAACCTACAAAAAAGGTCTTTCAAAACAACCTTTTGTCAGGGCCAGACGAAACAGGGCCCGCTTGTCAGGCTGAGGTGTGTACCAGGGCTCCCAACAAGACAACTTTAATCGCTCCCGTGGAGGTTGGCAAGTCCAGCAAACAGAACAGACATTCTACCCCACCAGAGCTCATGGGGGTTGCCATTGCTTCCACAGAGGCTACGGCAGGGGTCAGCAGAGAGGCAATTCAGAGACAGGATACTCAGGTGGGTCTGCTACCATTATCAGAGGTAATTTGGGGGGGCAGGATCCGATTATTTTTTCACAACTGGAAGTCTCTGACTCAGGACTCGTGGGTCCTCGAGTCTGTAATGGGGTACAAGATAGAGTTCTACAGCTCTCCAGTACAGACATCCCCACCTCAGGAGCTACATTTTTCCCAACAAGATCAGGAATTAATTTCAGAGATCTCCGCTCTCCTGCAAAAATACACCATATGTGTTTCTAGTCCTCATACTGGGGGATTCATCAGCACCATTTTCCTGGTCAGCAAAAGAGGAGGTGGGGCGTGCCTAGTGCTCAATTTAAAGCAGTTCAATTTTTGGATTGTATACCGGCATTTCAAGATGGAAGGTATTCACCTTCTTCAAGATCGGCTGCAAGAGGGCGACTGGATGGTCCGTTCAGTTCCCATCTTTGCTCCCCACAGATGTTTTCTTCAGTTTTACTGGCTCGGTCAATGTTACAAGTACAAGGTCCTTCCTCCTGGACTCTCTTTGGCTCCATGGTCTTTCACCAAGCTGATGAGGCCAGTGGTGGAAGCTCTCTGAGCTCGAAGTGTCAGGTTAATCATTTACCTCGACGATATCCTCATTATAGCCCAGGATCCTCAGACAGTAACTCTGCATTTGTCATGGACAATTCGGCTTCTTCAGGGTGTGGGGTTCATCATCAATCAACCGAAGTCATGGTTCCCTTCCAACAGATGGAACTTTTGGGATTCCAGATGGATTTGGTGTTGTCACAGTTGATCATTACATCACAGAAGGTCCAGTCGATCAAGAAGGAATTTAGGTCTGCATTGCGAGGCCAGACAGTAGCTCGGATTGTGGGCTTATTGGCCTCCTCCACCCAGGCCATATTTTCAGGTCCCCTCCATTATAGGGCCCTTCAGTGCCTCAAGATACAACACCTTCAGAAGGAGTTGAACTACACGGAACAGATATAGCTCTCATCGGATGCTAGGCTGGAGATGAATTGGTGGTTGGCCCACATGGAGGACTGAAATGTCAGAACAATCTATGGCAATGCCCTTACATAATCTTGGAGTCAGATGCCAGCAGGTGGGGATGGGGAGCCAGGTGCGGGTCCCTTTCCACAGGAGGCTGTTGGTCGGAGCAGGAGCTTCAGCTCCAAATCAATTGCCTGGAACTTCTAGTGGGTTCCTTTGCTGTCAAGACCTTATCACCGTCCCGGACGGACTGCTGAATTTTACTGCGGATGGACAACATCTCAGCAGTCCACTATGTCAACCAGCTGGGAGGTAAGAAGTCTCAAAATTGCCAAGGACTTTTGGCATTTTTGCCTGCAGTATCAGATCTCACTCATAGCGGAATATCCGCCGGGTCGAAGAATTGGGTGGCGGATTGGCACTCTTGCCACTTTTAGGAGTTCAGCGATTGGAGGTTGCATCTGAGGGTTTTCTTTCACCTCTACTGCAGTTGGGGCCCCTGCTCAGTGGACCTCTTTGCCTCTCGGCTCAGTCGCCAGCTTCCACACTACTTCATTTGGCACCCCGTGCCAGAGGCTCTGGCGATGGATGCGTACCTGTAGGACTAGTCGCCTCACCTAAGTTATGCATTTCCCCCATTCAGCATGATTCCCAGAGTACTCGCCCAGGCACGACGCCAGAGAGCCAAGCTTATCCTAGTCACGCCGCTCTGGAGAGCCCAGCCTTGGTTTCCCATGGCTTTGGAGATGTCATGCGATATCCCTCTTCTGATACCGTTGAGACAAAATCTCCTATTGGACCCAGTGAGCCTTCCACATCCCTTGATCATGTTGGATCAGTTGAAGTTAGTAGCTTGGAGGGTTTCATGAAAAGATGGAAATTGCCAGGCATTTCTGCACAGGCTTCGGCCTATATTGACCAAGCCTGGCATCTAGTACCTACAAACGATATGCATCTGCTTGGCAAAGATGGGTATCTTGGTGTAACCAAAGGAGTGCAGATCTCCCACAAGCAGATGTCTGCCTTATAATCAATTTTCTGTCTTCCCTGGCGGAATCTGGCTCAGCTTACAGGTCTGTAAACAACTACAGATCTGCTATTTCAGCAGGTCACATTCAAAGGAATGGAAAACCTGTTGGTGAGGATCCTATGGTGTGTAAATCCGTTTTTGTAAACCTCCCCAGGCTAAACATTCGACCCTGTGGGACGTGAGCATTGTGCTTTGGTTCTTGAATTCATGGCCTGATAATAAGTACCTATCACATAAGCAGTTATCAGCTAAACTAACTATGCTGTTAGGCCTGATTTCTTGCAAGAGGGTCTCAGATGTCCGAGCCCTGGATATCAGAGGTAGAAAACTTTCTCCAGAGGGGGTGAGTTTCTCCATATCCGGCAGAACAAAGACTAACATTAGGTCAGTTTCTTATCCGGCTTTCCCTTCTGACAAAAAGCTTTGTGTTGTAGAATGAATCAAGGCCTATGAGGCGGCTACCAACAAATTTTGAGTAGAGTCTGAGGGTCAATTACTCATCGCTCTCTGAATCAGGAATTGATTTCTCTGTGTTTGATGCTCATTCAGCGAGGGGTGCTATGGCATCAAAATCCTTCGCTTTGGGATCTTGACTGGAAGATATCATGAAAGCAGTAGATTGGTCCTCGGAATCCACTTTTAAATCATTCTATTACAAGCCGATAGTGGATGTGGCATCAGTGGTGGTGGCACAGCCTTGAACAAGCAGAATCGGAGTCTCTGGTCGTGACATAGAATAAAAAGAATTCTAGCTGACGCAATAAGAATTGTCAATTCTATTAAGGACATAGAGGTTAGGATTATCCCACCCTGAGTTATTGTATTACTACGTAAGCTGTAAGTATATGGTTTTCGATATTTCTAATGTATGAAATATTCATTCCCACCTGTTTTTACTATACTTAAGCATGCTATGAGTACAGTTTTACAGCTCTGGTTCTTCTCTTAGGTAACAAACGGAAGCAATTTTGAATCTGCGCTTTGGCTCCAAATGGTTTGGCAGTTTGTCAGCGTCTTCTTCTGGAGGACATCATTCTACTCTGAATATGAAAGGTTTGCGGAGTTCTGGGTCCTGTTCTGTGACCATTGAGGCTCTGTTTCCATTCTATTATTTTATGGAGTTTGACTTTTACTCCAGCCATTGCAAAGAAAGAGGAGGTTAAGATGGTGGAAGTGTCTCTTGAAGGGCTGAGTCGTTGGGGATTGGTCCATGTGACACACGAACTGGGATTCATGGGATTTGTAGTTTTTTCACTCTTGTTGAATCTGATTGGCTGCTGTGAAATCTATAGTAAAGAAAGAGTAGCATTATCCTCGCCTCCATGTCCTCAATAGAACTGAAAATTCTTATTGCGTCAGCTACAACAAAAAATATTTTTAAAGAAAACTAGATCGGCAAAACAAAAAACGGATGTTCTGCTGTCTCAAAGTCCACTAGTACCATGCTATTGATTCAATTACTACAATCCTAAAAATAAACTGACAAGAATGGAATTACAGGGAGGGGACACATCATATGTCAAAAGCAATTGCTTAAGAAATTATGATAAATTGTAAATGCATGACTTATAGAAAGCAACTGAATTCCAGTCTGTCATGTAGTCCTTTGGGGGTCAAAGTATCAAATATTTTTATCGAATATATTTCTCTCTGCAATAACAGTTTTTGTAATGCCAACCCCTTCTCTGGGATGTACCATATCTAATACCAAGAATCATAATTGACTGATGTTATGCCCGAAAGAATTGAAATGAACTGCGACTGCAGACTTGTCACTTTTGATGCATAGATTGCTCTTATGTTCAATCAACCATATTTTGATTTTGCAATTGGTTTTCCCCACGTATCCTAAGCCACATGGGCATTCAAAAATGATAGATAAGGTTTTTGAAGACGTGGCACTGGTTTGTAATTTGATTTTTGCTCCTTTGTGTGGGTGAGTGACAATGGCACCTTTGATGATGTTATTGCACTTGATACAATACAAACATGGCTCAGTCCCTTTATGTTCTTCTCCTTTGCAGATCTTTTTGTGTTGTTCCAGAAGTTCCTTTAGGTTTGTTGGTCTCTCATATGCAAACAGAGGAGGTTCCTGATAAATACCCCAAAAATCCTCTTCCGTCTGGAGTATGGGCCAATATTTTAATATGACCTTCTTAAGTTGCGGACTTATAGTGGAATATTTGGAAACATACACAATTCTTTTGGTGTCAATATCAGATTTCTTTTGTATCAAAAACTGAGTTCTGTGAATGAGATTAAGGGGGTCATTACAACATTGGCGGTAAAAGCCGCTTACCGCCGTGCAGAAGACCACCAATACACCGCAGCGCCCGCAGATTTCTGGCACAGCTACTATGACCCACATCTCAGAATCTGCTGAAATTCAGACACCCACACAAGTCCGCCACACCAAAGGTCAGTGATAAACAGGTGAAAACAAAACCTCCACTGTCACGCCAACAGAAACACGCCCATGCTATTACGACCCACCAATCCACGCGGCGGTCTTTCAACCGCGGTATTCTATTGGCGGTACACACCGCTGCGCTCAAAATACACACACGTCTCCAAAACACATTGGACAATTCAAAATACACACACCTGATATACATACAAACACCACTCCCACACACCCAACACAATATAAAACAGACACCCACATCACCCACAAACCCCTACGACCAAACATTTGAGACGAAGGCGAGAGAGAGAGCACAGCAATAGACAACCCCACCACACAGAGGCACACAACACCATCACCCACACAACATCCACGCACAAAACACACCACAGCACTACACATCACCACACTCATCACCTACACCACCCCATGGCACGCCAAAAACACCCCAGGTTTTCGGAGGAGGAGCTCAGGGTCATGGTGGAGGAAATCGTACAGGTAGAGCCACAGCTCTTTGGATCACAGGTGCAGCACACCTCTATAGCTAGGAAGATGGAGCTATGGCGAAGAATCGTGGACAGGGTCAACGCAGTGGGACAGCACCCAAGAAATCGGGAGGACATCAGGAAGAGGTGGAACGACCTACGGGGGAAGGGGGCGTTCCGTGGTCTCCAGGCACAACATCGCGGTTCAGCGGACTGGCGGTGGACCCTCACCTCCTCCCCCAAAAGTAACAACATGGGAGGAGCAGGTCTTGGCCATTATGCATCCTGAGGGCCTCGGAGGAGTCGGTGGAGGAATGGACACTGGTAAGTCAAATCTTAACTATCATATCCCCCACCCTACCTGCATGCTATTACACACCCCTACCCTCACCCCCTCCCCTATCACTCCAACTCCTCACTAATGTACTAATAACACAAACCACCCATCCCAACACCAAGCCCTGCATGACACAACAAAGCATGGACACCCAGCACTAAAGCATGCCCACTGCACATACCCATAACAACCCCTAACCATCACCACACAAACCCCCACATAGGAATGCTAGCACTGGGGTACACGCTCACCCACCCATTGCACACCATGACACACACAGATGCAATAATCATGCTTTTATACCCCTGCAGGACCACTACCTAACGTCACCAGACAGGAGGGTCCAGACATCTCTACCCCACCCACAGAAGAGGCCCACAGTGATGACAGCAGCTCTGGCCAACTGGATCCAGATGACCAGCCTGGACCATCGTGGGCCTCGGGACAGTCGGTTCCCCTCGCACAGGCACAGCCCAACACTGACCTTCCACCCTCTGGTAACACCAGCACAGCACCCACCCAGCGGGCCCATACCTCCGTCCCCAGGACACATCAATCAGCTGTGTGTCCACCACTACAGGGAACCCAGGATAACCCACCACCCCAACAACAACAGGGACCTGGGGGCAGTGGTAGTGGGCACACGGTCCAGGGGACGGAGGCACAGGAACACAGGGGAACTGAGAGGGCTGCTGTGCGACAGGGGCCGAGAGGCCAAGGGAACCCACCCTCCATGAGGCCCTCTCATCCATCATGGGAGCATACCACCACTCCCAGGAGACGATGGCTACGGTCCTGGCCAAGTTTCAGGAGACCCAGCGCCTGCAGGAGGAACAGTATTTGGGGTTCAGGGAGGAACTCCGAACCATCAGCTCCGCCCTGGGCACCATCGTAAGGGTGCTGAAGGACATACAGAACACCATGAGGACACCGTGGCACTCCATGTGGCCCCTGACACTAGCCTGAACGATGAACTGCCCACCACCTCCGCCAGCGCTAGTGGACAGGACGCCCGCCACAGGACCACCACACCAGCACCCCACCCCCTGCAGATGGAGAACCACCACGCAAGCGGTCCTTGAGATCCAGGAACAGGATTGAGCACGATGGCAAGACCCCTGCCAAGAAATGAGACCACCCTGATTGTCATCCCACTGTCCCACTTTGTAACCCTGTCCATATTGGAACTGCCCCAGCTCCACTTCCTATGCCCATATGGGCAATACACCTGTGAGACTAATAGAATGGACTCTGCCATGGACATTCCTCCACCATCACCCATCACCATTTTGCCACCCCCTCCAATAATTAGCACTTCAATAAACACCCTTGAACCACAAAACAATCTGGAGTCAGTCTGTGATTTTGAAAATGTGTATTAGCTATGACAATGACAAAATCCGTTCGAAAATGTAATGTCAACATACCTATGTCACACATCACAAGTCCATGAAGGATGCAAGCAGATGACACACGCTGGTAACCGCACCTGTGAAACTGTAATGGAAATGTACAACTCAGTTACCAAATACTGCTTCAAATTGACAGACAGGATAGAGGTAGAAGTGTGAAAGTAAATGTACTAGTAAAGAAAGTGTTCTCACCTGTGTGTCACTGGAAATATTGCAGTATGACTGAGTCCCTGTTGTCAATGTCTTCTTCCTCTGCTTCTTCCTCATCACTGTCCACAAGCTCCACAGCTGCGACAACACCGTCATCTGGACCATCCTCCTGCAGAAAAGGCACCTGGCGTCGCAAAGCAAGATTGTGAAGCATAGAGCAGGCGATGATGATCTGACACACCTTCCTTGGTGAGTAGAATAGGGAACCACCTGTCATATGGAGGCACCTGAACCTGGCCTTCAGGAGGCCGAAGGTGCGTTCGATCACCCTCCTAGTCCGCCCATGGGCCTCATTGTAGCGTTCCTCTGCCCTGGTCCTGGGATTCCTCACTGGGTCAATAGCCATGATAGGTTGGGGTAACCAGAGTCCCCTAATAGCTACCCGGTGCCTCTGGAGTTGACCCATCACATAAGGGATGCTGCTATTCCGCAGGATGTAGGCGTCATGCACTGAGCCAGGGAACATAGCATTTACCTGCGAGATGTACTCGTCTGCCAAACATACCATCTGTACATTCATCGAATGATAACTCTTCCGGTTCCTGTACACCTGTTCACTCCTGTGGTGGGGGGGACCAGAGCTACATGGGTCCCATCAATGGCACCTATGATGTTAGGGATATGTCCCAGGGCATAGAAGTCACCTTTAACTGTAGCCAAATCCTCCACCTGAGGGAAAACGATGTAGCTCCTCATGTGTTTCAGCAGGGCAGACAACACTCTGGACAACACGTTGGAAAACATAGGCTGGGACATCCCTGATGCCATGGCCACTGTTGTTTGAAATGACCCACTTGCTAGGAAATGGAGCACTGATAGCACCTGCACTTGAGGGGGGATTCCTGTGGGATGGCGGATTGGTGACATCAGGTCTGGCTCCAACTGGGTACACAGTTCCTGGATTGTGGCAAGGTCAAACCTGTAGGTGATGATTAAATATCGGTCCTCCATTGTCAACAGGTCCACCAGCGGTCGGTACACCGGAGAATTCCGCCATCTCCTCACATGTCCCAGCTGACGGTGCCTAGGAAGGACAACAGCGACAACAAAGTCAAACAACTCAGAGGTATGTACCCACAGCTACACAGAACACAAAACAAAATCCCAAAAGTTGTCTGTATGTGTGTTGAGTCCAGGCCTAGGTATGTGTGACGCAGTTGAAAATGAAGCCATGTGGGCCCCTGAAATGGCGGATGCCTGACCTCTAAACTGGGACAATGGGATGTGAGGTAACCGCTGGCGTTGTACACCGTTGCGGTAGGCGGTCGTAGACCGCGGCGCAATACTGCATTGGTTAACAGTGGACCGTATGGGTCCCAGGAGCCAATGACGAAGTGCGCCGGCGGTGATGATACGCACCGCCGCGGAAGTGACCGCCATTTTCTATTTCTTCAATCACTCGATACCTAATCTTTGACAGGAGAGGACCCACACTGCAAGTGCTGCTGTGACCTCGGTCTGGAAGAGACAATGGCACGTGCGTCTGGGGAAAGGGCTCCTGCCTTCACTGCACAGGAGTTGGAGAAGCTCGTGGACGGGGTCCTCCCCCAGTACACGCTACTCTATGGTCCTCCAGACCAACAGGTGAGTACATAGGGTGCAAGTAGTATGGGCTATGCCTGGGTGGAGAGGGCAGGATGTAAGAAGGAAGGGGGCAGAGTTCTGTGAGCATGAAGGAGTGTAAATGCATGTGCCACATGGCAAGGGCAGGGATGTGGGCCACTCACTTCGACGGTGCAGTTGGTAAAGACTTCTCTTCTTCCCCTGTACATGTCATGTAGGTCAGCGCCCACCAGAAGAAGGATATTTGGTGTGCCATCGCCAAGGACGTCCGGACCCTGGGGGTCCACCAGAGACGGAGCACCCACTGCCGTAAAAGATGGGAGGACATTCACCGCTGGAGCAAGAAGGCGGCAGAGGCTCAGCTGGGGATGGCCTCCCAACGTGGGAGGGGTGCCCGTCGCACCATGACCCCCCTGATGTTCCAGATCCTGGCGGTGGCCTACCCTGAGTTGGATGGGCGCATGAGGGCATCACAGCAGACACAAGGGGGTGAGTACACTCTCATTCTGCTGACTTTGTGCGCAGTGGAGGGGTCTGGGTGGGGGAGGAGGGCTGTGGGTTTCCCTAGGCCAGGGCGAGTTCCATAGGCTAGGCCCCTCCGTAATGCAGGCCATGTGCCACTCCACCCCACCTGTGAGAAGGTAGCCTCTTTCTAGCCTTGTTACCCCCACTTTTGGCCTGTTTGTGAGTGTATGTCAGGATGTTTGTCACTGTTTTCACTGTCTCACTGGGATCCTGATAGCCAGGCCTCAGTGCTCATAGTGAAAACACTATGTTTTCAGTATGGTTGCTATGTGTCACTGGGATCCTGCTGGTCAGGACCCCAGTGCTCATAGGTTTGTGGCCTATATGTATGTGTCACTGGGACCCTGTCACACAGGGCCCCAGTGCTCATAGGTGTGCATGTATATGTTCCCTGTGTGGTGCCTAACTGTCTCACTGAGGCTCTGCTAACCAGAACCTCAGTGGTCATGCTCTCTCATTACTTTCAAATTGTCACTAACAGGCTAGTGACCATTTTTACCAATTTACATTGGCTTACTGGAACACCCTTATAATTCCCTAGTATATGGTACTGAGGTACCCAGGGTATTGGGGTTCCAGGAGATCCCTATGGGCTGCAGCATTTCTTTTGCCACCCATAAGGAGCTCTGACAATTCTTACACAGGCCTGCCACTGCAGCCTGAGTGAAATAACGTCCACGTTATTTCACAGCCATTTTTACACTGCACTTAAGTAACTTATAAGTCACCTATATGTCTAACCTTTACCTGGTAAAGGTTAGGTGCAAAGTTACTTAGTGTGAGGGCACCCTGGCACTAGCCAAGGTGACCCCACATTGTTCAGAGCCAATTCACTGAACTTTGTGAGTGCGGGGACACCATTACACGCGTGCACTACATATAGGTCACTACCTATATGTAGCTTCACCATGGTAACTCCGAATATGGCCATGTAACATGTCTATGATCATGGAATTGCCCCCTCTATGCCATCCTGGCATTGTTGGTGCAATTCCATGATCCCAGTGGTCTGTAGCACAGACCCTGGTACTGCCAGACTGCCCTTCCTGGGGTTTCACTGCAGCTGCTGCTGCTGCCAACCCCTCAGACAGGCAGCTGCCCTCCTGGGGTCCAGCCAGGCCTGGCCCAGGATGGCAGAACAAAGAACTTCCTCTGAGAGAGGGTGTGACACCCTCTCCCTTTGGAAAATGGTGTGAAGGCAGGGGAGGAGTAGCCTCCCCCAGCCTCTGGAAATGCTTTGTTGGGCACAGATGTGCCCAATTCTGCATAAGCCAGTCTACACCGGTTCAGGGACCCCTTAGCCCCTGCTCTGGACAAAGGAAAGGGGAGTGACCACTCCCCTGACCTGCACCTCCCCTGGGAGGTGTCCAGAGCTCCTCCAGTGTGCTCCAGACCTCTGCCATCTTGGAAACAGAGGTGCTGCTGGCACACTGGACTGCTCTGAGTGGCCAGTGCCACCAGGTGACGTCAGAGACTCCTTGTGATAGGCTCCTTCAGGTGTTAGTAGCCTTTCCTCTCTCCTAGGTAGCCAAACCCTCTTTTCTGGCTATTTAGGGTCTCTGTCTCTGGGGAAACTTTAGATAACGAATGCATGAGCTCAGCCGAGTTCCTCTGCATCTCCCTCTTCACCTTCTGATAAGGAATCGACCGCTGACCGCGCTGGAAGCCTGCAAGCCTGCAACATAGTAGCAAAGACGACTACTGCAACTCTGTAACGCTGATCCTGCCGCCTTCTCGACTGTTTTCCTGCTTGTGCATGCTGTGGGGGTAGTCTGCCTCCTCTCTGCACCAGAAGCTCCGAAGAAATCTCCCGTGGGTCGACGGAATCTTCCCCCTGCAACCGCAGGCACCAAAAAGCTGCATTACCGGTCCCTTGGGTCTCCTCTCAGCACGACGAGCGAGGTCCCTCGAATCCAGCGACACCGTCCAAGTGACCCCCACAGTCCAGTGACTCTTCAGCCCAAGTTTGGTGGAGGTAAGTCCTTGCCTAACCTCGCTGGGCTGCATTGCTGGGAACCGCGACTTTGCAAGCTACTCCGGCCCCTGTGCACTTCCGGCGGAAATCCTTCGTGCACAGCCAAGCCTGTGTCCACGGCACTCTAACCTGCATTGCACGACTTTCTAAGTTGGTCTCCGGCGACGTGGGACTCCTTTGTGCAACTTCGGTGAGCACCGTTTCACGCATCCTCGTAGTGCCTGTTTCTGGCACTTCTCCGGGTGCTACCTGCTTCAGTGAGGGCTCTTTGTCTTGCTCGACGTCCCCTCTCTCTGCAGGTCCAATTTGCGACCTCCTGGTCCCTCCTGGGCCCCAGCAGCGTCCAAAAACGCCAAACGCACGATTTGCGTGTAGCAAGGCTTGTTGGCGTCCATCCGGCGGGAACACACTTCTGCACGACTCTCCAAGGCGTGGGGGATCCATCCTCCAAAGGGGAAGTCTCTAGCCCTTGTCGTTCCTGCAGTATTCACAGTTCTTCAGTCTAGTAAGAGCTTCTTTGCACCAACCGCTGGCATTTCTTGGGCATCTGCCCATCTCCGAGTTGCTTGTGACTTTTGGACTTGGTCCCCTTGTTCCACAGGTACCCTCAGTCAGGAATCCATCGTTGTTGCATTGCTGATTTGTGTTTTCCTTGCATTTTCCCTCTAACACGACTATTTTGTCCTTAGGGGAACTTTAGTGCACTTTGCACTCACTTTTCAGGGTCTTGGGGAGGGTTATTTTGCTAACTCTCACTATTTTCTAATAGTCCCAGCGACCCTCTACAAGGTCACATAGGTTTGGGGTCCATTCGTGGTTCGCATTCCACTTCTGGAGTATATGGTTTGTGTTGCCCCTATCCCTATGTTTCCCCATTGCATCCTATTGTAACTATACATTGGTTGCACTGTTTTCTAAGACTATACTGCATATTTTTGCTATTGTGTATATATATCTTGTGTATATTTCCTATCCTCTCACTGAGGGTACACTCTAAGATACTTTGGCATATTGTCATAAAAATAAAGTACCTTTATTTTTAGTATAACTGTGTATTGTGTTTTCTTATGATATTGTGCATATGACACTAAGTGGTACTGTAGTAGCTTCACACGTCTCCTAGTTCAGCCTAAGCTGCTCTGCTAAGCTACCATTATCTATCAGCCTAAGCTGCTAGACACCCTCTACACTAATAAGGGATTCCTGGGCCTGGTGCAAGGTGTAAGTACCCCTTGGTACTCACTACAAGCCAGTCCAGCCTCCTACATTGGTTGTGCAGCGGTGGGATAAGTGCTTTGAGACTACTTACCACTCTTGTCATTGTACTTTTCATAAGAGAAAAATATACAAAACAAGGTCAGTGTATATACACATAGCCAAAAAGTTTTGCATTTCCTCTTTTCACTCTTTTCTAAGTGCTGAAAAGTACTTCTAAAACTTTCAAAAAGTTCTTAAAAGTTTAAAAAGTTTTTTCTGTCTTTCCAAAAAGTTCTGAAAACTTTTTTCTCTTTTTCTATCACTTTAACTCTCTCTAAAAAAAATGTCTGGCACAGGAAAAAATGTTGAACTGTCCAAACTTGCATATGATCACCTTAGCTGGAAAGGAGCAAGGAGTCTCTGCATAGAGAGAGGTTTGAGTCTAGGGAAGAATCCTTCTTTGGAATTGTTATTGAACATGCTTAGAGAACAAGATAAGGCCATAAGTGCCCAATCTGTTGAAAAAGTAGTAGTAGCTAATGGTTCTCAATCTGATCCAGGGACTCCCCAGGAGAAAGATTCAAGAAAGAAACTTCCTAGCCTGCCCATTACTAGACAGTCTAGCATAGTTGGTACTGAAGTAGAGTCACACCAAACAGATGGTGTTGTCTCACATCATAGCAAGAGTATTCCTTCTCACTACAGTAGAAGTGAAGTTCCTGTTAACCAAGCTGTTAGGGTGCCCTCTGTAAGGGACAGGTCTCCTTCTGTCCATTCCCATCACACTTCTGTTTCTAGAAATGTCCCTCCCACTCACCCTGATGACAGAATGTTGGAAAGGGAGCTCAATAAGTTGAGAGTGGAGACTTCCAGACTGAAGCTTAAGAAGCAACAGCTGGATTTAGATAGACAATCTCTAGAGATTGAAAAGGAAAGACAGAAGCTGGGTTTAACTACCCATGGTGGCAGCAGCAGTATTCCCCATAGTCATCCTGTAAAAGAGCATGATTCCAGGAATCTGCACAAGATAGTTCCCCCTTACAAAGAGGGGGATGACATTAACAAGTGGTTTGCTGCACTTGAGAGGGCCTGTGCTGTACAGGATGTCCCTCAAAAGCAGTGGGCTGCTATCCTATGGCTATCATTTAGTGGAAAAGGTAGGGATATGCTCCTTACTGTAAAAGAAAATGATGCTAATAATTTCCAAGTTCTTAAGAATGCACTCCTGGATGGTTATGGCTTAACCACTGAACAGTACAGGATAAAGTTCAGAGAGACCAAAAAGGAGTATTCACAAGACTGGGTTGATTTCATTGACCAGGCAGTGAAGGCCTTGGAGGGGTGGTTACATGGCAGTAAAGTTACTGATTATGAAAGCCTGTATAACACAATCCTGAGAGAGCATATACTTAATAATTGTGTGTCTGATTTGTTGCACCAGTACCTGGTAGACTCTGATCTGACCTCTCCCCAAGAATTGGGAAAGAAGGCAGACAAATGGGTCAGAACAAGGGTGAACAGAAAAGTTCATACAGGGGGTGACAAAGATGTCAATAAGAAGAAAGATGGTGAAAAATCTCAAGATAAGCATGGGGATAAGGGTAAAACCAAAGATCCCACTTCAAATCTTAAACACTCTTCAGAGGGTGGGGATAAAACAAATTCTTCCTCTTCTTCCCAACCTGCACACATTAAAAAGCCTTGGTGCTTTGTGTGTAAAAACAGAGGCCATAGGCCAGGGGATAAGTCCTGTCCAGGTAAACCCCCTGAGCCTACCACCACTAATACATCAAGCTCTAGTGCCCCTAGCAGTAGTGGTACTAGTGGTGGGACTGCTGGCAACAGTCAAGCAAAGGGTGTAGTTGGGTTCACTTATGGGTCCATAGTGGAAACTGATGTAATCAGTCCCAAGACAGTTTCTGTCACACCTAGTGGCATTGGCCTTGCCACACTGGCTGCTTGTCCCCTTACAATGGATAAGTACAGGCAGACAGTTTCAATAAATGGTGTTGAGGCCTTGGCCTACAGGGACACAGGTGCCAGTTTCACTTTGGTGACTGAAAACCTAGTGCCTCCTGAACAACACATCATTGGACAACAGTATAAGATTATTGATGTCCATAACTCCACTAAGTTTCTTCCCTTAGCTATAATTCAGTTTAGTTGGGGTGGAGTTACTGGCCCTAAGCAGGTGGTGGTATCACCTAGCTTACCTGTAGACTGTCTCTTAGGTAATGACCTAGAGGCCTCAGGTTGGGCTGATGTAGAGTTTTATGCCCATGCAGCCATGCTGGGCATCCCTGAGGAATTGTTCCCTCTCATTTCAAGTGAAATGAAAAAGCAAAAGAGAGAAGGCCTGAAAACTCAGGATCCCTCTCCATCAACAGGTAAAAAGGGTATCACAGTATCCCCTAACCACCCTACCATTCAGGATACTATTCCTGTGGTGGGAGAAACCTCTCCTGGGGTGGCACCTGTTCCAAGGGAATCATCAGCTGGCATAGCTGGACTCCCTGAGGTAGAAGTATCTCTCTGTGGGATAACTAACATTGGTGACAAAAAGAGCACCATTTTAGTTAACATGGAGCATCCCTCCAACCCTCCCAGAGAAACTTTAGTGCAGAAACCCTGTACTGCCTCACAACACTTAGGACAGCATCCCTGCCCTAGTGTGGAGCTCATAGGACAGCATCCCTGCCCTGCTCCAACTCAAGAGAAACAGCATCCCTGTTCTCTCTTCCAGCCAAATGGACAAAGTTTTTGTCCAGCTATGGCTTTACTGAGACAGCATCCCTGTCTGGCATTTCCATCATTACAAATAGGTTCAGTGGATAATTCCCACTGCTCTAAACTAAAACTTACTGATAGAAACTCTGAAAATACATCTTCACATTGTTGGTTAGCTAAAAAACTTCAAACAGGGTGGTTTACATCCCCACAGGGAAGTAACCATATAGTGGATGATAAAGGGAGTAACCAGTCTATTGCAGAGCTACTCTCTACTTATCACCACTTAGACAATAAAGTCTCAACTGGCCAAGGTTAGCCTTATTGTCCTTCGTTTGGGGGGGGGTTGTGTGAGAAGGTAGCCTCTTTCTAGCCTTGTTACCCCCACTTTTGGCCTGTTTGTGAGTGTATGTCAGGATGTTTGTCACTGTTTTCACTGTCTCACTGGGATCCTGATAGCCAGGCCTCAGTGCTCATAGTGAAAACACTATGTTTTCAGTATGGTTGCTATGTGTCACTGGGATCCTGCTGGTCAGGACCCCAGTGCTCATAGGTTTGTGGCCTATATGTATGTGTCACTGGGACTCTGTCACACAGGGCCCCAGTGCTCATAGGTGTGCATGTATATGTTCCCTGTGTGGTGCCTAACTGTCTCACTGAGGCTCTGCTAACCAGAACCTCAGTGGTCATGCTCTCTCATTACTTTCAAATTGTCACTAACAGGCTAGTGACCATTTTTACCAATTTACATTGGCTTACTGGAACACCCTTATAATTCCCTAGTATATGGTACTGAGGTACCCAGGGTATTGGGGTTCCAGGAGATCCCTATGGGCTGCAGCATTTCTTTTGCCACCCATAAGGAGCTCTGACAATTCTTACACAGGCCTGCCACTGCAGCCTGAGTGAAATAACGTCCACGTTATTTCACAGCCATTTTTACACTGCACTTAAGTAACTTATAAGTCACCTATATGTCTAACCTTTACCTGGTAAAGGTTAGGTGCAAAGTTACTTAGTGTGAGGGCACCCTGGCACTAGCCAAGGTGCCCCCACATTGTTCAGAGCCAATTCACTGAACTTTGTGAGTGCGGGGACACCATTACACGTGTGCACTACATATAGGTCACTACCTATATGTAGCTTCACCATGGTAACTCCGAATATGGCCATGTAACATGTCTATGATCATGGAATTGCCCCCTCTATGCCATCCTGGCATTGTTGGTGCAATTCCATGATCCCAGTGGTCTGTAGCACAGACCCTGGTACTGCCAGACTGCCCTTCCTGGGGTTTCACTGCAGCTGCTGCTGCTGCCAACCCCTCAGACAGGCAGCTGCCCTC
Source organism: Pleurodeles waltl (assembly GCF_031143425.1). NCBI lineage: Eukaryota > Metazoa > Chordata > Amphibia > Caudata > Salamandridae > Pleurodeles > Pleurodeles waltl. The sequence continues at coordinate 18,719,516 of NC_090444.1, read as the reverse complement.
CTGGGGTCCAGCCAGGCCTGGCCCAGGATGGCAGAACAAAGAACTTCCTCTGAGAGAGGGTGTGACACCCTCTCCCTTTGGAAAATGGTGTGAAGGCAGGGGAGGAGTAGCCTCCCCCAGCCTCTGGAAATGCTTTGTTGGGCACAGATGTGCCCAATTCTGCATAAGCCAGTCTACACCGGTTCAGGGACCCCTTAGCCCCTGCTCTGGACAAAGGAAAGGGGAGTGACCACTCCCCTGACCTGCACCTCCCCTGGGAGGTGTCCAGAGCTCCTCCAGTGTGCTCCAGACCTCTGCCATCTTGGAAACAGAGGTGCTGCTGGCACACTGGACTGCTCTGAGTGGCCAGTGCCACCAGGTGACGTCAGAGACTCCTTGTGATAGGCTCCTTCAGGTGTTAGTAGCCTTTCCTCTCTCCTAGGTAGCCAAACCCTCTTTTCTGGCTATTTAGGGTCTCTGTCTCTGGGGAAACTTTAGATAACGAATGCATGAGCTCAGCCGAGTTCCTCTGCATCTCCCTCTTCACCTTCTGATAAGGAATCGACCGCTGACCGCGCTGGAAGCCTGCAAGCCTGCAACATAGTAGCAAAGACGACTACTGCAACTCTGTAACGCTGATCCTGCCGCCTTCTCGACTGTTTTCCTGCTTGTGCATGCTGTGGGGGTAGTCTGCCTCCTCTCTGCACCAGAAGCTCCGAAGAAATCTCCCGTGGGTCGACGGAATCTTCCCCCTGCAACCGCAGGCACCAAAAAGCTGCATTACCGGTCCCTTGGGTCTCCTCTCAGCACGACGAGCGAGGTCCCTCGAATCCAGCGACACCGTCCAAGTGACCCCCACAGTCCAGTGACTCTTCAGCCCAAGTTTGGTGGAGGTAAGTCCTTGCCTCACCTCGCTGGGCTGCATTGCTGGGAACCGCGACTTTGCAAGCTACTCCGGCCCCTGTGCACTTCCGGCGGAAATTCTTCGTGCACAGCCAAGCCTGGGTCCACGGCACTCTAACCTGCATTGCACGACTTTCTAAGTTGGTCTCCGGCGACGTGGGACTCCTTTGTGCAACTTCGGCGAGCACCGTTTCACGCATCCTCGTAGTGCCTGTTTCTGGCACTTCTCCGGGTGCTACCTGCTTCAGTGAGGGCTCTTTGTCTTGCTCGACGTCCCCTCTCTCTGCAGGTCCAATTTGCGACCTCCTGGTCCCTCCTGGGCCCCAGCAGCGTCCAAAAACGCCAAACGCACGATTTGCGTGTAGCAAGGCTTGTTGGCGTCCATCCGGCGGGAACACACTTCTGCACGACTCTCCAAGGCGTGGGGGATCCATCCTCCGAAGGGGAAGTCTCTAGCCCTTGTCGTTCCTGCAGTATTCACAGTTCTTCAGTCTAGTAAGAGCTTCTTTGCACCAACCGCTGGCATTTCTTGGGCATCTGCCCATCTCCGAGTTGCTTGTGACTTTTGGACTTGGTCCCCTTGTTCCACAGGTACCCTCAGTCAGGAATCCATCGTTGTTGCATTGCTGATTTGTGTTTTCCTTGCATTTTCCCTCTAACACGACTATTTTGTCCTTAGGGGAACTTTAGTGCACTTTGCACTCACTTTTCAGGGTCTTGGGGAGGGTTATTTTGCTAACTCTCACTATTTTCTAATAGTCCCAGCGACCCTCTACAAGGTCACATAGGTTTGGGGTCCATTCGTGGTTCGCATTCCACTTCTGGAGTATATGGTTTGTGTTGCCCCTATCCCTATGTTTCCCCATTGCATCCTATTGTAACTATACATTGGTTGCACTGTTTTCTAAGACTATACTGCATATTTTTGCTATTGTGTATATATATCTTGTGTATATTTCCTATCCTCTCACTGAGGGTACACTCTAAGATACTTTGGCATATTGTCATAAAAATAAAGTACCTTTATTTTTAGTATAACTGTGTATTGTGTTTTCTTATGATATTGTGCATATGACACTAAGTGGTACTGTAGTAGCTTCACACGTCTCCTAGTTCAGCCTAAGCTGCTCTGCTAAGCTACCATTATCTATCAGCCTAAGCTGCTAGACACCCTCTACACTAATAAGGGATTCCTGGGCCTGGTGCAAGGTGTAAGTACCCCTTGGTACTCACTACAAGCCAGTCCAGCCTCCTACATTGGTTGTGCAGCGGTGGGATAAGTGCTTTGAGACTACTTACCACTCTTGTCATTGTACTTTTCATAAGAGAAAAATATACAAAACAAGGTCAGTGTATATACACATAGCCAAAAAGTTTTGCATTTCCTCTTTTCACTCTTTTCTAAGTGCTGAAAAGTACTTCTAAAACTTTCAAAAAGTTCTTAAAAGTTTAAAAAGTTTTTTCTGTCTTTCCAAAAAGTTCTGAAAACTTTTTTCTCTTTTTCTATCACTTTAACTCTCTCTAAAAAAAATGTCTGGCACAGGAAAAAATGTTGAACTGTCCAAACTTGCATATGATCACCTTAGCTGGAAAGGAGCAAGGAGTCTCTGCATAGAGAGAGGTTTGAGTCTAGGGAAGAATCCTTCTTTGGAATTGTTATTGAACATGCTTAGAGAACAAGATAAGGCCATAAGTGCCCAATCTGTTGAAAAAGTAGTAGTAGCTAATGGTTCTCAATCTGATCCAGGGACTCCCCAGGAGAAAGATTCAAGAAAGAAACTTCCTAGCCTGCCCATTACTAGACAGTCTAGCATAGTTGGTACTGAAGTAGAGTCACACCAAACAGATGGTGTTGTCTCACATCATAGCAAGAGTATTCCTTCTCACTACAGTAGAAGTGAAGTTCCTGTTAACCAAGCTGTTAGGGTGCCCTCTGTAAGGGACAGGTCTCCTTCTGTCCATTCCCATCACACTTCTGTTTCTAGAAATGTCCCTCCCACTCACCCTGATGACAGAATGTTGGAAAGGGAGCTCAATAAGTTGAGAGTGGAGACTTCCAGACTGAAGCTTAAGAAGCAACAGCTGGATTTAGATAGACAATCTCTAGAGATTGAAAAGGAAAGACAGAAGCTGGGTTTAACTACCCATGGTGGCAGCAGCAGTATTCCCCATAGTCATCCTGTAAAAGAGCATGATTCCAGGAATCTGCACAAGATAGTTCCCCCTTACAAAGAGGGGGATGACATTAACAAGTGGTTTGCTGCACTTGAGAGGGCCTGTGCTGTACAGGATGTCCCTCAAAAGCAGTGGGCTGCTATCCTATGGCTATCATTTAGTGGAAAAGGTAGGGATAGGCTCCTTACTGTAAAAGAAAATGATGCTAATAATTTCCAAGTTCTTAAGAATGCACTCCTGGATGGTTATGGCTTAACCACTGAACAGTACAGGATAAAGTTCAGAGAAACCAAAAAGGAGTCTTGATTTCATTGACCAGGCAGTGAAGGCCTTGGAGGGGTGGTTACATGGCAGTAAAGTTACTGATTATGAAAGCCTGTATAACACAATCCTGAGAGAGCATATACTTAATAATTGTGTGTCTGATTTGTTGCACCAGTACCTGGTAGACTCTGATCTGACCTCTCCCCAAGAATTGGGAAAGAAGGCAGACAAATGGGTCAGAACAAGGGTGAACAGAAAAGTTCATACAGGGGGTGACAAAGATGGCAATAAGAAGAAAGATGGTGAAAAATCTCAAGATAAGCATGGGGATAAGGGTAAAACCAAAGATCCCACTTCAAATCTTAAACACTCTTCAGAGGGTGGGGATAAAACAAATTCTTCCTCTTCTTCCCAACCTGCACACATTAAAAAGCCTTGGTGCTTTGTGTGTAAAAACAGAGGCCATAGGCCAGGGGATAAGTCCTGTCCAGGTAAACCCCCTGAGCCTACCACCACTAATACATCAAGCTCTAGTGCCCCTAGCAGTAGTGGTACTAGTGGTGGGACTGCTGGCAACAGTCAAGCAAAGGGTGTAGTTGGGTTCACTTATGGGTCCATAGTGGAAACTGATGTAATCAGTCCCAAGACAGTTTCTGTCACACCTAGTGGCATTGGCCTTGCCACACTGGCTGCTTGTCCCCTTACAATGGATAAGTACAGGCAGACAGTTTCAATAAATGGTGTTGAGGCCTTGGCCTACAGGGACACAGGTGCCAGTTTCACTTTGGTGACTGAAAACCTAGTGCCTCCTGAACAACACATCATTGGACAACAGTATAAGATTATTGATGTCCATAACTCCACTAAGTTTCTTCCCTTAGCTATAATTCAGTTTAGTTGGGGTGGAGTTACTGGCCCTAAGCAGGTGGTGGTATCACCTAGCTTACCTGTAGACTGTCTCTTAGGTAATGACCTAGAGGCCTCAGGTTGGGCTGATGTAGAGTTTTATGCCCATGCAGCCATGCTGGGCATCCCTGAGGAATTGTTCCCTCTCATTTCAAGTGAAATGAAAAAGCAAAAGAGAGAAGGCCTGAAAACTCAGGATCCCTCTCCATCAACAGGTAAAAAGGGTATCACAGTATCCCCTAACCACCCTACCATTCAGGATACTATTCCTGTGGTGGGAGAAACCTCTCCTGGGGTGGCACCTGTTCCAAGGGAATCATCAGCTGGCATAGCTGGACTCCCTGAGGTAGAAGTATCTCTCTGTGGGATAACTAACATTGGTGACAAAAAGAGCACCATTTTAGTTAACATGGAGCATCCCTCCAACCCTCCCAGAGAAACTTTAGTGCAGAAACCCTGTACTGCCTCACAACACTTAGGACAGCATCCCTGCCCTAGTGTGGAGCTCATAGGACAGCATCCCTGCCCTGCTCCAACTCAAGAGAAACAGCATCCCTGTTCTCTCTTCCAGCCAAATGGACAAAGTTTTTGTCCAGCTATGGCTTTACCGAGACAGCATCCCTGTCTGGCATTTCCATCATTACAAATAGGTTCAGTGGATAATTCCCACTGCTCTAAACTAAAACTTACTGATAGAAACTCTGAAAATACATCTTCACATTGTTGGTTAGCTAAAAAACTTCAAACAGGGTGGTTTACATCCCCACAGGGAAGTAACCATATAGTGGATGATAAAGGGAGTAACCAGTCTATTGCAGAGCTACTCTCTACTTATCACCACTTAGACAATAAAGTCTCAACTGGCCAAGGTTAGCCTTATTGTCCTTCGTTTGGGGGGGGGTTGTGTGAGAAGGTAGCCTCTTTCTAGCCTTGTTACCCCCACTTTTGGCCTGTTTGTGAGTGTATGTCAGGATGTTTGTCACTGTTTTCACTGTCTCACTGGGATCCTGATAGCCAGGCCTCAGTGCTCATAGTGAAAACACTATGTTTTCAGTATGGTTGCTATGTGTCACTGGGATCCTGCTGGTC